>NC_041382.1:223001320-223208969 GCF_002162155.2 Triticum dicoccoides
GAGTGGAGCGGGGTGAGGGCGCGGGCGGCGGCACGCGCGGGCCCGGCAGAGGCGACGAGGCGCGGGTGTCGACAGTCGCTGGCGAGAGACGGCGGCGGCGTGGGGATCCGGCATGCAACTGTGGCGAGCGGGCGGGCGCGGGCCGGATCTGGGCCCTGGGTGGCGCGACGAAATGGGGCGCTGGCGGCGGTGACATGGTGCGACGTGAATGGAGGAGGGAGGCGGCGGAGGTGACGTGGCATCACGTGATTGGCCGGAGTGATGTGGAGGCTGGACATGTCTGGCACGGACGGATGTGTCCGGCGGCGCGAGGAAGAGGAAGGCTAGGGTTTAACCGCGATTTTGGACGGGAGAGGCCACTATATAGGTAGGGGGAGCTAGGAGTGTCCAAATGAGGTGCGGTTTTCGCCCACACGATCGTGATCCAACGACGGAGAGCATGGAGGGGGTTTAGATGGGTTATTGGGCTATTTTAGGGGTGTTGGGCTGCAACACCAAAGAGGCTATTGCGGTTACCCGGTTAACCGTTGGGGCATCAAATGACCTCCAAATGGAACGAAATTGACAGGTGGTCTACCAGTGATTTACCAAGGCCACTTGACAAATCTCGGCCCATTCCGAGAACGTTTTTCTCCCGCTCACGAAAAGAGACAAGAGGGGTGCACTGGGTGCATGTGGGAATGTCGGATTGCGAAATGAACAATAGGGAAAATGCTCGGATGCATGAGATGAACATGAATGCAAATGAGATGCACATGATGACATGAGATGAAATGCATGAGATGAACAAAATGCAAAACGAAAGACAAAACCCAACCACGAAGGGAATATCATATCACATAGCCTAAAATAGCAAGATACGGAGTTACAAATATGGAAAGTTACATCCGGGGTGTTACAACACACCACCACTACAAGAGGATCTCGTCCCGAGATCTAGGATGGCACCGGGGAGAAAAGGAAGAGGAAGAGGAAGGTAAAACTAAGTTGCTTCTTCGACAAACGAGTGAAACCAAAGAACCTTGAGAGGTTAACATTATGAAAAGAATACAACGAAAATGAACGAAGTTGAAAACACTCCGATAGAAAAGAGGAACAAGGAACATTGCAAAAACCTTGGGGTTGCCAAGACATGAATGAAGAACTCCAGCGACTAGGAAGGACATGCAACCACTCCGGTTGAAATGGAATAAGCAAGGAATGAGAACGAAAGAATGCGGCAGCACTCTGGTAGAGAAGAGAAGCAAAACTTGACAAAATTGGAAGAACTTGAAAAGAGGACACAACACTCTGGTTAAATGGATAAGCATGAAAAAAAACACGATCCTCAATTCGAGATGATGAGTGAAGAGAGCAACCTCACAATGCCTCCGAAAGAAATAAAAGAATGGAATGAAAGGAACGGAGAATAAAACATCATGTGCTACCTCAAATGAATTTGAGAGAGCATCCTTGTCGGTGTCAAAACCGGCGGATCTCGGGTAGGGGGTCCCGAACTGTGCGTCTAGGCCGGATGGTAACAGGAGGCAAGGGACACGAAGTTTTACCCAGGTTCGGGCCCTCTCGATGGAGGTAAAACCCTACGTCCTGCTTGATTAATATTGATGATATGGGTAGTACAAGAGTAGATCTACCACGAGATCAGAGAGGCTAAACCCTAGAAGCTAGCCTATGGTATGATTGTTGATGTGTATGTTGTCCTACGGACTAAAACCCTCCGGTTTATATAGACACCGGAGAGGGTTAGGGTTACATAGAGTCGGTTACAATGGTAGGAGATCTGAACATCCGTATCGCCAAGCTTGCCTTCCACGCCAAGGAAAGTCCCTTCCGGACATGGGACAGAGTCTTCAATCTTGTATCTTCATAGTCCAGGAGTCCGGCTGAAGGTATAGTTTGGCTATCTGAACACCCCCTAATCCAGGACTCCCTCAGTAGCCCCTGAACTAGGCTTTAATGACGACGAGTCCGGCGCGCAAATTGTCTTCGGCGTTGCAAGGCGGGTTCCACCTCCAAGTACTTCATAGAAGATTTTAAACACAAAGATAGTGTCCGGTTCTGCAAAATAAGTTTTCCACATACTGCCATAGAGAGAATAATATTTACACAAATCTAATCTGCTGACGTATTCCGAGGTGCGACACACCACGGCCAAGCCTTTATCCGAGTCATTTAATTATCCCACCTCAGCGCGCTATGCGAGGCAGCTTCCTTGGCACGTCTTGTCAAAGCAGAGATCGTGCCCCCTTATTCCGGGATTCTCATTAATACGGGCATGGGTAACCCAACCGCGCCTTTGATTACAGCGCTTGGAGATAAGCAAGTTTTACCAGGCTAGTGGGGACATGTAGTCGCGCCCACCCATATAAGGGGATAAGGATCCACCTTTTCACCCACGCCTTCTTCCTCCTTTGCCTATCCATTCTTGCGCACTCGAGCCCCAACGCCCAAGTCCGCACTACCACCTCAACCTTCTCCAGTCATGTCCGGAGCGAGAGGCAAGTGGATGGTATCCTCTGTCACGGAGGGACACATCAAAAAGCTGAGGAAGGCCGGATATCTAGCTAGCGACATCGTGCACCGGCTTCCCGAAAAGGGGCAGCTCATCCCCACTCCTAGGCCCCATGAGAGGGTGGTATTCCTCCCCCATTTCCTCCGCGGACTGGGCTTCCCTCTGCATCCATTTGTCCGGGGGCTCATGTTCTACTACGGCCTGGATGTCCACGATCTGGCCCCGAACTTCGTCCTCAACATCTCGGCGTTCATCGTCGTGTGCGAGGCGTTCCTCCGCATCCGCCCCCATTTCGGCCTATGGCTTAAGACTTTCAACGTTAAGCCAAAGGTGGTGCGCGGCAGCCAGGCGGAGTGTGGCGGTGCCATGGTTGGCAAGATGGCCAATGTCCTGTGGCTCGAGGGCTCCTTTGTGGAGACCCTGAAGGGGTGGCAATCATGGTGGTTTTACGTCACCGAGCCGCACGGCGCCGAATGGGTCGCACCCCCTGAGTTTCGATCCGCCCCCCCTACGCAGCTCACCTTCTGGAAGGAGACATGCCTGTCTTGGGGTAAAAAAGGAGAGATGACCGGACTCCAAAGATGCATCCAAACCCTGGTGGACAAGAAGCTCAAGCCTGTCAACGTATTCCAGGTTATGCTCATCCTCCTGATCCTCCCGTGTCAACGACGGGCCTTCAATCTGTGGGAGTTCGACCCGGCGCAGCATCAAACTCTAAACAGGCTCTTCGACACGACGTATGAAGATGCCTGGAGGATGCTTTTCAAGGGCGCCGAGGCTCCCGCATCCGCTGCCGAGGATCGCGGATTCAGTACTCAGCATCACGCTCATGCGATAAGCTGTTTTTGTCCTTTTACATGGTATCAGTTTTTCATAGTTTGACTCTATGCAGGATCTAAGCTCCCTTATCTTTGATAGGATTGGCAGGTGATGTCCGGACAGATCAACTGTCCGGCTCCTTTGCCCGAAGGCCCAGCGGGCGCTCGCTTGGCGAAGCTGCTGGTCCCGGCGCCCTATGTGGTGCCGGAGAAGAAGGCCACGAAAAGAGCCACGGGGACTCGAAAGAGTGCCCGGCGCCAAGAGGTGTCGGATTCATCATCCGACGGTCCCGAAGCACCTTCGTCTCGTGAAGACGAGGAGGAGTAAGAAGAAACCTCTCCCCTCCAGCGGGAGGAGAGAAGAAAAGGAAGGCCGCCCTCTCTGAGGAGGCCGGAGGGTCCAAGAAGGGGAAACCCTTCCTCCGGACTACTCCGCCGACGCCGACGTCGGCGGAGAGGAGTGGCAACCCAGGGCCAAGCCCCTGGCAAAATCGTAAGTATCCGAATACCGGAGTAATTCATAGTATTCGTTTATCGCACAACTTTCCCTTATGTCGAATATGCTTATGCAGCCCACCCAAAGACTGGCTCAACACGTCGTCGAGCGGCTCACTGGACTCGTCGAATGTGAACTCGCTTCCGACGGCTTCCTCCCCCCGCCCTACGGACGACACCTAGGTGTTGTCCCAATAGGTTCCAAGCGGGGAGGAGGTGGTCCCGGAGGCGCCGCAAGGCGACCTCCCGGACTCTAGGAGTAAAGGGGATGAAACCCCCCAGGGCTCCAAGTCCGGCTCTAGGCCGGACACAGCTCTGGAACGTTCAAAGGTTCTGGAGTCCAGCGGGGGACCTCCTCCCAAGACGAGCAAGTCCACCATGCCGACGGCCCCCGTCCAACCGGAGGCGCCGGACAATATGTTGGAGGCGCTCCAAGGCGCCTCCATCGACGAAGAGCACCGCGCTATTATGAGTACGGTGGTCCAGAAGGTTCAGTCCGCCAAGAGCGGACTGACTGAAGCTTGTACTAGCTTTTTGACAGGCTTTGAGGTAAGTAAAATAATGTGTAAATAATATTACCACATAGACAGTAGCCCCTGATGCTCTGTTGGGTGTTTGGGAAGAAAAGCCGAATAGAGGATCAAAGAATTCGCAGGAGTCTAATAGAAGGAGTCAATATGCATGTGCAGGCTTCCATGCTGGCGTCCGCCATACTGACTACGGAAGTGGACACGCTGAAGCAGAGCCTCGAGAAGTCCGAGCAAGAGCTCGGGCGTGCCAAGAAGCAGCTCGAGGAGAAGGAAGGTAAGAAATACCTTGGTGGAATATGTATATAAAAAAGGTGCAATTGCAAGAAATGACAGGATTAACATGGCTATTGTAGGGGCCACATCTGAGGTGGCGACCCTTAAGCAAGCGCTGCTTGAGGCTGAGAAGAGTGCGGCCGCGGAGCGCACCGAGCGGGAGAGGTATGAGGCCGAGGTTGGCAAGGTGCGGCAAGAGCTCTAGGTTCTCATGAAGAAACATGAGAGTTTGGAGCTTGACTCGAAGACGCGAGCGTCCGAGCTCGCGGCGGCTATTGAAAATGCCAAGTCTGCCAAGACCGAATCCCAGAAGACCCTCCAGGAGTTGGATGAGGTGAAGAAGATAGCGGCGGGTAAGGCATTCTTTATGCAAAGTAAACACATAAACGTGAGTTGCTTGATACTTACCCGAATCCAGAGCTCTCCAGGGGCATTTGCAGATCTTCCCCGGAGTGTATCCGATGCTGCTGCATTCTATCGAGCCGAGGAGGGTAGCTCGACGGAGAAGGTGTTCTGGTCTCAGTATGCTGAGGCCGGACACTTCATGCCCCTGAGCGACCAGCTGAAGCAACTGGTCGAGCTCCACAAGGAGACCGAACAGGCCATGAAGGGCCTCCTAGTTCGGCTGTGGCCTGGAGAGGCTCTGCCTGGGAGCTATTTCGGGCTGGTGCAGCGGCTGGTGGAGGCCTGTCCAAGGCTCGAAGTCATCAAGCGCTCCGTTTGTATTGAAGGTGCCCGTAGGGCCTTTGCCCGTGCTAAGGTGCACTGGGGCAGGCTGGATGCGGAGAAGCTTGTGAAGGACGGGCCACCAGCGGGAAAAGAGCATCGCAAGCCCGAAAATTACTATAAGGATGTTCTGAAGGGTGCCCGCCTTGTGGCGGATGAATGTACTAGGGATGTAATTTTTGAGTAAAACTCGCTCGTGTTTGTCCTGTGCGCTGAAAACTTGTTCATATGCGCTAAGCAATGCTGCTTGAATTTAAAATATTACCTTCTGTGCGGCTGTTTATCAATACTGAGAGATGGCGAGTCGTCGGCTTCTGCCCCCTTGCCGCTAGTGCTGGGGTGTTCGGGGATAAACCTGGGCGCTCTTTTTCCCATATTTGAGTCCTTTGAGGGAAGCGCTCAGCCCAATGAACGAGGCAATCGGACTATAATGCGTGAACACTCTCACTTAGCCATAGAATTCTATAATTTTAAATTTCGGCGAGTCCCCTAGTATTCGGAAGACCGAGTTCGGGGCGCTATCCACGCCTTGGCCGGACAGAGCCGACTCCTCGCCCCAAGCGGCATAAGTCTTTAGGGACTCGAAAGGACCTCTCGAATAGCGACCAGCTCTCGCTTCATCATGACAGTCAGTTTTAGCTTTCTCCATTGAGGTGCTCGGCCCAGCTCAACTGGGGCACAATCGCAGTGGTTCTCCTAGTGCTACCTTAGCCGATATAGCGGAACATAAGGCACCAAAACATAGGAGCCGGGCAAACCCAACTATTGACCCAAGACATGATTCAGAGTCGATGCATATAGTGCTATAAGTTCGGGGTGCCGCACTTGTGAAAGTGTTCGGACTTCTCACACCATATTGAGGGGTGCTAAAAGCCCCTGGCGTATTTTGGCCGTACCAAGTTGTACGGGTGCAACATGTCGTTAAGGGACATTTATTTATAAAAAGATAATGCAAAAATAGACAAAAGCTATGCATTGTTTAAAAATAGCTACGATCAAAGGAGAACGATCCAAGTAATGTGATAAACGAAAAGTTGGACTATTTAACATGTCAGCTCCAGGGGCAAGCTGCGGAATAGTATGCGAAACAGGTATACTACTCGTGATAGAGACCACCTGGGATTTCCGTAATGCGGCATGGCTTGTCTGCTTCCCTGGTTCTTGCATCCCTTGTGCAGCAATTGAACTGCCGAATAGGCCTTCCGAAGAGTAGAGTCCTGGAAGTAAGAGAAAAGTAAAAAATCGGCAGCCGCTGGTGCGGTTTAAGTCGTGTTTTGGGCGTGCCGTGATGGTGCCCCTCCCCCTATGCCCATGGTATTTCAAGAGCGTAGTTATGTACGCGAAGTACTGGCGTCCCCTTTTTGCAAGGGTTGGGGTTGGGGCCGCATTGCTACGCCTGCTCGGAACGTGCCAGGCGGTCTTGTTTTAGGTTACTCCGGGCGCGCTTGACGGTGTCCAGACGTTTAATGGCCGGACTGGAGAACTGCCTGGAGAGGCTGCTTTGTACTTCCGCTGCAAGGGCCGCCGTGTGCTCCTCCGTTCGGAGGGAGCGTTCGGTGTTTCCATTGACCATAATTACTCCACGAGGGCCTGGCATCTTGAGATTAAGGTATGCGTAGTGCGGTACCGCATTGAATTTGGCGAATGCGGTTCGTCCAAGCAGTGCATGATAGCCACTGCGGAATGGGACTATGTCGAAGATCAATTCCTTGCTTCGGAAATTATCCGGGGATCCGAAGACCACTTCCAGTGTGACTGAGCCTGTACAGTTGGCCTCTATACCTGGTATTACGCCTTTAAAGGTCGTTTTGGTGGGCTTAATCCTCGAGGGATCGATGCCCATTTTTCGCACTGTATCCTGGTAAAGCAGGTTCAGGCTGCTGCTACCGTCCATGAGGACTCTAGTGAGATGAAATCCGTCAATAATTGGGTCTAGAACCAATGCGGCAAATCCGCCATGACGGATGCTAGTGGGATGGTCTCTTCGATCAAAGGTGATCGGGCAGGAGGACCATGGGTTGAACTTTGGGGCGACTGGCTCTACCGCGTATACGTCCCTTAACACGCGCTTCCACTCCCTTTTGGGGACGTGGGTGGCGTATATCATGTTCACCGTCCGCACTTGTTGGGGAAAACCCTTCTGTCCATTGTTGTTTGGCGGCCGGGGCTCCTCGTCGTCATCGCTATGCAGCCCCTTGTCTTCATTGTCGGCGCTTAACTTGCCTGCCTGCTTGAACACCCAACAATCCCTGTTGGTGTGATTGGCCGGCTTTTCGGGGGTGCCATGTATTTGGCACAAGTGGTCGAGTATTCGGTCCAAGCTGGACGGGCCCCTAGGATTCCTTTTGAATGGCTTTTTCTGCTGACCGGATTTAGAGCCTCTGAATCCGGCATTAACTGCCGTATCCTCAGCATTGTCGCCGTTAATGCGGCGCTTCTGCTTGTTGTGACGCGACCTGCCACTAATGTCCCTGGTGTCCGAACTACCAGGGTTCTTGGTCATATTGTTGCTATGAGCAAGCCAGTTGTCTTCTCCCGCGCAAAAGCGGGTCATGAGTGTCGTGAGTGCTGCCATAGATTTCGGCTTTTCTTGTCCGAGGTGTCGGGCCAGCCACTCGTCATGGATATTGTGTTTGAAGGCTGCTAGGGCCTCGGCGTCCGGACAGTTGACTATTTGATTTTTCTTTGTTAGGAACCGTGTCTAGAATTGCCTGGCCGATTCCTCTGGCTGCTGAATTACGTGACTTAGGTCATCGGTGTCTGGGGGTCGCACATAAGTGCCCTGGAAATTGTCGAGGAATGCGGCTTCCAGGTCCTCCCAACAACTGATTGATCCTGTTGGCAAGCTGTTGAGCCAATGCCGAGCTGGTCCTTTAAGCTTGAGTGGGAGGTATTTGATGGCGTGAAAATCGTCGCCGCGGGCCATGTGGATATGAAGGAGATAATCCTCGATCCATACCGCAGGGTCTATTGTGCCATCATATGATTCGATGTTTACGGGTTTGAAACCCTCGGGGATTTGATGATCCATTATTTCGTCTGTAAAGCACAGTGGGTGTGCGACGCTTCTGTACTAGGCGATATCATGACGTAGCTCCAATGAGCTTTGTCTACTGTGTTCGGCCCTGCCGAATTTGTGGCCGGCATGATGGTTACCGTCTCAAGCCGTGGGGTGCCCACGCGATCCGTAGATCGATCGTGTTTGCCTTGCCTTGTCCTCCAACATGTCTCGTAAGTCCGGCGCATATTCCCGTGCCTTGGTATGGGGTGCGGCTTGAGTGGAGGGCCGGGAGGCCTCTCTGTCGCGGCCACGAGGTGGCCGTTCGGCCGCATCAAGTGCTTCCTCCTCTAATCGGGGTAGCAACTTGCGCTTTGGGTAACTCTTGGAGGGGCGTTCGAGTTTATGCTCTTCGGCCGCAAGGACTTCAGT
Source organism: Triticum dicoccoides (assembly GCF_002162155.2). NCBI lineage: Eukaryota > Viridiplantae > Streptophyta > Magnoliopsida > Poales > Poaceae > Triticum > Triticum dicoccoides. The sequence continues at coordinate 223,010,105 of NC_041382.1, forward strand.
CCATCTGTCAACTAGCAAATCTTGATCAGCTCTGAGCTGTTGCTGTTTTTTCTTGAGGCTTCTTGCCATGGCCATAAGCCTGCGTTGGAAACGCTTTTTCTCAACGGGATCCTCTGGCACGACGAATTCGTCGTCATCGAGGCTTGCCTCGTCTTCGGAGGGAGGCATATAATTATCGTCCTCGACCTCTCTGTCTGCCGCTCTCTCATGAGGGCTGGTTTCTCCATCCTCCTGTGCTAAACCTTGCAAGAGGGGGTTTTCTCCGGCACTCTCCGGAGTATTATTATCTCCCATGATGGAATCACCGTTTTTGTGTTGGCGGGATTTTGAGCGGCGCCGCTGACGCTGGCGCTTTTGCTGTTTCTTGGAGGGGTCATCCTCCGCTGTTCCATCGCCATCTCCCTCTTTTGGGGTATCCACCATGTATATGTCATATGACGAGGTGGCTTTCTAGGGCCTAGTAGGCGCTGGTTCTTCATCATCTCCTTCATCGGTGTCCATACCGTCGATGTCTTCGGAGTTGAAGTTGAGCATGTCGGTTAAGTCGTCGACAGTGGCTACAAAGTGGGTGGTGGGTGGGTTTTGAATTTGTTTATCGTCCGTACCCCAACCTTGCTGACCGTAGTCTGGCCAGGGCTCTCCTGATAAAGAGAGAGACTTCAGTGACTTCAGGATATCGCCGAAAGGCAAGTGCTGAATGACGTCCGAGGCCGTGAACTCCATGATCGGCGCCCAATCGGATTTGATCGGCTGGGGCGCAAAGGGTTCGGAGTTTGGAGAAGAATCCGGCTCCATGGGGTCATGAGTCTTGCAGAGTACGGGGCTGGTGTTCGGCTCAACCGCTGTTGGGATCACAGCCCCCGAGGTGGCGTCCAACCGCCCATCCTCGATCGACGCGGTTGGCTCCGAACTAAGGGTCGGAGCCGATGCGGGTGCGGCCTCCAGGGCACTGTTCGGCGGCAGAGCTAGATCATGCTCGTCGTGACAGTGCGGCACGCTCGGCAGTGGCTCGAATCCGTCGAAGATCAAGTCCCCGCGGATGTCAGCCGTGTAGTTTAAACTTCCAAATCTGACCTGACGGCCAGGGGCGTAGCTTTTGATCTGCTCTAGATGGCCAAGAGAATTGGCCCGCAGTGCGAAGCCGCCAAAGACGAAGATCTGTCTGGGGAGGAAGGTCTCACCCTGGACTGCATCGCCATTGATGATCGTAGGAGCCATCGAGCCTGACGGTGACGGCACAGAGGAACTCTCAATGAAAGCACCAATGTTGGTGTCAAAACCGGCGGATCTCGGGTAGGGGGTCCCGAACTGTGCGTCTAGGCCGGATGGTAACAGGAGGCAAGGGACACGAAGTTTTACCCAGGTTCGGGCCCTCTCGATGGAGGTAAAACCCTACGTCCTGCTTGATTAATATTGATGATATGGGTAGTATAAGAGTAGATCTACCACGAGATCAGAGAGGCTAAACCCTAGAAGCTAGCCTATGGTATGATTGTTGATGTGTATGTTGTGCTACGGACTAAAACCCTCCGGTTTATATAGACACCGGAGAGGGTTAGGGTTACATAGAGTCGGTTACAATGGTAGGAGATCTGAACATCCGTATCGCCAAGCTTGCCTTCCACGCCAAGGAAAGTCCCTTCCGGACACGGGACGGAGTCTTCAATCTTGTATCCTCATAGTCCAGGAGTCCGGCTGAAGGTATAGTTCGGCTATCCGAACACCCCCTAATCCAGGATTCCCTCAATCCTTAAAAAGAAGGATTGAACGGACTTGTTGAAGAATCAACAACGAGAAGAACAAGCTTGTTGAGGGCTTATGGAAAACATCTCAAAACTTGAGGTGAAATCCTGCCACAAACAGAAACAATTGCTTGCTTTAGATCGACAAGGAGATGAAAAACTTCTTCCACCAAGAGGATAGGAGAAAAATTGGATCATAGATAAGCACCACAATAACAACATTCCTTAGGGAAGGCTTTAGGTGAAATTTATACCATGCTAACATCAACGAAGGAAAATGATGGGATTAAATATCTCATTCTTGACAACATGTGAATCGCGAAACATGAATGGGAATTGTGAAGAATGACATAACACCACCTCAAAAGATAATGTAACAAAGTTGCTCTTTAGAAGGCAAGATGAAGAATGCTTGAGCTCCTCAAACAAAACTTGTGTTGGGCACCATGTTTATTTTAGAGTAAAGCTTGGCAAATCATAAATTGGAGAGAAATCTTGAAGAATAATTGAAGAATGAAAGGAATCCTTGATGAACCCCCATGTAGAGCCTCCATGAAAAACTTCGGTAATAAAAGAATGATCAAATGAAAGGGAAAGTTGAAAAGAACTTTGGGAGAAGCCTTGTAATGATTAGATGAATCTTTGAAATGATATAATTGAAATAACTTGGAGCTCCGTAAAAGAAAGATGAACAACTCTGAAAGAAGAAATTAGATCCCTTGGATGAAACAATAATAAGAATTACGTTACGCGTATCCTTCATCAATTTAAATTGATGACATGCAGCAGATTTGGCATACTACTTATTGTTGTAGAAAGGATTAAGATAGATATGGCGCAAACTTGAGAAGGTCTTGATGGATCCACGGGTGGGGTTTGGAAATAACGAATGAATTGATATGATAACGAAGGAAGAGAAATCTTGAATGAACCGCCGTAAGAATTGAAAATGAACGAAGAAAAGATAAGGAAACACCGGGAAGAATTAGAAAATGAACGAAGATACTTGAGAGAATTTAGATACAAGTGAACGAAGAGATCCCGAGCTGATTATATAATACTTGAATGATGCACCAGTATGATTTGGAGAACGAGAGTTGAAAGCTTGAATGGATAATTCTGAGATGATGGCTCCGGAGAATCTAACTGAACTTGCATTGCTCCAGATGGGTGAAAAGAATTTTCACAATCAAAAACAATTATGAGATGATGGCATAAAGCTAGCACCACGAATCTTTGGAAGAACGGGCAATGATTTAAGAGGAACTCCCCTTTGGTGTTCAAAATCCAAGAATGACGACAAGAAACACCACCAAGAATTGTTTAGACACTCTGCGAGAATCAAAAGCGAAGAGGTTGATCCAATGATGAAAAGAATTTGACAGATCTTTGAGAAATACATATGACTGATGATAATTCATTCTTATGTCAAACTTGGAGAAGAATTTGAGAATAGCTCTGGGAAAATAGAAGAATCAGGTAAGATCCTTGGAAAAGACCTGTGGGTTAGGGCCCACTAAAAGAAAACACCGTTGAACGATTGCTTAGGAAGAGATAATGCACCGGTTGATTTGAACATCTTGATTGAGGTAACAACCTCGAAATAGCTTGAAAGGATCAAGAATATAAACTTGAATCTTCTGTCATAATCTTAAGCACTCCGGAACAAATGAATAACAAGAAGTGAAAGATTACGAGGTGCACCAGTATGAAAAACATTTGAAACGAGGAAAATGATATGTTCAACAAAGCTTGAATTGAATACATCAGAGAAGAAAAGAACAAAGAATGATTAACTCGAAGCTCCGTTAGTATCTTCCTGAGAATCACCAAATAAAAACATTGACGGAAAGGAATGGAGTGGCTTCCCATCAATTTTAAGGATACTTGATTAAGAAATCTGAGTCCTTGAAGAAAAAGAGTGGGGGGCGGGAAACAAAGACAACTTGGGACGGATGAAACAAACACCGTCTAGAGAACTTAGAATTGAACATGCGGATGTTGAAAATGATCGGACCCACTTGAAGAGGAGCACGCCGGTTAGAAAAGAATTAACATGACAATCTTGATGCTCGAAAGGATTAGCACTCCCATAGAAATATGAGAACACCGCTTGGAAAAGGTATGGAATCAACACTTGACATTGAAGCAACTCGAATACCACAACAAAACAAAACAAGGATTGGCTTAGGAAATAAGGCGGAGACAAACATATGATAGATCCCATATCGTATCATGTGTATGTTGGAAAGATATCCTACGAGATACTTGAATTCCCACCTATAAACTCCCGGAACTTTCTGATTATGCAATATGGTGTTGGGGATACAGGGGAAGCATAATATATATCACACAACTAACAAGCCCTACACTCCAACTGTATCCATCCGTCAACACATAACCAAGAAAACTCCGGAAATCGTGTACCTCAACCTTTGAAAAGCATCAGTTATACGAGTTATGGCAATACTCCCGAACTCCCGCCCAAGTACTGGGTGGCTTCGAGGTTATCTCACCAACAACTGCATAAAAAAGATTTTCAATGTCGGGAGACCTCATCAGAGCGACGAAGGGACTGAGGAGTAAAAAGAATCCTACTCTGCGGTATATACAATTCTAAGACTCAAAACATTATTGTTCTAGACTCGACAACGTAAGTGAATCGATCAAGCAGGGAGCTCCTTAGTCGGGGATGGCTCTGATTACAAACTTGTAACGCCCACAATGCAGCTATATCTCCCACGTGTCGAGGCACGACTTAGAGGCATAACCGCATGGTGGTTTTGTCGCAAGAGGGATAATCTTCACACAATCACATGTACTGAATAAGAAAGGGATAAAGAGTTGGATTACAATCGCCACTTCACACAAATAAAAAGTTAAACATACATCATCCAGAGTACAATCAAGGTCCGACTACGGAACCAAAATAAAGGAAGACAACCCCAAATGCTAGATCCCCGATTGTCCCAACTAGGCTCCACTATTGATCATCAGGAAACGAAACATAGTAACGACCAAGGTCCTCGCCCAACTCCCACTTGAGTTTGGTAGGATCACCTGCATTGGTATCATTGGCACCTGCAACTGTTTGGAAGTATCTGTGAGTCACGAGGACTCAGCAATCTCACACCCACGAGATCAAGACTATTTAAGATTATGGGTAGGATAAGGTGATGAGGTGGAGCTGCAGCAAGCGCTAAGAAAATAAGGTGCCCAACATACGCAAATAAGAGTAAGATGAGAAGTTACGCAACGGTCGAAAAGCTATAAGTGATCAAGAAGTGATCCTGAAACTACTTACGTTAAAACATAACCCAAGAGTGTGTTCACTTTTCGGACTCCACCGAAAAGAGACCATCACGGCTACTCACGCAGTTGATTCATTTTAATTAAGTCAAGTGTCAAGTTCTCTACAACCAGATATTAACAAATTCCCATCTACCACATAACCGCGGGCACGGCTCTCGAAAGATTATACCCTACAAGGGTGTCCCAACTTAGCCCATCACAAGCTCTCACGGTCAACGAAGGATATTCCTTCTCCCGAAAAGTACCGATCAGTCTCGGAATCCCGGTTACAAGACATTTCAACAATGGTAAAACAAGACCAGCAAAGCCACCCGATGTGCCGACAAATCCCGATACGAGTCGCACGTATCTCATTCTCAGGGCACACCGGATGGGCCAGACGTCGGGTTGGCATAGACCCTGGTTGCCCAGGGGGCGCAGGACATCGCCCAGGTTGGACCAACACTCAGAGGAGCACTGACCCGGGGGTTTAAAATAAAGGTGACCCTTGAGTCTGCAGAACCCAAGGGAAAGGTATAGGTGGTAGGTAGGCAAATGCTAAAACCAAGGTTGGGCCTTGCTGGAGGAGTTTTATTCAAAGCGAACTGTCAAGGGGGTCCCATAACCCCAACCGCGTAAGGAACGGAAAATCAAGGAACATAACACCGGTATGACGGAAACTAAGGCGGCAAGAGTGGAACAAAACACCAGGCATAAGGCCGAGCCTTCCACCTTTTACTAAGTATATAGATGCATTAAATTAAATAAGAGATAAAGTGATATCCCAACATATCCATGTTCCAAAATGGAACAAACTTCAACTTCACCCTATCCATGTTCCAAAATGGAACAAACTTCAAATTCACCTGCAACTAGCAACGCTATAAGAGGGGCTGAGCAAAAGCGCTAACGTAGCCAAACAACGGTTTTCTAGGAAGGTGGGTTAGAGGCTTGACATGGCAATATGGGAGGCATGATATAACAAGTGGTATGTAGAGCGACATAGCGATAGAACGAACAATTAGCAAGCAAAGATATAAGTGATATCGAGGGTATGGTCATCTTGCCTGTAATGTACTCAGAGTTGTTGAAAGCTTGATCCTCGTTAGCATACTCAACAGGTTCCTCGTTCACGTACTCGCCTCCCGGCTCTACCCAAAGCAAGAACAAGCAACGGAACAACAATGAATCACGGTGCAATGCACAAGCAACATAATGCAATACATGGCATGATATGCAAGATATGATACACAATGCATATGAGTGCTCCAGAAGGGAAAGGATGATTAATCCATCAACTTGGCAAACCAAGTATGCCGCTGGAAAGATGAGGTGATTTCGGTCGAAATCGATATCAGGATCACCGGAAACGGATGCGCGGTTTGCAAATGACAAGCAATAAAAGGATGATGCAAATCTGCGATTAACAGCATGATAGCACTTAGAATGCAACAAGAAACTAAGCTACTACACTCCAACATAGCAACAAAGCATATGAGCATAAAGTACACATGAAGCTATAGGAACATATCATAGCAAACAAAGGCATGGCATGCTTCTACTAAAATCATAGAACTAAACTCCTTTGCTGAACATGAGCCAAAAAGGCACAGAAGATATGATGGCACCCATGTAAACATAGCAAATTTTATAAACGGATTCAGACTTAGAAGAAAAACAGAGCATGGCATAAACAGATTCATGATAGCAAATTTGCAAGCTCATGCCACTCACCACAAAGCATTAAATAACAACAAAGCATACCAACAGTAAGAAGACATGTTCATGAATCTAAGCATGAAAAGAGCAAGTTTATAGGGCGCATGGATCACTAACAAAACACATGGCAATATTGATTAACATGTTAACAATCTGCCAGGAACAATATTTAGAAAAAGTAGAGCAAGGAAATGACATGCTAGGCTACTCCATAATTGCAACCAGAGGAATGAATGGATAGAGCATAACCACATGTACAAACATCCTTACTGAAGTATCTCAAATTGTGCATGGATCTCATGGTAGAAACACGTTTACAAGGCATCAAAATAACATCAGGAAAAGGACTTGGCAAAATACAACACTTGCACCCCTGTAAAAATGGCATGATGGATATGATAAAACATGTAGACATCATGCTCATAGGATGCACACACAAAATGCAACAAAAATGATAAATCATCAAGTTCTGTTAAGAACCAGCAGTTAACATCATATAGCACTCTTTCAATGATGATAATAGCATCAATATGGACAGTAAAATGCATGCAAATGCCATTAACATGAAGAGATTAACGAGACGAACATTTTGATATATCATATGCGCAAAACGGAGTCACGGGCATGGAGATATGACATGATGAACAAGTGTATATGATGTTCGGATTTCAGGACTTGGTAGAATTTAGACCTCGCGGGAAAAATGGACGTGGAGGACCCGGGACAGAGGGATCCGAGACGGGGACACAATGTTTGGATCGGGGGAGTGGTGGATCTCATCCCACTCCCCAGATCCCGCGACTCCGGCGAGGCGGCGGCCTCCGGCGAACTCCGGTGAGGCGGCACAGACGATGGGGAGGCGCCGGGCGCGGCGCAACGACGACGGCTCGGCGGTGCAACAGCGGCTTGGCGGAAAGGCGGTGCGGTGCGCCGACGAGGAGGTGGCTGCAGCTCGACGGCGGTGGTGCGGTGGCGTGGCAGCGGATCTGGCGACGGGTCGCGCGGGGAGCGAGGCGGCGGCGCGGAGCGCTCGTCGGTGACGGCGCTAGGGTGTAACATCCCAAATTTTCAATTTGGAATGCTATACATAGGTCATTCATGCATATCATATTTTTATTGCATTCTATTTCGCAACCCTCGAAATTCTAAGCAACTCAGGGACCCTCGGAGAGAGTAGGGGATTTCACGATTTTTCATATTTGAATTCTATCAAATATTGAAACAAGGATTATTTTGGTTTTAGTAAATTTTCTCTTCGAAAATATTTCATACCAAAATATTTGAGAGGAGATAATATGACTTCTCTAAAATAAATGAAATATTGGAGGAAAAATATTAAAATCAAATAAAAGATTTTTTTATTTGGTTTTTATTGCAATTTTATGTGAATTAGGAAAAATACTCGTTTTTCAAAATTGCATTTTAGGCCCAATTAAATGTTCACCTTATCCGGCATATTTTTAGAGGACAAGGAAAATTTATTTCGGGATTTTTGGAGTCCCTTTAGTATTCTTTTTCTTTTTTTCCTGCGCGTCGGATTTTTTTTAAAAGGTAACCGACCTACGGGCCGTATCCGGCCCGGACTCCTCAGCCCCCCTTTATAAAGCACCCCGCAGCCCACCCCGCCGCCCCATCCCGCAACCCTAGCCGCCGCCGCTCGGTTCCCGCGCTGCGCCCCCTCGCCGCGCCGCCGCACAAGCCGCCGCCACCGACTTCGCCGGAGTTAGCCGCCGCCGCCGTTTTTTCGGTTTATTTCGGTAAATCCTAGATCTAGATCCGTTTTTCCGTTAGTTTATTTATTTTGTGGACGTTCGCCCGTTCGTTCGTTTTAATGAATGTCGTTCACCCGTTAGTGACAAACAGCGAACGTTCGTTCGTTAGCCTGTTCATCCGTTTTTCTTTTTCTAGGGTTTTTTGCGATTATTCTCGATCGCGATCTCTGATCCGATTTTTGTTGTAGTTTATCTTTTCGCTCGTTTATTGGAATTAGACGATTCAAGCGCCTGGATCTTTGTCTCAAAACCCTCTTTCCGTTTAATCAACTTAAACAAGATTTTGGTACTGTAAAATTTGACTTTAGTCCAGATTAGTAATCGGATCTTGTTTCTTTCGCCATTTGAGTTTCGTTGCTCCGTTTGATTTGATTCTTTTTGCAAATCGGAGTTCTTAAGTTGAACTGTCTAGTTAGATCTTCTTATTTCAGTCTTACCAATGCATCTTTGCTTGTTTTGGGCACCTGGGGATATACCTGTGTTGTCCTAGGAGATCCTGAGGATATACCGTGTGATCCTCCTACGGTCCGCCACCCAGGCTCAAGGGATCATAAGATTATTCATGCTACAAACTTCCGTGTGAAGCCACAAGCCATTATGGGCTCTGGCATAGTTGAGTATGTTGTGTGACCTCTTTCAGTGGTGGGCTAATAGATGTAGAGGGAAAGTAGGTGTAACTGTCCACCCGGAGTAAAGAGTTAATGCTTCTGAAAGACTATGTCTCGGTCATCTGTTTCTTAAACACCCTGCAGTGCGAGAAATACAACGGAGGAGATCGAGTCTTGTGGGGAAAAGTGCGCAAACCTCTGCAGAGTGTATAAACTAATCATGGTTAGCCGTGTCCCTGGTTATGGACATCTTGAGTATCTAGTATTTGGATTATCCTACTGTATCTCATCACTCTAATTTAATTTGCTGGGATGATAATTACTTTTAATTGGGATTGAGATGGGGGTACCACTCTAAATGTTTCAACTACCATGATAGTTAAATAAAATATATTCCTTTGTTGTAGGGAAAAATTGGCTTTTCGCAAAAACCATATAACCATAGAGCCTCCACCAGCCATATATGCATGCAGTGATAGCATTTATCTATTCATTGCTCTACTATGTTACATTGCCAGCATATTCCATGTGCTGACCCGTTTTTGGGCTGCAGCGTATTATGTTGCAAACTTTTCAAACGAGGAGTAAGACACAATAGGTCGTTTGTCATGCACTCAGCTATGCCGTTGGAGTTGATGGACTCACTTTATCTTCCAAGTCTTCCGTTGTTATCACATTAGATGGCCTTAAGCCATATTTATTGTAATAAGTTCTCTCTTGAGACATTCGATGTAATAAGTGTGTGATTGCCACTCTATTATAAATCCTTCGAGTACTGTGTGTGTCAGCATTACCGATCCAGGGATGACACTGAAGCACAGAGACTTGGCTGTTTGAGGTCGGATCGCTACAAGATGGTATCAGAGCACACGTTGAATGTCAGACACGACCACTAAGAAAAGCCATAGGTCACTCTTCTCTACTCATTTCTGACTCCTCTCCATTTTCTACACTTTAGGATGGTGGGCACGAGGAACAAGTTTGCACAACCGGATGAAGACACATCCTCTGGACGACACTTGAAGGAAGTCACTAGATACGTGAACATTGGAATACCAAGATTCACCGGGACCTACAACACCACTTTACCAGAAGAGGAGCGCTGGATGATTCAAGTTCAAGTTCCAGGAAGGACGTTCACGCCAGTCACTAAACCCATAGAGTTTTCCTTTGATGCACCCACTTGGAGTCTAGGCAAGAGCATGGCAGCCCACATTGCTATGGGGCGTATTGGAGAAGTCTACAAAAAGGAGCTGAAGGACACCATATACCATATATGTGGACGCTGATATGAGCAATGGGAGATGATCAGCACCAGGAGGGATAGATCCATTGCAGCATTCATCTAGGAGTTAAACGAACACATTCGTCGCCAGGAGAACCAGATGTGCGCAAGCATGATAGATTTGAAGAAGGCAATGACCAGGATCACCGAGCTAGAAGAGGAACTCAAGGCTACACGCGACGATTATGAGGAGGAAGTCATCGTACTAGTGGAGAATAATGACAACCTAACAAGGAAGCTAGGAGTTTTTATGGGAGACCCCGTGCCAGGAGGAGAAGACAACGAACCTAAGGAGATTCGTTCTGAAGACTACATCATCATAGACGACACCGACTCCGACCCCGATGATAGTGATGATGATTATGAAGAGAAGATGGAGCGAACATCATGGAGTCTTCCACTGAGCAATATTTCTAGATGACCACCATATGACTAGTAGTATTTCCCCATGTATATAGTAATAGTCCGAGCACTTTTAACGATAGTTCTAGACCGTTTGTATGCCCTTGCTTGATTGATTGAGTGAAATGGTATGATTGTGTTTGTCTCATGTGCATATGAGTAGTGCTTTCTCACTAGACCTCATTCTATTCTAATCTCTTCCCTCTAAACCCATCATATGCCTCCGAGACGTGACCCTAGTTTTGCTTTCCCACCGGAGCTCACTTAGCTGATCCAGCAGCAAAATGCCTTGATGCAGTTGTTAGTTCAGAACCAAGGCAACAACAACAACAACCCTCCGCCACCACCTCCAGTTGACAACTTAGCCCGCTTTCTGAGGTTGCAACCGCCGATGTTTCCCAGTAGCACCGAGCCTATAGTTGCGGATGATTGGTTACACAGGATAGGAAGGGAGTTGACCACCGCAGGTTGCACAGATGCGGAGAAGATGTGTTTTGCCGCACACCAATTGGATGGACCAGCAGCCGCATGGTGGGAGAATTACACAACCACTTTTGAGCAGTTTCAGCAAGCATTCCGCACAACCCACGTATCCACTGGAGCTATGAGCATGAAGAAGCATGAGTTTCGCAACTTGTGCCAGGGAAATCGTAATGTGGCTCAGTATGTAGATGAGTTTAGTAAGCTATCTCGTTATGCCCCTGATGATGAGTTTATGGAAGGGCTAAACAATGAGATGAGCATGCAGTTGATGGTGGCAACATTCAACAACTACCAGGAGTTGGTAGATAAGGCTCTTATGATTGAAGGGAAGTAGTAGCAGATTGAGAATCGCAAGAGGAAGTATGAGGGGAAGTACAATTCTGGAGCTCAGCAGAAGCCCTGTCTCACCCCGAACTCGGGAGGACTTGTCCATAACCATGGAGGCCACACTCACAATGGAGGAAGTTCGCATAATCATAATGGCCTAAGGAATGGGAATGGGAACGGAGAAAGTAGCAATCAGAACCGCTCTAACCCAGCCACACCCGCCAAGAAGGATCAAAGTCACATTACCTGTTTCAAGTGCGGGAAGACTGGGCACTACACCAACGATTGTCCAGAATTGAAGAACAACAATGGCAATGGAAGCACTGGGAAGAAGCCCAACCCTTTCAACAGAGGACAAGTGAACCACGTGAATGTGGAGGAAGTTGAGGAGCAGCCAGATGCAGTTATTGGTAAGTTTTTGGTTAAGTCTTTTACCGCAATTGTTCTTTTCGATACTGGTGCAACGCATTCATACATATCAAGGAGATTTGTGGATAAGTATAAGTTGCCCACTAAGGTACTTAGGACACCCTTGTTAGTAAGTTCGCCAGGAGCCGTGTATATGGCAAGTCAAGGATGTTTTCAGATGTCATTGACCATTGGAAGACATGTTTTTCCCTCAGACATGATAATTTTGGAGTCACAAGGATTGGATGTGATACTAGGAATGGATTGGCTATCGATGTATGGGGGAAACATCGATTGTGTGAGTAAGTCGATTTTACTCACCACCCCGGAGAGAAAAAGGATCAAGTATGTATCCAGTCATTCACCAAGGAGAACCCAAGTACATTCTCTCACGGGAGTTGTTCAGGAGGAAGTGACGGTAGTGAAGGATTACCCGGATGTATTCCCGGAGGAGTTACCAGGCATGCCACTAGATCGAGACATAGAGTTTTTGATAGAGCTGTTGCCAGGCACCGGGCCAATATCTAAGAGACCATACCGGATGCCCGCAAATGATCTGGAGAGATCAAGAAACAGATTAAGGAGTTATTGGAGAAAGGTTACATTCGACGGAGCTCATCACCATGGGGAGCCCCAGTGCTGTTGGTTCAGAAGAAGGATAAGTCCCTAAGAATGGTTGTTGATTATCGGGCATTGAATGAAGTAATGATCAAGAATAAGTACCCACTACCGATGATCAATGATTTGTTTGACCAGCTGCAAGGAGCAAGGGTGTTTTTGAAGATGGACCTGCGATCAAGTTACCACCAGTTGAAGATTAGGGAAAAGGATATACCCAAAACAGCGTTCACCACAAGGTATGGGCTATATGAGTATACAGTTATGTCATTTGGATTGACTAACGCCCCCGCCTATTTCATGAGTATGATGAATAAGGTGTTCATGGAGTTTTTGGATAAGTTTGTTGTGGTTTTCATTGATGATATCTTGGTATACTCGAAGAATGAAGAGAAATACAAGGAGCATTTGCGTTTAGTTCTCGAGAAGCTCAGGGAACATCAGTTATATGCCAAGTTCAGCAAGTGCGAGTTTTGGTTGAAGGAAGTTGGATTTCCTGGACATGTTATATCAGGAGAAGGTATAGCAGTGGATCCCACCAAGGTTTAGTCATTCACTGAGTGGTTGGCACCCACCTCAGTTGGAGAGATCCGCAGTTTTCTTGTACTTGCGGGATACTACCGAAGATTTATTGAAAATTTTTCCAAGATTGTGAAGCCTATGGCGACGTTGTTGAAGAAGTACACCAAGTTCCATTGGACTGAAGAATGTGAAGCAAGTTTCCAGGAGTTGAAGAAACGTTTGACTACAGCCCCAGTGCTGATTCTACCGGATATACGCAAGGATTTCCAAGTGTATTGCGACGCGTCTCATTTAGGACTTGGAGGCGTGCTTATGCAAGACGGAAGAGTTGTTTCATATGCCTCACGACAGCCTCGACCGCATGAATTGAATTATGCCATGCATGATTTGGAGTTAGCAGCCGTAGTGCATGCCTTGAAGACCTGGAGACACTTTCTTATTGGAAATCATTGTGATGTGTACATGGATCACAAGAGCTTGAAGTACATTTTTTACTTAGAAGGAGTTGAAACTCAGGCAGAGGAGATGGTTGGAGCTCATAAAGGATTGTGATATGAAGTTGCATTATCATCTAGGCAAGGCCAATGTCATAGCAGATGCTTTGAGCCAGAAGAGTTATGTCAATACCCTCGTAAGCGGAGGAATGCCAAAAGAGTTAGCAGAGGATCTCAGGGAACTTCGTTTGGAGATAGTTCCTACAGGTTTTGTTACAACCATGGAAGTTCAGTCTACATTGTTGGGAAAGATTCGAGAAGCTCAGAAGGATGACAAGGAGATTGCCGAGATAAAGGAGAAGATGAGCGAAGGAAAAGCCAAAGGTTTTCGTGAGGATGAGCACGAAACCTTATGGTTTGAGGACCGTGTATATGTGCCCAATAATGCAGAGATCAGGAAGTTGATACTACAGGAAGCTCATGACTCGCCATACTCGATACACCGCGGAAACACCAAGATGTATTTGGATTTGAAGGAGCGTTTCTGGTGGACGGGTATGAAGAAGGATATTGCCGAGTATATAGTCGTATGTGATGTATGTCAGAGAGTGAAGGCAGAACATCAGAAGCCAGCAGGATTACTACAGCCTATGCCGATACCCGAATGGAAGTGGGATAAGCTTGGCATGGATTTTATCACCGGATTGCCCAGGACCCGATTGGGATATGATTCTATCTAGGTAGTAGTGGATCGGTTGACCAAAGTAGCTCACTTTATCCAAGTGAAAACCACCTATACCAGTGCAAAGTTGGCCAAGATATACATGACCAGAATCGTATGTCTGCACGGAGTTCCGAGGACCATCGTATCAGATAGAGGAACATAGTTTACTTCAAAGTTTTGGCACCAGCTGCACCAGACCTTGGGAACTAGGCTCGAGTTCAGTACAACTTTTCACCCGCAGACAGATGGACAGACAGAGAGAGTCAATCGGATTCTGGAGGACATGTTGAGAGCTTGTGCGCTAGATTATGGATCTAGTTGGGATGATAATTTGCCTTACATAGAATTCTCGTACAACAATAGCTACCAAGCTAGTTTGAAGATGGCACCGTTCGAGGCCCTATATGGAAGAAGGTGCAGAACACCGTTGATGTGGGATGAAGTTGGAGACCGCCATTTGTTTGGACCGGATTTGATTAAGGAGTTCGAAGAGAGAGTTAAACTAATTCTAGATAGACTGAAGGTAGCTCAGTCCAGACAGAAGAGTTATGCAGACTCAAAACGCAAGGAGGTAGTCTATGAAATCGGAGACAGGGGGTATCTGAGAGTGTCACCACTTCAACGAGTTAAGCGTTTTGGAGTTAAGGGAAAGTTAGCCCCGAGATTTGTGGGATCGTATCGTGTTTTGGAACGTATGGGAGAGGTTGCCTACAAGTTGGAATTACCCAAAGTACTGTCAGGAGTTCATGATGTGTTTCACGTATCTCAGTTGAAGAAGTGTCATGTAGAGATGGCCGATATTCCTCTGAGAGATACGGTGCCCCTAGATGCAATTCAGTTGGATAGTGACTTGACATATGAGGATAAACCTATCAAGATTCTCGAGTTTGCTAGCCGGGTTACTCGCAGCAAGGTTATCAAGTTTTGCAAAGTTTAGTGGAGCCACCATACGGAGGATGAAGACACCTGGGAACGAGAGGATGATCTACGCAAAGACCACACACACCTATTTTCTAGCCAACCTGAATCTCGAGGGCGAGATTCATCTTAAGGGGGTAGGTTTGTAACATCCCAAATTTTCAATTTGGAATGTTATACATAGGTCATTCATGCATATCATATTTTTATTGCATTCCGTTTCACGATCCTTGAAATTCTAAGCAACTCAAGGACCCTCGGAGAGAGTTGGGGATTTCATGATTTTTCATATTAGAATTCTATCAAATATTGAAACAAGGATCGTTTTGCTTTTAATAAATTTTCTCTCCGAAAATATTTCATACCAAAATATATGAGAGGAGATAATATGACTTCTCCAAAATAAATGAAATATTGGAGGAAAAATATATAAATCAAATAAAAGATTTTTTATTTGGTTTTTATTGCAATTTTATTTGCATTAGGAAAAATACGCATTTTTTAAAAATTGCACTTTAGGCACAAATAAATGTTCACCTTGTCCGGCATATTTTTATAGGACGGGGAAAATTTATTTCGGGATTTTTGGAGTCCGTTTAGTATTCTTTTTCTTTTTCTTCTGCGTGTCCGAATTTATTTTTTGAAAAAGGTAACCGACCTACGGGCCGTATCCGGCCCGGACTCCTCAGGCCCCCCCTTTATAAAGCGCCCCGCAGCCCACCCCGCAACCCTAGCCGTCGCCGCCGCCGCTGCCGCTCGGTTCCCATGCCGCGCCGCCGCCGCCACCGCGCACACCGCCGCCGCCGCCGCCAACTTTGCCGGAGTTAGCCACCGCCGTTTTTTGGGTAAACCCTAGATCTAGATCCGTTTTTTTATTTTTATTTTTCCGGTTTATTTTATTAGATCGGTTTTTTCATCGATTTATTTATTTTGCGGACGTTCGTCCGTTCGTTCGTTTTAACGAACGCCATTCACCCGTTAGTCACAGACAGCGAACGTTCGTTCGTTAGCCTGTTGGCCCATTTTTCTTTTTCCAGAGTTTTTTGCGATTATTCTCGATCGCGATCTCTGATCCGATTTTCATTTTAGTTTAGCTTTTCGCTCGTTTATCGGAATCAGGCAATTCAAGTGCCTGGATCTTCGTCTCGAAACCTTCTTTCCGTTTAACCAACTTAAACAAGATTTTGGTACTATAAAATTTTACTTTAGTCTAGATTAGTAATCGGATCTTGTTTCTTTCGCCATTTGAGTTTCGTTGCTCCGTTTGATTTGATTCTTTTTGCAAACCGGAGTTCTTAAGTTGAACTGTCTGGTTAGATCTTCTTATTTGAGTCTTACCCATGCATCTTTGCTTGTTTTGGGCACCTAGGGATATACCAACGTTGTCCTAGGAGATCCTGGGGATATACCGTGTGATCCTCCTACGGTCCGCCACCCAGGCTCAAAGGGATCATAAGATTATTCATGCTAGAAACTTCCGTGTGCAGCCACAAGCCATTATGGGCTCTGGCATAGTTGAGTATGTTGTGTGACCTCTTTCAGTGGTGGGCTAGCAGATGTAGAGGGAAAGTAGGTGTAACTGTCCACCCGGAGTAAAGAGTTAATGATTCTAAAAGACTGTGTCTCGGTCATCTGTTTCTCAAACACCCTGTAGTGCGAGAAATACAACGGAGGAGATCGAGTCTTGTAGGGAAAAGTGCGCAAACCTCTGCAAAGTGTATAAACTAATCATGGTTAGCCGTGTCCCCGGTTATGGACATCTTGAGGATCTAGTATTTGGATTATCCCACTGTATCTCATCAGTCTAATTTAATTTGATGGGGTGATAATTACTTTTAATTGGGATTGATATGGGGGTACCACTCTCAATGTTTCAACTACCATGATAGTTAAATAAAATATATTCCTTTGTTGTAGGAAAACATTGGCTTTTCGCAAAAACCATATAACCATAGAGCCTCCACCAGCCATATATGCATGTAGTGATAGCATTTATCTATTCATTGCTCTACTGTGTTACATTGCCAGCATATTCCATGTGCTGACCCGTTTTCGGGCTGCAACGTATTATGTTGCAAACTTTTCAGACGAGGAGTAAGACACGATAGGTCGTTTGTCATGCACTCAGCTATGCCGTTGGAGTTGATGGACTCACTTTATCTTCCAAGTCTTCCGATGTTATTGCATTAGATGGCCTTAAGCCATATTTATTGTAATAAGTTCTCTCTTGAGACATTCAATGTAATAAGTGTGTGATTGCCACTGTGTTATAAATATTTTGAGTACTGTGTGTGTCAGCATTACCGATCTAGGGATGACACTGAAGCATAGAGGCTTGACCGTTTGAGGTCGGTCGCTACATAGGGCGGCGCGGCGCCGGAGTGGAGCATGGCGAGGGCGCGGGCGGTGGCGCGCGCGGGCCTGGCAGAGGCGACAAGGCGCGGGTGTCGGCGGTCACCGGTGAGCGATGGTGGCGCTAGGGCAAGGAGGAGGTGGCACGGGGATCCGGCGTGCAACGACGGCGAGCGAGCGGGCACGGCCCGGTTCGGCCCGGGGCGGGCCAGATCTGGGCCCCCGGTGGCGCGGTGAAGTGGGGCGCTGGCGACAGTGATGTGGCGCAACGTGAATGGAGGAGGGAGGCGCCGGAGGTGACATGGCATCATGGGATTGGCCGGAGCGATGTGGAGGCTGGACATGTCCGGCGCGGATGGATGTGTCCGGTGGCGCGAGCAAGAGGAAGGCTAGGGTTTGACTGCGATTTTGGACAGGAGACGCCAATATATAGGTAGGGGAGCTAGGAGTGTCCAAATGAGGTGCGGTTTTCGCCCACACGATCGTGATCCAACGACGGAGAGCATGGAGGGGGTTTAGATGGGTTATTGCGCTGTTTTGAGGGGTGTTGGGCTGCAACACCAAAGAGGCTTTTGCAGTTACCCGGTTAACCATTGGGGCATCAAATGACCTCCTAATGGAACGAAATTTGACAGGTGGTCTACCGGTGATGTACCAAGTCCACTTGACAAATCTCGTCCCATTCCAAAAACGTTTTCCTCCCGCTCATGAAAAGAGACAAGAGGGGTGCACCAGGTGCATGTGGGAGTGTCGGATTGCGAAACGGACAACAGAGAAAATGCTCGGATGCATGAGATGAACATGAATGCAAATGAGATGCACATGATGACATGAGATGAAATGCATGATGTGAACAAAATGCAAAACGAAAGATAAAACCCAACCACTAAGGGAATATCATATCACATAGCCGAAAATAGCAAGAGACGGAGTTACAAATATGGAAAGTTACATCCGGGGTGTTACAACAAGCCACCCGAAGTTAATATGCAATGAAGATCCAAGCATGTAAGCTTGGGGATGCCCCGGAAGGCATCCCCTCTTTCGTCTCCAACATTATCGGTAACCTCACTTGGAGCTATGTTTTCATTTGTCACATGATATGTGTTTTGCTTGGATCGTTAAATTATTTTGTTAGGATTTACTTGCTATTATTTAGAATAATGGTTTGCATCTTTTATTTCAATAAAAGTGGCAATGATAGCCTTTGTCATGCTTATTTTGCAAGTATACTTGTTGCTGTTTGAAAACAGAAAGTTTACCGCTATTGCAAAAATTCCCTAGAAAAGTCAGAATGTGATAAAATATTGAAACTTTTTGCGAAATGAGATCTGATAAATTTTATACAGTGTGGTAAATTTTCATAATGTTTGGAGTTGAAGAAGTATTGATACTCTTGCATTCTTTACAGACTGTACTGTTTTGGCAGATTGCTGTTATGTTTGCATATGTTTGCTTGTTTAATGATTCTATTTGAGGATAGGTGTATTAAATATGCAGACACATTTAGTATGCAATGTTAAATAATAATTTTAGTGATTTGCTACAATATAGAATGATAAGGTTTTTGCATTGGTTTTTACTAACTTATCTCACGAGTTATTGTTGAGTTTTATGTGGATGAAGCTTTTGATATTTAGGAAAACCGTGATATGAGAGGAATTAAGGAGACACGAAAGCTCAAGCTTGGGGATGCCCAAGGCATCCCAAGATAATATTTCAAGAAGTCTCAAGCATCTAAGCTTGGGGATGCCCCGGTAGGCATCCCACCTTTCTTCTTCAACAATTATCGGTTACTGTCGGTTGAGCCTAAGTTTTTTGCTTCTTCACATGATGTGTGCTATCTTTGGAATGTCATTTTATTTTGTTTTGCTTGCGGTTTTAATAAAAAGCTTAGATCTGAAAGTTTTTAAATAAAATCGAGTCCTCAAATAATTGCCAGGGGGGCCAAGTAAGTGTCATTCACATCCCGTCAATGAAGTTCTTTTCTATGGAATTGCTCTAGTGCTTCACTTATATCTTTTTGAGCACAGTGTGCTTTAGTATTTTTGAAGAAATTCTCTCTTTCTTCACTTAAATTAATTTGAGATAAAGAAATATTATGCTCATGATCTTCATTCATATCTTTTCGGAGTAGCTTGTCATTTACTCTTGTCCTTCACTTATATCCTATGAGTAAATTGTTGAATAAATTGAATGTCATGAAGTTGAAATCATATCATGCCTAGTGGTAGCTTCACATTGGGTTTAGAAAGTGAAATCTTTTGAGGCTTGGCAATCACAATATTGGTCATACAAGCAATTCATGAATAATTAGTATAAGAAAGAGAACTTTCACATATAAATACACTATCATGGAAATCTTTTGTGATTGTGAGCCCCCATCAAAATATTATATGCCAAAATTGTTGACGTTGGACAAGGAAGAGAACATAATGATTTATGTTCGTTCATATTCACATAGAAGTTATATTGTCATAGATCCTTGAACATGTGGTGCTTGCCCCCATCTTTGCTAGCCAAAAATTCCGCACCAAGTAGAGATACTACTAGTGCATCCAAAAACCCTTAAACCCAAATCTTATTTTCAAGAGGCCACTATACCTACCTATATGCGGTATTCTTTTGTCGTTCTAAGCAAATTTGTATGTGCCATCTCTAATATTCAAAATAAATTTCTCTTTTCTGTGCTCATACCGCTCGCGAGGCGGTGAGGGGTGGCCAATATTTTCCATGCTAGATGTGTTATTCTCATGATGAGTGTTTATTCACTTGTCATTGCACGAGAGTAAGGCAAAGGTATTAGGGATGCCCAGTCCCAAAATAAAAAATGAATTTACTTTATGTTGTCAAATAATAATTCCTTGGAAAGTGTTTGTATGGTGGGCACCTGTGGATACGGTTAGCCATGGAAAGTGAAAGTATGGTGGAAAAAGGAATAAACTTTATTTTCTGTTTGGGAACCGCCTATGATATATCTAGCATGGAAAGTGTTGGGAGCTCTAAGTCTTTTTTGTTGGTGGGAAAAGTATGCCTCTCAAAATGTTTTTATCTCTCAATTTTCGCTTTGAGCTCTGGCACCTCTACAAATCCCTACTTCCCTCTGCAAAGGGCATATATTTTACTTTTCCGTATGCAAAGAGTCAAAGTTTTTCTCTCTATTCCTTTTTATTTTTCTTTTTTGGCAAGCATCATGTGGTGAGGAAATATATAGGCACATATGTCCAGTTGAATATGGGTAGCATACGTTATTATTGTTGACATCACCCTTGAGGTGAATACGTTGGGAGGCAAAATTATAAGCCCCTATCTTTCTATGTGTCCGGCTGAAACGTTTTGCTCATGTGTACAAGGTGAGTGTTAGCAATCATAGAAGACCATATGATGGTTGAGTATGTGGAGCTCTTACTTAAACTCTATTGAACAAGTTGAATTGCAATTGCTTGGTGACTAAGAGCATAGGTTGTTGGGTTTCAAGAGAATTCATTGTTCGAACCTTAACATGTGAATTGGTTCCCACTATAACATGAGAAGTTTCATAAGAAAGAATTGTTGTTATGATGCTAGGAAAAAGTGATTGAAATTATCACTGCTCAAACTTGTGCACTTTGCTAGCATTCACACTTCATAAATTATTTCTTTTATCATTTACCTACTCGAGGACGAGTAGGAATTAAGCTTGGGGATGCTGATACGTCTCCAACGTATCTATAATTTATGAAGTATTCATGCTGTTATCTTATCATTCTTGGGTGTTTTACAATCATTTTATAGCAACTTTATATCATTTTTGGGACTAACCTATTGACCCAGTGCCCAGTGCCAGTTGCTGTTTTTTGCTTGTTTTTTACATTGTAGAAAATCAATATCAAACGGAGTCCAAACACCGCAAAACTTTTTGGGGATTTTTTTTGGACCAGAAGGAAGCCGATGGGCCAAAGCTGCACCTGGGGGTGCCCCGAGGGGGGCACAACCATCCAGGGCACGCCAGGGCCCCCTGGCGCGCCCAAGTGGGTTGTGCCCACCTCGGTGGCCTCGGGCACCCCCTCTTTGCACTATAAATTCCCAAATATTCTGAAACTCTTCTGGGTTAACCTAGATAAGAAGTTACGTCGCCGTAGGGCTCTGTAGCAACCGAAAACCAATCTAGACCCGTTTCGGTACCCTGCCGGAGCGGGGAATCATCTCCGGTGGCCATCTTCATCATCCCGGCAGCCACCACGATGAGGAGGGAGTAGTCCACCCTCGGGGCTAAGGGTTTGTACCGGTAGCTATGTGTTTAATCTCTCTCTCTCTCTCTCTCTCTCTCTCTCTCTCTCTCTTTGTCGTGTTCTTGAGATGTCACGATCTTGATGTATCGCGGGCTTTGTTAATATAGTTGGATCATTTGCTGTTTTCCCATCTCTATCTTGTTGTGCTGAATTGAGTTTTTCCCTTTGAGATTTCATGGTTATCAGATTGAATACTTTTATGGATTTGAGAGAACTTGATATATGTCTTGCAATTGAATATTCGTGGTGACAATGGGGTATCATATTGATTCACTTGATATATGTGTTGGCACTCAACTTGCGGATTCCCGTCGTGACATGGGGGCAATCTATGCATAGGGGTTGATGCACGTTCTTGTCCTTGTTTCTCCGGTCGAAATCTTGGGACAATTTTGTAGTTCTTTGTGTGGATTTAGTATTATGAATATGAATATGCTTAGGTGTTATTATAGTACGAACTCTAGGGTAGATCGAACGGAAAAAATAGCTTTGCGTTATTTTAGTACAAACTCTTGAATAGATCGAACGGAAAGAATAGCTTTGAGGTGATTTAGTACCCTACAAACAATTCCTATCTTTTGTTCTCCACTAATAGGAACTCAGGAGTGAGTCTTTGTTACACTTTGAGGGATAATCATATGATCCAACTATGTTAACATTGTTGAGAGATTGCACTAGCGAAAGTACGAACCCTAGGCCTTGTTTTTAATCATTGCAATACCATTTTTGTGCCCATTTACTATTAGTTACCTTGCTGTTTTTATAACTTCAGATTACAAAAACCAATATCTACTATCCATATTGCACTTGTATCACCATCTCTTCGCTGAACTAGTGCACCTATACAATTTGCCATTGTATTGAGTGTGTTGGGGACACAAGAGATTTCTTGTTTTTGGTTGCAGGGATGTTTGAGAGAGAACATCTTCATCCTCACCTCTCACAGATTGATAAACCTTAGGTCATCCACTTGAGGGAAAATTGCTACTGTGCTACAAAACTCTACGCTTGGAGGCCCAACACGTGTCTACAAGAACAAAGTTGCATAGTAGACATCACATACCTAGTTCAATCTCATTACCGGCATGTCTCTTTACTCGTTCCGTAATGACATAGACAAAACACCGTGTCCCTAGTAAGCCTCTACTAGACTAGCTCGTTGATCAAAGGTGATTAAGTTTCCTAACCATAGACATGCGTTGTCATTTGATTAATGGGATTACATCATTAGGAGAATGATGTGATGGACAGGACCCATCTGTTAGCTTAGCATAATGATCGTTAAGTTTTATTCCTATTGCTTTCTTCATGACTTATACATATTCGTTTGACTATGAGATTATGCACCTCCCGGATACCGGAGGGATACCTTGTGAGCTATCAAACGTCTCAACGTAACTGGGTGATTATAAAGATGCTCTATAGGTATCTCCGAAGGTGTTTTGTTGGGTTGGCATAGATCGAGATTAGGATTTGTCACTCCGAGTATCAGAGAGGTATCTATGGGCCCTCTCGGTAATGCTCATCATAATAAGGCTTGTAGGAAATGTGACTAATGAGTTAGTTGCGGGATGATGCATTACGAAACGATTAAAGAGACTTGCCAGTAACGAGATTGAACTAGGTATGGAGATACCGATGATCGAATCTCTGGCAAGTAACATACCGATGACAAAGGGAATAATGTATGTTGTCATAACGGTTTAACCGATAAAGATCTTCATAGAATATGTGGGAGCCAATATGAGCATCCATGTTCCGCTATTGTTTATTGACCGGAGAGGTGTCTCGGTCATGTCTACATAGCTCTCGAACCCGTAGGGCCCGCATGCTTAATGTTTGATGACGATTTGTATTATATGAGTTATGTGATTTGGTGACCGAATGTTGTTTGGAGTTCAGGATGAGATCATGGACATGACGAGGAGTCTTGAAATGGTTGAGAGGTAAAGATTCATATATAGGGCGATAGTATTTGGACACCAGAAGTGTTTCGGGGCTACCGGGTACGTATCGGGTCACCGGAAGGGGTTTCGGGCAACCCCCGACAAACTATATGGGCCTAATGGGCCAAAAGAGGGATAGACCAGCCCCTAAGGGGCTGGTGCGCCCCCCTCATGTGGGCTGACCAAATTGGAGTAGAAAAGGGTAAGGAGGAAAGGAAAAAGGGAATAGGATTCCCCCATCCCTTCCTACTCCGAATAGGAATAGGAAAGGGGGGGGAGCGAATTGGGAGGACCCCAAGTAGGATTCCTCCTACTTGGGGAGCCCCCTTGGCTGCCTCTCCTCCCCTCCAACCTATATATACGAGGAGGGCACCGCTAGAACACACAACAAACATTGTTAGCCGTGTGCTGCGCCCTCCTTCACAGTTTACGCCTCCGGTCATATTCACGTAGTGCTTAGGTGAAGCCCTACGCGGATCACTTCACCATCACCGTCCCCACGCCGTCGTGTTGACAGAACTCTCCCTCGACACTTTGCTGGATCTAGAGTCTGGGGGACGTCATCGAGCTGAACGTGTGCAAAACTCGGAGGTGTCGTACGTTCGGTACTTGATCGGTCGGAACGTGAAGAAGTTCGACTACATCAACCGCGTTGTCAAACGCTTCCGCTTTCGGTCTACAAGAGTACGTGGACACACTCTCCCCCTATCATTGCTATGCCTCTCCTAGACAGATCTTGCGTGAGCGTAGAATTTTTTAAATTGCATGTGGCGTTCCCTAATAGTGGAATTCGAGCTAGGTCTATGCGTAGATGATATGCACGAGTAGAACACAAAGAGTTGTGGGCGGTGATCATCATACTACTTACCACCAACGTCTTATTTTGATTCGGCGGTATTGTTGGATGAAGCGGCCTGGACCAACCTTAAATTACCACGTTCATGAGACCGGTTCCACCGACAGGCATGCAACTAGTTTTGCATAAAGGTGGCTGACAGGTGTCTGTTTCTCCAACTTTAGTTGAATCGAATTTGACTGCGGCAGGTCCTTGTTGAAGGTGAAAACAATAAACTTGATAAATCTTCGTTGTAGTTTTGATGCGTAGGTAAGAACGGTTCTTGCTAGAAGCCCATAGCAGCCATGTAAAACTTGCAACAACAAAGTAGAGGACGTCTAACTTGTTTTTGCAGGGCATGTTGTGATATGATATGGTCAAGACATGATGTGATATACGTTATTGTATGAGAGGATCATGTTTTGCAAAAGTTATCGACAACTGGCAGGAGCCTTATGGTTTTTGCTTTATTGTATGAAATGCAAACGCCATGTAATTGTTGGGGAACGTAGCATGAATTTTCAAAAAAAATTCCTACGATCACGCAAGATCTATCTAGGAGATGCATAGCAACGAGCGGGAGAGAGTGTGTCCACGTACCCTCCTAGACCGAAAGCGGAAGCGTTAGATTAATGCAGTTGATGTAGTCGAACGTCTTCATGATCCAACCAATCCAAGTACCGAACATACGGCACCTTTGTGTTCAACACACGTTTAGCTCGATGACGTCCCTCGAACTCTTGATCCAGTAGAGGGTCATGAAGGAAATATGCCCTAGAGGCAATAGTAAAGTTGTTATTTATATTTCCTTATATCATGATAAAGGTTTATTATTCATGCTAGAATTGTATTAACCGGGAACTTAGTGCATGTGTGAATACAAAGACAAACAGAGTGTCAGTAGTATGCCTCTACTTGACTAGCTCGTTAATCAAAGATGGTTAAGTTTCCTAACCGTAGACATGAGTTGTCATTTGATGAACGGGGTCACATCATTAGAGAATGATGTGATTAACTTGACCAATCCGTTAGCTTAGCACTATGATAGTTTAGTTTATTCCTATTGCTTTCTTCATGACTTATACTTGTTCCTTTGACTATGAGATTATGCAACTCCCGAATACCGGAGGAACACTTAGTGGTTGTTTGGCTAGCAAGTATTAGCCACGGGTATATATAAAACCAGTTTTTAGCTGATGTTTAGCTAAATCAGTTTTACTAGTCAGCTTATGAATAACCCGTTTGTAGGAAAATTTGTTTGGCTTGCTCCTGGCTCCCCCCATGACCTTCTCGCTGATCAAAAGAGCTCCTCCTATGACCTCTTCTCTCACACATTATCACTTCCCCAGATTGGTTATTTGAGATGATTCACAAGCTCCGACGTTTGATTATTTTTCCATTCTTTGTCCTTGTTCGCTTGACGCCATTGGTGGCCTTCCCTCAGGCCGGCCTGGATGACTCTGGGTGCAGAACCCTAGAGGCGCCTCTCCTGTCCGTCTACCTTTCCGCTCCTACCATCCTCGCCAGCGTTGGGTTCCATGGATAGAGAATGCACCGCACGGCTGTACCGTCGAAGTACTCCACTGTCTCGACGTCGTGCGTCTCATGTATCCCATGCATGTCGAGAGAGTCCATGGAGGTGAGGTCGTCCCAGACCAAAATAAGCATGCCAACGTCCCCTTGTGCTTCAGGAGCTCGCAAAGGGTGGCGCACATCACCATCAAGGCATGGTCGGCCGTTGTCCCAGGTGGCATAGGTCGCTGATGGCGTTGTCACGTCCTACAGGCACCATCCCTGCTAGTAACTCTGGCATCCAACGAGCGGGATCCCCGGCACAAACGCAACGACAACCATGTTGTGGCCAGAGGACGAGCTCTAGGAGTCGCCGGCGAGTGGAGTCCTGGGCTGGGTACGAACGCAACAACAACAATGCCGTGGCTGGAGGAAAAGCACTTGGAACGGCGGCCATGTCATTGCTGGAGGACGAGCGGGATGACCATTCGTACTAGGCAGCGGCACACCGACACGGCAGCGGACTAGCGTGTGGACAACAATTCGTTGCGATGGAGTATATGCAGAACATGTTTTTACAAAAATGACTAATAGTCATTTTTCCACAAGCGCATAATTTCAGCTTTACGGAAACCAAGTTCTCCATATCCATAGATTTGTTAGAGTAGCCAAACATGGTTTTATTCTGTTATGTTCGTTTCCTGGTTTATAGAGAATATGTTCTGTACATTCCACCTATCAAAACAACCCCTTAGTGTGCCATCAAACGTCACAACGTAACTGGGTGACTATAAAGATGCTCTACAGGTGTCTCCAATGGTGTTTGTTGAGTTGGCATAGATCGAGATTAGGATTTGTCACTCCATGTATCGGAGAGGTATCTCTAGGCCCTCTCGGTAATGCACATCACTATAAGCCTAGCAAGCAATGTGACTAATGAGTTAGTTGCGGGATGTTGCATTACGGAATGAGTAAAGAGACATGCCGATAACGAGATTGAACTAGGTATTGAGATACCAATGATGGAATCTCGGGCAAGTAACATATATCGATGACAAAGGGAAAAACATATGTTGTTATGCGGTTTCACCGATAAAGATCTTCGTAGAATATGTAGGAACCAATATAAGCATCCAGGTTCTGCTATTGGTTATTGACCGGAGATGAGTCTCTGTCATGTCTACATAGTTCTCGAACCCGTAGGGTCCGCATGCTTAACGTTCGATGGCGATCGGTATTATGAGTTTATGTGTTTTGATGTACTGAAGGTAGTTTGGAGTCCCGGATGTGATCACGGACATGACGAGGAGTCTCTACATGGTCGAGACATCAAGATTGATATATTGGAAGGCTATGTTTGGACACTGGAATGGTTTCGAATAAGTTCAGGCAATTACCGGAGTACCAGGGAGTTACCGGAACCCCCCGGGGAGTCAATGGGCCTTAATGGGCCATGGTGGGAGAGAGAAGGAGGTGGTCAAGTGGGGGCACCCCCAGCCCAATCCGAATTGGGGAGGGGGCCGGCCCCCTTTCCTTCTCTCCTTCGCCCTCTTCCTTCTTCTCCTAGTCCAACTAGGGAAGGGGAAACCTACTCCTACTAGGAGTAGGAATCCCCCTTGGGGCGCGCCATGGAGAGGGTCGGCCCTCCCCTCCTACACTCCTTTATATACGGGGAGGGGGCACCCCATAGACACACAAGTTGACAGTTGTCTTAGCCGTGTGCGGTGCCCCCCTCCACGGATTTCCACCTCGGTCATATCATTGTAGTGCTTAGGCGAAGCCCTGCGTCGGTAACTTCATCATCACTGTCATCACGCCATCATGCTGACGAAACTCTCCCTTGGCCTCAACTGGATCAAGAGTACGAGGGACGTCACTGAGCTGAACGTGTGCAGATCGCGGAGGTGTTGTGTGTTCGGTACTTGATCGCTTGGATCACGAAGACGTTCGACTACATCAACCGCGTTACTTAACGCTTCCACTTTCGGTCTACGAGGGTATGTAGACACACTCTCCCCTCTCATTGCTATGCATCTCCTAGATAGATCTTGCGTGATCATAGGATTTTTTTGAAATACTGCATTCCCCAACAGGTCGAGGGAGAGTTCCGACAACATGATGGCGTGGTGATGGTGATGTGATCCGTGCAGGGCTTTGCCTAAGCACTACGACACTATGACCGGAGGAGTAAACTATGGAGGGGGGCACCGCACACGAATAAGAGAAATCTTGGTGTGCCTTTGGGGTGCCCCCGCCCCCGTATATAAAGGAGGCGGGAGGAGGTGGCTGGCAAGGGGTGGCGCGCCATGAGGGGGGAGCCCTACTAGGAATCCATTCCTAGTAGGATTCGCCCCCCTTTCCTTCCAACGGAGAGGGGGAAAGGGGAAAGGAGGGAGAGGCAGAAGGAAAGAGGGGGCCGCGCCCCTCCCTGATACGTCCATTTTGCATCATGCTTTTATATCAATATTTATTGCATTATGGGCTGTTATTACACATTATGTCACAATACTTATGCCTATTCTCTCTTATTTTACAAGGTTTACATAAAGAGGGAGAATGCCGGCAGCTGGGATTCTGGCTGGAAAAGGAGCAAATATTAGAGACCTATTCTGCACAGCTCCAAAAGTCCTGAAACTTCATGGATGATGTTTTCCAAATAAATAAAAAACATTGAGCGCAAGAACTTCACCAGGGGGGCCACACCCTACCCACGAGGGTGGGGGGGCGCCCTACCCTTCCTGGGCGCGCCCCCTACCTCGTGGGCCCCCTGGTGGCCCTCCGGTGACCATCTTCTGCTATATGGACTCTTTCGATGGGAAAACAATCATAAGCCATCTTCTCGGATGAAACTCCGCCGCCACGAGGCGGAACCTTGGCAGAGCCAATCTAGGGTTCTGGCGGGGCTGTTCTGCCGGGGAAACTTCCCTCCCGGAGGGGGAAATCATCACCATCATCATCACCAACGCTCCTCTCATCGGGAGAGGGCAATCTCCATCAACATCTTCATCAGCACCATCTCATCTCAAAACCCTAGTTCATCTCTTGTATCCAATTCTTGTCTCCAAGTCCGGGATTGGTGCTAGTAGGTTGCTAGTAGTGTTAATTACTCCTTGTAGTTGATGCTAGTTGGTTTAATTGGTGGAAGATCATATGTTCAGATCCTATATGTACATTAATACCCCTCTGATTATGAACATGTTTATGCTTTGTGAGGATATACTTTTGTTCCTGAGGACATGGGAGAAGTCTTGCTATTAGTAGTTGTGTGAATTTGGTATTCGTTCGATATTTTGATGAGATGTATGTTGTCTCTCCTCTAGTGGTGTTATCTGAACGTCGACTACATGACACTTCACCATTGTTTGGTCCTAGAGGAAGGCATTGGGAAGTAATAAGTAGATGATGGGTTGCTAGAGTGACAGAAGCTTAAACCCTAGTTTATGCGTTGCTTCGTAAGGGGCTGAATTGGATCCATATGTTTCATGCTATGGTTAGGTTTACCTTAATACTTTTGTTGTATTTGCGGATGCTTGCAATAGAGGTTAATCATAAGTGGGATGTTTGTCCAAGTAAGGGCAGCACCCAAGCACCGGTCCACCCACATACCAAATTATCAAAGTACCGAACGCGAATCATATGAGCGTGATGAAAACTAGCTTGACGATATTCCCATGTGTCCTCGGGAGCGCTTTACATCATATAAGAGTTTGTCCAGGCTTGTCCTTTGCTACAAAAAGGATTGGGCCACCTTGCTGCACCTTATTTACTTTTGTTACTTGTTGCTCGTTACAAATTATCTTATCACAAAACTATATGTTACCACTTATTTCAGTACTTGCAGAGAATACCTTGCTGGAAACCGCTTGGCATTTCCTTCTACTCCTCGTTGGGTTCGACACTCTTGCTTATCAAAAGAACTACGATAGATCCCCTATACTTGTGGGTCATCAAGACTCTTTTCTGGCACCGTTGCCGGGGAGTGAAGCGCTTTTGGTAGGTCAAATTTGGTAAGGAAAAATTTATATAGTGTGCTGAAATTTAGTGTCACTTGTTACTATGGAAAGTAATCCTCTGAGGGGCTTGTTCGGGGTATCTTCACCCCAACCAGTAGAGCAAAGAGTTGCTCCTCAACCTACTGAACCTACTGAAAATGAAAATGCTTGCTTTGAAATTCCTCTGGGTATGGTAGAAAAACTGCTAGCTAATCCTTTTTTGGGAGATGGAACAAAACATCCCGATGAGCATCTAATATATGTGGATGAAGTTTGTGGATTATTTAAGCTTGCAGGTGTACCCAGAGATGTTGTTAAGAAGAAGGTATTCCCCTTATCTTTGAGGGGAGATGCATCGACATGGTATAGGCTATGTGATGATATGGAGTCTTGGAACTACAAACAATTGAAATTGGAATTTCATCAAAAGTTTTATCCTATGCATCTTGTTCATCGTGATCGCAATTATATATATAATTTTTGGCCTCGCGAAGGAGAAAGCATCGCTCAAGCTTGGGGGAGGCTTAAATCAATGTTATATTCATGCCCCAATCATGAGCTCTCAAGAGAAATGATTATTCAAAAAAAATTATGCTCAGCTTTCTGATAACAATCGCACCATGCTTGATACTTCTTGTGCTGGCTCTTTTATGATGAAGACTATTGAATTCAAATGGGATTTATTGGAAAGAATTAAACGCAACTCCGAAGATTGGGACCTCGACAATGGTAAGGAGTCAGGTATGACACCTAGTTTTGATTGTGTTTAATCTTTTATGGATACCGATATTTTTCGTAAATTTAGCACTAAATATGGATTTGACTCTGAGATAGTAGCTTCTTTCTGTGAATCTTTTGCTGCCTATGTTGATCTCCCCAAGGAGAAGTGGTTTAAATATCATGCTCCCATAGAAGTAAAAGTAGTTGCACCTATTAAAGTTGAAGAAAAGACTATTACTTATAATGATCCTATTGTTCCTACTTCTTATGTTGAGAAACCACCTTTCCCTGTTAGGCTAAAGGATCATGCTAAAGCTTCAACTGTGGTTCGTAAAAGAAATATTAAAACATATACACCTCCTGAGCAAGTTAAAGTTGAACCTAATATTGCTATTGTTAAAGATCTCTTGTCTGATAATATAGATGTGCATGTTATTTATTTCTGTGATGAAACTGCTACAATTGCTAAACCCCGTGATACAGATAAACCTAGACCTATGGTAGGTATGCCTGTTATTTCTGTTAAAATAGGAGATCATTGTTATCATGGCTTATGTGATATGGGTGCTAGTGCTAGTGCAATACCTATTGACTTATACAACGAAATTATGCATGACATTGCACCTATTGAGTTGGAAGATATTGGTGTCACAATTAAACTTGCTAATAGAGATACTATTTCACCAATGGGAATTGTTAGAGATGTTGAAGTCTTGTGTGGGAAAACTAAATATCCTACTGATTTTCTTGTTCTTGGCTCCCCACAAGATAGTTTTTGTCCCATTATATTTGGTAGACCCTTCTTAAATACTGTTAATGCTACCATGGATTGCAAAAGGGATGTTGTTACTGTCGGTTTAGATGATATGACTCATGAATTTAATTTTTCTAAATTTAGTAGACAACACCGTGAAGAAGAATTACCTAGTAAAGATGAAATTATTGGTCTTGTGTCTATTGCCATACATCCTACTGATCCTTTAGAACAATATTTACTAGACCATGAAAATGATCTGTTTATGAATGAAAGAAGGGAATTAGATGAAGTATTCTTTAAACAAGAACCTATTCTGAAACATAATTTACCTGTTGAAATCCTAGGAGATCCTCCTCCACCCAAGGGTGATCCCGTGTTTGAGCTTAAACCGTTACCGGATACTCTTAAATATGCTTATCTTGATGAGAAAAAGATATATCCTGTTATTATTAGTGCTAACCTTTCAGAACATGAAGAAGAGAGATTATTGAAAATTCTGAAGAGGCACCGTGCTGCTATTGGGTATACTCTTGATGATCTTAAGGGCATTGGTCCCACTCTATGCCAACATAAAATTAATTTGGAAGAAGATGCTAAACCAGTTCGTGATCATCAACGCCGTCTGAATCCTAAAATGAAAGAAGTAGTAAGAAAGGAGATACTAAAGCTCCTTGAGGCAGGTATAATTTACCCCGTTGCTGATAGTCAGTGGGTAAGTCCTGTCCACTGTGTCCCTAAGAAGGGAGGTATTACTGTTGTTCCTAATGATAAAGATGAATTGATTCCTCAAAGAATTATTACTGGTTATAGGATGGTAATTGATTTCCGCAGATTAAATAAGGCTACTAAAAAGGATCATTACCCCTTACCTTTTATCGATCAAATGCTAGAAAGATTATCCAAACATACACATTTTTCTTTCTAGATGGTTATTCTGGCTTCTCTCAAATACCTGTATCAGCCAAAGATCAATCAAAGACTACTTTTACATGCCCTTTTGGTACTTTTGCTTATAGACGTATGCCTTTTGGTTTATGCAATGCACCTGCTACCTTTCAAAGATGCATGATGGCTATATTCTCTGACTTTTGTGAAAAGATTTGTGAGGTTTTCATGGACGACTTTTCCGTCTATGGATCTTCTTTTGATGATTGCTTGAGCAACCTTGATCTAGTTTTGCAGAGATGTGAAGAAACTAATCTTGTCTTGAATTGGGAAAAGTACCACTTTATGGTTAATGAAGGTATTGTCTTGGGGCATAAAGTTTCTGAAAGAGGTATTGAAGTTGATAAAGCCAAGGTTGATGCTATTGAAAAGATGCCATGTCCCAAGGACATCAAAGGTATAAGAAGTTTCCTTGGTCATGCCGGTTTTTATAGGAGGTTCATAAAGGACTTCCCAAAAATTTCTTGGCCTCTAACTAATTTATTACAAAAAGATATACCATTTGTTTTTGATGATGATTGTGTAGAAGCATTTGAAATACTTAAGAAAGCATTGATCCCTGCACCTATTGTTCAGCCACCTGATTGGAATTTACCCTTTGAAATTATGTGTGATGCTAGTGATTATGCTGTAGGTGCTGTTCTAGGACAAAGAGTTGATAAGAAACTAAATGTTATTCAATATGCTAGTAAAACTCTAGACAATGGTCAAAGAAATTATGCTACGACTGAAAAAGAATTCTTAGCAGTTGTATTTGCTTGTGATAAGTTTAGACCCTATATTGTTGATTCTAAAGTAACTATTCACACTGATCATGCTGCTATTAAATATCTTATGGAAAAGAAAGATGCTAAACCTAGACTTATTAGATGGGTTCTCTTGCTTCAAGAATTTGATTTACATATTGTTGATAGAAAAGGAGTCGAGAACCCCATTGCAGACAACTTGTCTAGGTTAGAAAATGTGCTTGATGACCCACTACCTATTGATGATAGCTCTCCTGATGAGCAATTAAATGTCATAAATGCTTCTCATACTGCTCCATGGTATGCTGATTATGCTAATTACATTGTTGCTAAGTTTATACCACCTAGTTTCACATACTAGCAAAAGAAAAAGTTCTTCTATGATTTGAGGCATTACTTTTGGGATGACCCACATCTTTATAAATGAGTAGATGGTGTTATTAGACGTTGTGTACCTGAGCATGAACAGGAACAGATCCTACGCAAGTGTCACTCCGAAGCTTATGGAGGGCACCATGCTGGAGATAGAACCGCACATAAGGTACTACAATCTGGTTTTTATTGGCCTACTCTCTTCGAGGATGCCTGTAAGTTTGTCTTATCTTGTGATGAATGTCAAAGAATTTGTAATATTAGTAGACGTCAAGAAATGCCTATGAATTATTCACTTGTTATTGAACCATTTGATGTTTGGGGCTTTGACTATATGGGACCTTTTCCTTCCTCTAATGGTTATACACATATTTTAGTTGATGTTGATTATGTTACTAAGTGGGTAGAAGCTATTCCAACTAGTAGTGTTGATCATAACATTTCTATTAAAATGCTTAAAGAAGTTATCTTTGCAAGGTTTGGAGTCCCTAGATATTTAATGACTGATGGTGGTTCACATTTTATTCATGGCGCTTTCCGTAAAATGCTTGCTAAATATGATGTTAATCATAGAATTGCATCCCCTTATCACCCTCAGTCTAGTGGTCAAGTAGAATTGAGTAATATAGAACTCAAATTAATTTTGCAAAAGACTGTTAATAGGTCCAGAAAGAATTGGTCCAAGAAACTTGATGATGCATTATGGGCCTATAGAATTGCATATAAAAATCCTATGGGAATGTCTCCGTATAAAATGGTCTATGGAAAAGCATGTCACTTACCTCTCGAACTAGAACACAAGGCTTATTGGGCTATTAAAGAACTAAATTATGATTTTAAACTTGCCAGTGAGAAGAGGTTATTTGATATTAATTCACATGATGAATGGAGAACCCAAGCCTATGAAAATGCCAAGTTGTTTAAAGAAAATGTTAAAAGGTGGCATGATAAAAGGATACAAAAGCGTGAGTTTAATGTAGGTGATTATGTATTGCTATACAACTCTCGTTTAAGATTTTTTGCAGGGAAACTTCTCTCTAAATGGGAAGGTCCCTACGTTATCGAGGAGGTCTACCGTTCCGGTGCCATAAAAATCAACAACTTCGAAGGCACAAATCTGAAGGTGGTAAATGGTCAAAGAATCAAACATTATATCTCAGGTAATCCCATAAATGTTGAAACCAATGTTATCGAAACCATAACCTCGGA
Source organism: Triticum dicoccoides (assembly GCF_002162155.2). Taxonomy (NCBI): domain Eukaryota; kingdom Viridiplantae; phylum Streptophyta; class Magnoliopsida; order Poales; family Poaceae; genus Triticum; species Triticum dicoccoides. The sequence continues at coordinate 223,045,015 of NC_041382.1, forward strand.
GGAGTACATAAAGGACACTTTCCGGAACGTTTCAGACTCCGAAAAGGAATAGGTATGTGGTACGGTAAGTAAACTGACTCCAAAACAGTTTTTAAGGCAATATTTCTCCGTTTTGGAATATTTAGAAAAATAGAAAAATAAGCAGCAGTCCGGAAAAGACACGAGGGCCCCACGAGGGTGGAGGGCGCGCCCTACCCCCTGGGCGCACCCCCTACCTCGTGGGCACCTCGTGTGCTCTCCGGACTCCGTTTTCTGACAGGACACATATTTTGGTCGGTAAAAATTCATTATATAACCTCCCGGGAGTTTTGACTCCCGTATCACACAAAAATCGCTTGTCTTTGTTTCGAGTTGTTTTTCTGACAGATCTAGATTATCATCACGTCTCCAAGTGCACCCAAGGACAAGTTCTTCGAGAAGGTCATCAACCCTTACCTACTGGAGGTGAAGCAACACCCTCAAACCATTGAGATGCATGATGGGTTGCTGCACATCCGTGATGTTGAGGGACCGAAGGGGACCGGAAGCGTGGAGACGAGGCTCGAAGCAATGGAGCAACAAGTTTTAAAGTGTCAGGCGGTGGTGGAGCATGGACTCAACTCCAACTACATGATGATCGCAGGGTTCACCAACAAACACAAGCTAGATGCCGACAACATCGGGGAGACCATCTTCAAGCTTCACGAGAAAATTGAGCACCTCCAAGCTCAAATCTATGACCTGCAAAACCAAAACTGTGAGTATGAATATATATTCAAAAGGATGAGTTTGGCTGCAGATTTGAGGATCCCGGAGACTCTGTCATCCTTCTATGATGGTGAGCCTATGCCTTGGAAGAAGGACGACAAGCCTACGCCATCAACAACATCACCACCGTCTCCTCCAACAAAGAAGAATTGAGTATCTGGTATGGGCACTCCGCTTGGCGACTGCCAAGCTTGGGGGAGTGCCCCGGTATCGTATCACCATCACCTTTATCTTTACCATTTTTCTTAGTTCGATCCTTTTGATAATATCTTAATCTAGTAGAATAAAAGTTCTTAGTATGATCTAGTTGTGAGTTTTGCTTTATTATACTTCTATGTAATCGACTCCATGAGCTATATAATAAAGATTAGTGTTGACTCAAGGGCTTGATTATTTTTGCCATGATCCCAAGTGAATAAAGGAAAAGAGAAAGAAATAAAAAGAAACAAAGAGATCATGTGAGTCTTATGGAGAGTAATGAGCTCACATAGAAAGAGTATGATGAATGAAAGTTATCGAGGGTTGACAAACATAGTTTTGGTCATCGTTGCAATTAATAGGAAGTAATAAAGAAAGATAGGTCTTCACATATAAATATACTATCTTGGACATCTTTTATGATTGTGAGCACTCGTTAAAATATGACATGCTAAAGAGTTGACATTGCACAAGGAAGACAACATAATGGGTTATGTTTTCTTACATCTGAGATAAATTATATCGTCTTGGATCCTCCAACATGTTGAGCTTGCCTTTCTCCCTCATGCTAGCCAAATTCACTGCACCAAGTAGAGATACTACTTGTGCTTCCAAATACCCTTAAACCAGTTTTGCCATGAGAGTCCACCATACCTACCCGTGGATTGAGTGAGATCCATCAAGTAAGTTGTCATCGATGAAGCAATAAAAATATTGCTCTCTAAATATGTATGATTGATTGGTGTGGAGGAAATAAGTTTTATATGATTGTGTGATATGGAAGTAATAAAAGCGACTGGCTGCATAATAAAGGTCCATATCATAAGTGGCAATATAAAGTGATGTTCTTTCACATTAGGATTTTGTGCATCCAACCATAAAAGCGCATGACAACCTCTGGTTCCCTCTACGAAGGGCCTATCTTTTACTTTTATCTCCTTTACTGAGTCATGGTGATCTTCACCCTTCCTTTTTACATTTTACCCTTTGGCAAGCACAATATGTTGGAAAGATCCCGGTATATATGGCTAATTGGATGTGGGTTTTCATGAACTATTACTGTTGACATTACCCTTGAGGTAAAACATTGGGAGGCAAAACTATAAGCCCCTATCTTTCTCTATGTCTGATTAAAACTCCATACCCATAAGTATTGCGTGAGTGTCAGCAATTGTGAAAGACTATATGATAGTTGAGTATGTGGACTTGCTGAAAAGCTCTTATACATTAACTCTTTCCTATGTTATGATAAATTGCAATTGCCTCAATGACTGAGATTATAGTTTGTTAGTTTTCAATGAAGTTTTCAATTCATACTTGATAATGTGACTGAATTATTACTCTAGCATAAGATACCATATGACAAGAATTATATAAGTAGTTGTTCTAAGAATGATCATGATGCCCTCATGTCCGTATTTTATTTTTATCGACACCTTCATCTCTAAACATGTGGACATATTTTTCGATTTCGGCTTTTCGCTTGAGGACAAGCGAGGTCTAAGCTCCGGGGAGTTGGTACGTCCATTTTGCATCATGCTTTTATATCAATATTTATTGCATTATGGGCTGTTATTACAAATTATGTCACAATACTTATGCCTATTCTCTCTTATTTTACAAGGTTTACATAAAGAGGGAGAATGCCGGCAGCTGTGATTCTGGCTAGAAAAGGAGCAAATATTAGAGACCTATTCTGCATAGCTCCAAAAGTCCTGAAACTTCACGGATGATGTTTTCCAAATAAAGAAAAAAAATGAGTGCAACAACTTCACCAGGGGGGCACACCCTGGCCACGAGGGTGGGGGGCGCGCCCTACCCCCTTGGGCACGCCCCTACCTCGTGGGCCCCCTGGTGGCCCTCCGATGACCATCTTCTGCTATATGGACTCTTTTGATGGGAAAAAATCATAAGCCATCTTCTCGGACGAAACTCCACCGCCACGAGGCGGAACCTTGGCGGAGCCAATCTAGGGTTCTGACGGGGCTGTTCTGCCGGGGAAACTTCCTTCCCGGAGGGGGAAATCATCGCCATCATCATCACCAATGCTCCTCTCATCGGGAGAGGGCAATCTCCATCAACATCTTCATCAGCACCATCTCATCTCAAAACCCTAGTTCATCTCCTGTATCAAATTCTTGTCTCCAAGTCCGGGATTGGTGCTAGTAGGTTGCTAGTAGTGTTAATTACTCCTTGTAGTTGATGCTAGTTGGTTTAATTGGTGGAAGATCATATGTTCAGATCCTATATCCACATTAATACCCCTCTGATTATGAACATGTTTATGCTTTGTGAGTAGTTACTTTTGTTCCTGAGGACATCGGAGAAGTCTTGCTATTAGTTGTCATGTGAATTTGGTATTCGTTCGATATTTTGATGAGATGTATGTTGTCTCTCCTCTAGTGGTGTTATGTGAACGTCGACTACATGACACTTCACCATTGGTTGGGCCTAGAGTAAGGCATTGGGAAGTAATAAGTAGATGATGGGTTGCTAGAGTGACAGAAGCTTAAACCCTAGTTTATGCGTTGCTTCGTAAGGGGCTGAATTGGATCCATACATTTCATGCTATGGTTAGGTTTACCTTAATACTTTTGTTGTATTTGCGGATGCTTGCAATAGAGGTTAATCATAAGTGGGATGTTTGTCCAAGTAAGGGTAGCATCTAAGCACCGGTCCACCCACATACCAAATTATCAAAGTACCGAACGCGAATCATATGAGCGTGATGAAAACTAGCTTGACGATATTCCCATGTGTCCTCGGGATCGCTTTACATTATATAAGAGTTTGTCCAGGCTTGTCCTTTGCTACAAAAAGGATTGGGCCACCTTGCTGCACCTTATTTACTTTTCTTACTTGTTGCTCATTACAAATTATCTTATCACAAAACTATCTGTGACCACTTATTTCAGTACTTGCAGAGAATACCTTGCTGGAAACCGCTTGTCATTTCCTTCTGCTCCGCGTTGGGTTCGACACTCTTACTTATCGAAAGGACTACGATAGATCCCCTATACTTTTGGGTCATCACTCCCCTTGTCCAATTCCAATTGGGCAAGGGGGGGTGCGCGCCTCCTCCCGTGGCCTGCCTCCTCTCGACTATGGCCCATTAGGCCGATTAACTTTCTCGGGGGGTTTGGATAGCCTCCCGGTACTCCGATAAATCCCCGAACCTTATCAGAACCATTCCGGTGTCCGTATATAACCTTCCAATATATGAATCTTTACCTCTCGGCCATTTCGAGACTCTTCGTCATGTCTGTGATCTCATCCAGGACTCCGAACAAACTTCAGTCACCAAAACATATAACTCGTAATACAAATCGTCATCGAACGTTAAGCGTGCGGACCCTATGGGTTCAAAAACTATGTATACATGACCGAGACACATCTCCGGTCAATAACCAATAGCAGAACCTTGATGCTCATATTGGTTCCTACATATTTTATGAAGATCTTTATCGGTCAAACCGCATAACAACATACGTCATTCCCTTTGTCATCGGTATGTTACTTGCTCGAGATTCGATCGTCGGTATCCTCATACCTAGTTCAATCTCGTTACCAGCAAGTATATTTACTCGTTCCGCAGTGCATCATCCCGTAACTAACTCATTAGTCACATTGCTTGCAAGGCTTATAATGATGCGCATTACCGAGAGGGCCCAGAGATACCTCTCTGATACTCAGAGTGAGAAATCCTAATCTTGATCTATGCCAACTCAACAAACACCTTTTGGAGACACCTGTAGAGCATCTTTATAATCACCCAGTTACATTGTGACGTTTGATAGCACACAAGGTGTTCCTCCGGTATTCGGGAGTTGCATAATCTCATAGTCAGAGGAATATGTATAAGTCATGAAGAAAGCAATAGCAATAAAACTAAACGATCATAATGCTAAGCTAACGGATGGGTCTTGTCCATCACATCACTCTATAATGATGTGATCTCGTTCATCAAATGACAACACATGTCTATGGTCAGGAAACTTAGCCATCTTTGATTAACGAGCTAGTCAAGTAGAGGCATACTAGGGACACTCTGTTTTGTCTATGTATTCACACATGTACTAAGTTTCCGGTAAATACAATTCTAGCATGAATAATAAATATTTATCATGATAAAGGAAATATAAATAACAACTTTATTATTGCCTCTATGGCATATTTCCTTCAGTCTCCCACTTGCACTAGAGTCAATAATCTATATTACATAGTAATGATTCTAACACCCATGGAGTCTTGGTGCTGATCATGTTTTGCTCATGAGAGAGGCTTAGTCAATGGGTTTGCAACATTCACATCCGTATGTATTTTGCAAATCTATATGTCTCCCTCCTTGACATGATCGCGGATGAAATTGAAGCGTCTCTTGATGTGTTTGGTTCTCTTGTGAAATCTGGATTCCTTTGCTAAGGCAATTTCTCTAGTATTGTCACAAAAGATTTTCATTGGACCCGATGCACTAGGTATTACACCTAGATCGGATATGAACTCCTTCATCTAGACTCCTTCATTTGCTGCTTCCGAAGCAGCTATGTACTCCGCTTCACACATAGATCCCACCATGACGCTCTACTTGGAACTGCTCCAACTGACAGCTCCACCATTCAATATAAATACGTATCCGGTTTGTGACTTAGAATCATCTGTATCAGTGTCAAAGCTTCCATCGATGTAACCATTTACGACAAACTCTTTGTCACCTCCATAAATGAGAAACATATCCTTAGTCTTTTTCAGGTATTTCAGGATGTTCTTACCGATGTCCAGTGATTCGCTCCTGGATTACTTTGGTACCTCCCTGCTAAACTTATAGCAAGGCACACATCAGGTCTGGTACACCACATTGCATACATGATAGAACCTATGGCTGAGGCATAGGGAATGACTTTCATTTTCTCTCTATCTTCTACAGTGGTTGGGCATTGAGTCTGACTCAACTTCACACCTTGTAACACAGGCAAGAACCCTTTCTTTGAATGATCCATTTTGAACTTCCTGAAAACTTTATAAAGGTATGTGCTTTGTGAATGTCCAATTAAGCGTCTTGATCTATCTCTATAGATCTTGATGCCCAATGTGTAAGCAGCTTCACCGAGGTCTTTCATTGAAACATTCTTATTCAAGTATCCTTTTATGCTATCCAGAAATTCTGTATTATTTCCAATCAACAATATGTCATCCACATATAATATTAGAAATGCTACAGAGCTCCCACTCACTTTCTTGTAAATACAGGCTTATCCAAAAGTCTGTACAAAACCATATGCTTTGATCACACTATCAAAGTGTATATTCCAACTCCAAGAGGCTTGCACCAGTCCATAAATGGATTGCTGGAGCTTGCACACTTTGTTAGCACCTTTAGGATCGACAAAACCTTCTAGTTGCATCATATACAACTCTTCTTTAAGATATCAATTAAGGAATGCAGTTTTGACATCCACTTGCCAAATTTCATAATCATAAAATGCGACTATTGCTAACATGATTCGGACAACTTAAGCATCGCTATGGGTGAGAAGGTCTCATCGTAGTGAACCCCTTGAACTTGTCGAAAACCTTTCACAACAAGTCGCGATTTGTAGGCAGTAACATTACCGTCAGCGTCAGTCTTCTTTCGCAACAAGTCTCTATGGCTTGCCGGTCATCGGGAAAGTCAATCAAAGTTCACATTTTGTTCTCATACATGGATCCCATCTCAGATTTCATGGCCTCAAGCCATTTCGCGGAATTCGGTCTCATCATCGCTTCCTCATAGTTTGTAGGTTCGTCATGGTCAAGTAACATGACTTCCAGAACAGGATTACCGTACCACTCTGGTGCGGATCGTACTCTGGTTGACCTACGAGGTTCGGTAGTAACTTGATCTGAAGTTTCATGATCATCATCATTAGGTTCCTCACTAATTAGTGTAGGAATCACTGGAACTGATTTCTGTGATGAACTACTTTCCAATTCGGGAGAAGGTACAATTACCTCATCAAGTTCTACTTTCCTCCCACTCACTTCTTTCGAGAGAAACTCCTTCTCTAGAAAGGACCCATTCTTAGCAACGAATATCTTGCCTTCGGATCTGTGATAGAAGGTGTACCTGTCGGTGTCAAAACCGACGGATCTCGGGTAGGGGTCCCGAACTGTGCGTCTAAGGTCGATGGTAACAGGAGACACGGGACACGATGTTTACCCAGGTTCGGGCCCTCTCTATGGAGGTAATACCCTACTTCCTGCTTGATTGATCTTGATGAATATGAGTATTACAAGAGTTGACCTGCCTCGAGATCATAATGGCTAAAACCCTAGAAGCCTAGCCTACGTGATTATGATCATCTCTACGGACTAAACCTTCCGGCTTATATAGACACCGGAGGAGACTAGGGTTATACAAAGTCGGTTATATTGAAAGGAATCTTCATATCCGAACACCAAACTAGCCATCGACACCAAGGAGAGTCACATCCGGACACGGGTGAGAGTCTTCGGTCTCGTATCTTCATAGCCCATCAGTCCGGCCCATGTCCAACAGGCCGGACACCCGAGGACCCCTCAGTCTAGGACTCCCTTAGTAGCCCCTGAACCAGGCTTCAATGACGAGGTATCCGGCGCGCAGATTGTCTTTGGCATTGCAAGGCGGGTTCCTGCTTTGAATACTCCAACATAGTCTTCGAACGCGTCCGGATCTGCAAAACAAGTACCACACACCACTGTAGAGAGTATAATATTTCACGAGTCCAATCTGCTGAATTTTTTTTGTAATGTGATATCACGTCCCTGCCCGGTTATTATTTTGAACCGTTTTTCGGCCTGCCGCTCCATATTTCAAGATGCGGCTTTTTTGGCATGTCTTGTCAAAGCAGAGATCATGTCCCCTCATTGCGGGATTCTCATCAATACGGGTATGGGTAATCCAACCATGCCGCCTGCACGGCCCCTAGGGAATAGGCGAGTTTTATGACGAGTGGGGAGGCGCTTGATATTCACTGCCTTTATAAGGAGATAAGGATTCACCTCTTTCACCCACGCCTTCTCTCTTTCCGCCTACCCACTCTCGAGCTCTAGTGCCTAAGTCTTTCCTGCCCCAAGAGAGCACTCCAACCATGTCCGAAGTGTAGGGCAAGTGGATGGCCTCCACCGTCAAGGAGAAGGACATCACCCAACTTCGGTGGGCGGATATTTGACCAAGGAGGTCGCCCATCGGCTTCCGACCGAGGGACAGATCGTCCCTACCCCAGAGCCCCATGAGAGGGTAGTTTTCATCCCCCACTTCGTCCGTGGGCTGGGATTCCCACTTCACCCCATCATCTGCGGGCTCATGTTCTACTATGGGCTGGATTTCCATGATCTGGCCCCCAATTCCTTCCTCACCATCTCGGCGTTCATCATCGTGTGTGAGGCTTTCCTACACATCCACCCCACTTCAGATTGTGGCTGAAGACCTTCAATGTAAAGCCGAAGGTGGTGGGCGGCGAACACGCAGAGTGCGGAGGCGCCATGGTAAGAAAAATGTCCAACGTCCCGTGGCCCAAGGGCACCTTCGTGGAGACCGTCAAGGGGTGGCAGAAGTTGTGGTTCTACGTCACTGAGCCCCGCGACACTACCTGGGCCGCGGCTCCCGAATTCAAATCCGAGGCCCCAATGCGGCTCACCTCCTGGCAAGAGAAGGGCCTGGATTGGTCTTCATCGGACGAGCTAACAGTGCTCCAGACGCGCATCAGGAGCATGATGGACAAGAACGTCAAGCTTGTCGATGTGATTCAGGTGATGCTAGTCCATCGGATCCTTCCATGCCAGAGCCGGGCATGCCACCTATGGGAGTTCGATCCAGCCGAGCACAAGACCCTACAATGGTTCTTTGAAACTACACACGAAGATATCTGTAAGGTTCTCTTCAAGGCCAACGAGACGTGGCCGAAGACCACCGAGGACCGTGGGCACGACCTGGCCCATCAAGCCAGTTTGGTAAGTTTTCCGTTGTTTCAAGGTGTATTCCTTACTTGCTTATACAAGGAGGGTGTCCGAACTTCCCCATTTGTTTTTTAGGCTTGGATGAAGTAGGCGGAGCGGATTCAGTGTCCTGTTCTGCTCCCCGAGGATCCAGCCATCCCGCGTCTGACGAAGATGCTGATTCCGGCGCCCTACAAGGCGCCGGAGAAGAAGGCCAAGAAGAAGGCCAAGGGGACCAGAGGTGGCCTCCGTCCCAAGGGTACTTCAGACGTAGCGTACGAAGACGCTGAAACTCACTCCGCCGCTAAAGACGACGAGGATGAGGAAGAGGAGGATGAAAGCAACTCCCCCCTCCCCGAGGGGGGAAAGAAGAGGGTGGCCTCCACAGATCTGGAAGTGGAGGCGTCCAAGAAGGGAAAGGCTTCCCTCGAAGATAGCTTCGCATGGGACGTCGATAACAGCCTAGAACGGTGTCCTCGAGATAAGCCCCTGGCCGAATCGTGAGTATCTGAAGACCCTGACGCATCCATATATCCGCCTCTTTACTCCATAATTTTAACATGTCTAATCATGCATTTGCAGTCCAGCTCGTTCCGCCCTTGAGTGATCCTCGCCTTCGGGGAACTCACTGGACCCGAAGGTGATGGATAGCAGGCCCCCTCAGATGGCCTCCTCTCCCAGGGCCATGGATGACACCAAGGTGTTGTCCCGAAGGATCCCCGGCCAGGGAGAGACGCAGGAGGCCGTCAGGACGGCGCCAGAGAGCGAGACCTCGGCCGCCGAACACATGGGGGAGCAGATCCCCATGGAGGCTGGCGATGGGGGCCATGTCCAATTTGGCCCCCAGCCGAATATGGTCCCGGAGTCCTATATGGCTCCGGAATCCGGCAAGCAGCCTCCTTCATCGAAGGAGGTGTGACCATTCCGCCGGTGACCTCTGTCCAACCAGAGGCACCGGATACTCTATTGGAAGCGCTGCGAAGCGCTTCCATCGTTGAGGAACACCGCACCCTCATGGGTGTGGTGATTGAGAGGATCCAGTCCGCGAAGAGCGGACTGACCGAAGCCTGCACAAGCATTTTAACAGGCTTTGAGGTAAGGAATGCAATTTGTGAAAAGAAAGTCACAGTATAGATAGTAGCCCCTGAGACTCTGTTCGGGGTGCGGAAAGAAAGCTGAACAGAGGATCAAATAGTTTTTTGCAGGAGACTAACCATGTATGTCTATGTGAATAAGTAGGCGTCGCTGCTAGCCGCGACTTCTCATGTTGCCGAAGTCGCTGAACTGAAGCAGAGGCTGGAGCATACCGAGGAAGAGCTCGGTCATGCGAGAAAGCAGCTGGAGGACAATCAAGGTATTCAATCATTTTCGTAGGGGCGGCGACCGAGGTGGAGGCCCTCAAGAAGGCACCGGCCGAGGCCGAGGAGAGAGCGGGAAAGGAAAAAGGCGCCCGAGAAAAGCATGAGGCCAGGGTTGGTGAGGTCCAGCAGGAGCTCCAGGACACCGTGAAGAAATGCGAGTCCTTGGAGCGCCAGAATACAGACCAAGAGTCCGAACTCTCTAAGGCCCGCGAAAGCGCACAAGAGGCCCAAGCCAAAGCCCAAGGCGCCCTCTGGGAGATCCAAGAGGCCAAGAAGATCGCGGCGGGTAAGGCTTTTATTGTGCAAAGCAAGCATGTGAGCAAGAGGTATCTCTTACTGACCCGGATTTGGAGTTCTCCAGGGGCATTTGCGGATTTGCCGCGCAGTGTTTCTGACGCTGCGGAATTCTTCCGGGCCGAAGATGGGAGCTAAATGGAGAAGTTGTTCTAGTCGTAATACCTTGCGCCAGAACATCCGGTGCCCTTTAGCGACCAGCTAAAATAGTTGGTCGAGCTGCATAGGGTGGCCGAACTGGCCATGAAGGATTTAATAATCCGGCTGTGGCCTGCAGAAGCTATACCCGGCAGCTACTTCGGCCTTGTGAAGCGGCTGGTCAATGCCTGCCCTCAGCTTGACGCCATCAAGCGGTGGGTCTGCATAGAAGGTGCGCGGATGGCCTTTGCCCGTGTCAAGATACAATGGGCGAAGATGGACGCTGTCAAGCTCGCGGCCGAAGGACCGCCCACGGGCAAGGAGCACCGCACGCCCGAGCAGTATTTTGAAGATGTTCTGAAGGGATCCCGCATTGTGGCGGAGCAATGTGCTGAGGACATTGTTTTTGAATGAATACATTCATGTAATCCCGTCCTATATGATGAAAACAAGGTTGATATGTAATATAATGCTTTGCTGTTTATTATTTAAAATTTTGCCTCCTGTGCAGCTGTTTTATCAAGTCTGAGAGTTGTCCAGTTGTCGGCTTTAGCCCCCACATAGGTAGTACGGGGGTGTTCGGGATTAATCTAAACACTCTTTATCCAAGAATTTGTCCTTAAAGGAGGTGTTTAGCGCAACGAACCAGGCAATTGGACTATGTGGCTTTATCACCCTCACTTAGCCATAGGAGTTTGACCATAAAATTTAGGCGCAACCCCTAGTATCCGAACTAGGGTGCTATAGACACCTGATCGGATACGAACCGATTCATCACATAATGCGGACAAAATCACTAAAGATTTGAAACCTCCGAAGAGCTGACCGGCTCACGCCGCATCATGACAGTCAATTTTCGGCTTTCCCTACTGATGTGCTCATCCGGATAAACCAGGACACAATCATAGTAGTTCTCCCTTTACTACCCTAGTCGATATAGCGGAACGTAAGGTAGTAAGCACAGGAGCCGGGCAACCCAACTATTGACCAAAGACATGATTCGGAGCCAATACATATAATGCTAAATTCGGGGTGCCAAACTATACTGTAAAAAGTGTTCGGACTTTGTTGTCGTATTATGGGGCGCAATGAAGCCCCTGGCAGACTAAAGCGTACCAAAGTGTACAGGTGCGATTTGATAAGATTATCAAGAGAACAAACTAGTGCCACAGAAGTTGGGCTGCAAACTGTTTCCATTATAGTTTGATTAATACGTCGAAGCGTATTTGTACAAGTAGTGCGATAAGCAACATGCCTATTTAATATGCCACAACCAAGGGAGAGCTGCGTGCGGGTCTAGAAAACAGGTAGAGTGATTGTTAAAGAGACCACCTAGAAATTCCCTTATACGTCAGTGCTTTGTGCCGTGTTGGTGTGTCTATCCTTTCGAAAGGTCCTGTTATCAGGTCGTCGGAAAAGGCTTGTGGAAAAGAAACCTAAAAAGGAAGAAAAGGAAAGAAAAAAGCTGAAGGTATGAGGGCACCAAGGTAGGTCGAGCCGTTTTATGAATCACAATCTAGTTATGCCTCCATCTATGCTCATGGTATTTTGAGTGCGTAGTTATGTATGCACGGTACAAATGCCGCCACTTTGTAGGGGCTGGGATGGAGGCCGAATTACTAGTCGAGCTCTTGACAAGCTGGGCTATCCTGCTGCGGAGTAGTCCGGACTCATTTGACAATGTCCGGGAGCTCGGCCGCCGAATTGAGGTTCTGTTTGGAGAGGCCGCTCTGTACTTCTACTGCTAAAGCAGAGATGTGCTCCTCAGTACGGAGGGAGCGTTCTGTATTTCCATTGACTGTTATGACGCCGCGCGGTCCGGGCATCCTGAGCTTGAGATAAGCATAGTGTGGTACCGCATTGAATCGAGAAAATGCGGTTCGTCCGAGCAGCGCGTGATAGCCACTGCGGAAGGGGACGATATCGAAGATCAACTCTTTTCGGAAGTTTTCCAGGGATCCGAAGACAACCTCTAGTGTGATTGAGCCCGTACAGCAGGCCTCTACACCTGGTATGACTCCTTTAAAGGTAGTCTTTGTGGGCTTGATCCTTGAGGGATTAATACCCATTTTGCGCATTGTATCCTGATAGAGCAGGTTTAGGCTACTGCCACCATCCATGAGGACTCGCGTAAGATGGAATCCATCAATGATTGGGTCAAGGACCAGTGCGGCTGAACCGTCGTGATGGATACTGGTTGGGTGGTCCTTGCGATCGAAAGTGATCGGGTAGGAAGACCATGGGTTGAATTTTGGGGCGACTGGATCTATCGCATAGACGTCCCTGAGCGCGCGCTTGCGCTCCCTCTTGGGGATGTAGGTAGCGTATATCATGTTCACCATTTTGATTTCAGGGGGAAACTTCTTCTGTCCCCCTGTGTTCAGTGGACGGGGCTCCTCGTCATCGTTCTCGCTTTGCGACCCCTTCTCCTTGTCTTCGGCATTTAACTTGCCGGCATGTTTGAAGACCCAACAACTCTTGTGGGTATGATTGGCTGGTTTATCAGGGGTGCCATGGATCTGACATGGGCGATCGAGTATGTGGTCCAGGCTAGAAGGGCCCTAATTATTTCTTTTATATGGCTTCTTCCGCTGGCCGGTCTTGGAGCCACTGAATCCGGCATTAACTGTCGTGTCATTGGTATTATCACCGTTGCTTCGATGCTTGTGTTTGTTGCGTCGGGGCTTGCCATTGCTATTTCTGTCTTCCAAAGTGCCAGGTTCACTTGTATTATTATTGCTACGGGCTAGCCAGCTATCTTCGCCCGCACAAAAGCGGGTCATGAGTGCTGTGAGGGCCGCCATGGACTTCGGCTTTTCTTGGCTGAGGTGTCGGGTGAGCCTTTCGTCCCGGATGCTATGTTTAAAGGCCGCTAGGGCTTCGGCATCCGGACAGTCGACGATCTGGTTCTTTTTGGTTAAGAATCTAGTCCAGAATTTCCTGGCTGACTCTCCGGGCTGTTGGATTATGTGACTCAAGTCGTCGGCATCCGAAGGTCGAACATATGTACCTTGGAAGTTGTCAAGGAAGGCTTCCTCCAAGTCCTCCCAGCTGCCAATGGAGTTTTCAGGCAGACCGTTCAGCCAGTGTCGGGCTGGCCCCTTGAGTTTTAGGGGTAGGTGTTTGATGGCATGAAGATCATCACCGCGGGCCATGTGAATATGGAGAATAAAGTCTTCAATCCATACCGCAGGATCTGTGGTTCCATCATATGATTCGATATTCAAGGGTTTGAAACCTTCTGGGAATTCATGTTCCATTACTTCATCAGTGAAGCAGAGGGGGTGTGCAGCGCCTCTATATCGGGCTAGATCGCGACGTAGTTCAGATGGAGTCCGTCTGCGATTTTCGGCTCGGACATAGTTGTGCTTGCCATGTTCGGCTTGATAGCCGTCGTCGTGCGTCGGGGCACGCCCCCGTGATCCGTAGATCGATTTGGCCAGACCTGCTTTATTCTTCAGGCCCTGCCGGAGATCATACGTGTATGCCCGAGTTGTTTTCTTCCTGCGTTTACCGCGAGGTAGTACGGGCTGGTGTTCGGCTTGAGTTGCAGTTTTGTCCCGGCCGCATGGTGGTCGATCAGTCGCATTGCACGCTGATGGTGCAGGCTCAAGTGCCTCGTAATCGAATTGGGGTAGCAGTTTACGCTTTGGGTAACATTTGGTTGGGCGTTCGAGGCCATATTCTTCTGCTGCCAGGGCATCAGTCCATCTATCGTTGAGCAAATCTTGATCAACTTGAAGTTGCTGCTGCTTCTTTTTTAGGCTCCTTGCAGTGGCTATTAGCTATTGCTTAAAGCGCTCCTGCTCGAGAGGTTCCTCAGGCACGATAAAGTCTTCGACACCGAGGCTGACCTCATCCTCGGAGAGTGGAAGATAATTGCTGTCCTCCGCGTCTTCGTGTACGGCATGTTCATCAGGGCTGACTCGCGCATCTTCCCGTTTGTCCTGTCTGGTAGTTGTCTCAACGGGGTCTTCATTGTCTTCGACATCGTCTAGAGTATTATTTTCTCCCGTGTCAGTATTGCTGTCTTTCTCACGGCGTGACTTAGAACGGCGCCGCTGTCGTCAGCACTTTGGCTGTGTCTCAGGAGGTTTATCTTCCACTGGGTCTTTTTTGTCATCGCCATTAACTTCTTTGGGTGTGTCCACCATGTATGCGTCATAGGAGGTGGTGGCCGTCCAGTGCCCGGTAAATGGCGGGTCTTGGGCCTGCTCCTCTTCAGCATCGTCATCCATACCGTCGATGTCTTCGGAGTTGTAGTCGAGCATGTCAGTTAGATCTTCGAAAGTGGCTATTAAGTGTGGGTGGGTGGGAAGCGAAATTCCCCGTCATCAGCCCCCAGTTCAAACTAGATATAATTCGGCCCTGAGTCCCCTGCTAAAGAGAGGGTTTTTAATGAGTTTAGCAATCGCCTAAAGGTGAGTGCCGGAAGATGTCCGCGGAACTGAATTCGACGATCAGCGCCTCGTAGGGCTCAGCGGATGCGGATGCATGTACTTCGGAACCAGTGACCAGAGATGAATCCCGGGGTCCGGTGATGCAGACCCCGCTCGAAGTTGAGTCTGTGTGCGGCTCCAACGCCGATGAGTCTGCGGCTTCCGTGACAGGGTTAAGCTTCCCGTCTTCGGATGGCACAAGCTGCTCCGGATCTAGGACCAGAGCGCTTACAGGCACAGTCTCCTGGATATGGCCCGATGATAGATTTAGGTCATGTTCATCGCGGTGGCAGGGAGCGGCTGCCATGGGCTCAAATCCGTTGAAGATCAAGTCTCCACGGATATCAGCAACGTAGTTCAAGCTTCCAAACATGACCTGACGGCCAGGGGTGTAGCTGTCGATCTGCTCTAGATGACCAAGCGAGTTGGCCCGCAGTGCGAAGCCGCCGAATGCGAAGATCTGGCCAGGGAGAAAGACATCTCCCTGGGCAGCGTTGTTGATGATGGATGGAGCCATCGAACCTTCTGATGATGGCGCAACGGAACTCTCAATGAAAGCACCAATGTCGGTGTCAAAACCTGCGGATCTCGGGTAGGGGGTCCCGAACTGTGCGTCTAAGGTCGATGGTAAGAGGAGACAGGGGACACGATGTTTACCCAGGTTTGGGCCCTCTCTATGGAGGTAATACCCTACTTCCTACTTGATTTATCTTGATGAATATGAGTATTACAAGAGTTGATCTACCTCGAAATCGTAATGGCTAAAACCCTATAAGTCTAGCCTACATGATTATGATCGTCTCTACGGACTAAACCTTCCGGCTTATATAGACACCGGAGGAGACCAGGGTTATACAAAGTCGGTTATAGAGAAAGGAATCTTCATATCTGAACACCAAACTTGCCATCCACGCCAAGGAGAGTCCCATCCGGACACGGGTGAGAGTCTTCGGTCTCGTATCTTCATAGCCCATCAGTCCAGCCCATGTCCAACAAGGCAGACGCCCGAGGACCCCTTAGTGTAGGACTCCCTCAGTACCCAACAGTCTCCTATGGGTATCCTATGAAGACAGATTTCTCCGATTTGGGTTCAAGCTTATCAGATTGAAGCTTTTTCACATAAGCATCATAGCGCCAAACTTTAAGAAACGACAACTTAGGTTTCTTGCCAAACCACATTTCATATGGTGTCGTCTCAACGGATTTAGATGGTGCCCTATTTAACATGAATGCAACGTTCTCTAAAGCATAACCCCAAAACGATAGCGGTAAATCGGTAAGAGACATCATAGATCGCACCATATCTAATAAAGTACAATTGCGACGTTCGGACACACCATTACGCTGTGGTGTTCCAGGTGGCATGATTTGTGAAACTATTCCACATTGTTTCAAATGAAGACCAAACTCATAAATCAAATATTCTCCTCCACGATCAGAATGTAGAAACTTTATTTTCTTGTTACAATGATTTTCCACTTCACGCTGAAATTCTTTGAACTTTTCAAATGTTTCAGACTTATGTTTCAATAAGTAGATATACCCATATCTGCTCAAATCATCTGTGAAGGTTATAAAACAACGATACCCGCCGCGAGCCTCAACACTCATTGGACCGCATACATCAGTATGTATTATTTCCAACAAGTCAGTTGCTCGCTCCATTGTTCCGGAGAACGGAGTCTTAGTCATCTTGCCCATGAGGCATGGTTCACAAGCATCAAGTGATTCATAATCAAGTGATTCCAAAAGCCCATCATCATGGAGTTTCTTCATGCTCTTTACACCAATATGACCTAAACGGCAGTGCCACAAATAAGTTGCACTATCATAATTAACTTTGCATGTTTTGGCTTCAATATTATGAATATGTGTATCACTACAATCGAGATTCAACAAAAATAGACCACTCATCAAGGGTTCATGACCATAAAAGATATTACTCATATAAATAGAACAACCATTATTCTCTGATTTAAATGAATAACCGTCTCGCATCAAACAAGATCCAGATATAATGTTCATGCTCGACGCTGGCACCAAATAAAAATTATTTAGGTCGAAAACTAATCCCGACGGTAGATGTAGAGGTAGCGTGCCGACGGTGATCACATCGACTTTGGAACCATTTCCCACGCGCATCGTAACCTCGTCCTTAGCCAATGTTCGTTTAATCCGTAGCCCCTGTTTCGAGTTGCAACTATGAGCAATAGAACCAGTATCAAATACCCAGGCGCTACTACGAGCATTAGTAAGGTACACATCAATAACATGTATATCAAATATACCTTTCACTTTGACATCCTTTTTATCCGCCAAATACTTGGGGTAGTTCCGCTTCCAGTGACCAGTCCCTTTGCAGTTGAAGCACTCAGTTTCAGGCTTAGGTCCAGACTTGGGCTTATTCCCTTGAGCAGCAACTTGTTTGCTATTCTTCTTGAAGTTACCCTTCTTTCATTTGCCCTTTTTCTTGAAACTAGTGGTCTTGTTAACCATCAACACTTGATGCTCCTTCTTGATTTCCACCTTCGCTGCTTTTAGCATCGCGAAGAGCTCGGGAATAGCCTTTTCCATCCCTTGCATATTATAGTTCATCACGAAGCCTTTATAGCTTGGTGGCAGTGATTGAAGAACTCTTTCAATGACACTATCATCAGGAAGATTAACTCCCAGCTGAGTGAAGTGGTTACAGTACCCAGACATTCTGAGTATGTGTTCACCGAGAGAACTATTCTCCTGCATTTTGCAGCTATAGAACTTGTTGGAGACTTCATATCTCTCAACTCGGGCATTTGCTTGAAATATTACCTTCAACTCCTGGAACATCTCATATGCTCCATGATGTTCAAAACGTCTTTGAAGTCCCGATTCTAAGCCGTAAAGCATGGCACACTGAACTATCGAGTAGTCATCAGCTTTGCTCTACCAGACGTTCAAAACATCTGGAGTTGCTCCTGCAGGGGGTCTTGCACCTAGTGGTGCTTCCAGGACGTAATTCTTCTGTGCAACAATGAGGATAATCCTCAAGTTATGAACCCACTCCGTGTAGTTTCTACCATCATCTTTCAACTTAGCTTTCTCTAGGAATGCATTAAAATTCAAGGGAACGGTAGCACGAGCCATTGATCTACAACAACATAGATATGCAAAAACTATCAGGACTAAGTTCATGATAAATTAAAGTTCAATTGATCATATTACTAAAGAACTCCCACTTAGATAGACATCCTTCTAGTCATCTAAATGATCACGTGATCCATATCAACTAAACCATGTCCGATCATCATGTGAGATGGAGTAGTTTTCAATGGTGAACATCACTATGTTGATCATATCTACTATATGATTCACGTTCGACCTTTCGGTCTCAATGTTCCAAGGCCATATCTGCATATGCTAGGCTCGTCAAGTTTAACCCGAGTATTCTACATGTGCAAAACTGGCTTGCACCCGTTTTATGTGAACGTAGAGATTATCACACCCGATCATCATGTGGTGTCTCAACACGACGAACTATAGCAATGGTGCATACTCAGGGAGAACACTTATACCTTGAAATTTAGTGAGGGATCATCTTATAATGCTACCACCGTACTAAGCAAAATAAGATGCATAAAGGATAAACATCACATGCAATCAAAATATGTGACATGATATGGCCATCATCATCTTGTGCCTTTGATCTCCATATCCAAAGCACCGTCATGATCTCCATCGTCACCGGCTTGACACCTTGATCTCCATCGTAGCATCGTTGTCGTCTCGCCAACTACTGCTTCTACGACTATCGCTATCTCTTAGTGATAACGTACAGCAATTATATGGCGATTGCATTTCATACAATTAAGCAACAACCATAAGGCTCCTGCCAGTTGCCCTTAACTTTTACAAAACATGATCATCTCATACAACAATTTATATCTCATCACATCTTGACCATATCACATCACAACATGCCCTCCAAAAACAAGTTAGACATCCTCTACTTTGTTGTTGCAAGTTTTACGTGGCTGCTACGGGTTTCTAGAAAGAACCGTTCTTACGTACGCATCAAAACTACAACGATTTTTCGTCAAGTGTGCTGTTTTAACCTTCAACAAGGACCAGCCATAGTCAAACTCAATTGAACTAAAGTTGGAGAAACAGACACCTGCCAGCCACTTGTGTGCAAAACACATCGGTAGAACCAGTCTCATGAACGCGGTCATGTAATGTCGGTCCAGGCCGCTTCATCCAACAATACCGCCGAATCAAAGTAAGACGTTGGTGGTAAGCAGTATGACTATTATTGCCCACAACTCTTTGTGTTCTACTCGTGCATATCATCTACGCATAGACCAGGCTCGGATGCCACTTTTGGGGAACGTAGCATGCAATTTCAAAAAAATCCTATGATCACGTAAGATCTATCTAGGAGATGCATAGCAATGAGAGGGGGAGAGTGTGTCCATGTACCCTCGTAGACCAAAAGTGGAAGCGTTAGATTAATGCGGTTGATGTAGTCGAATGTCTTCACGATCCAAACGATCCAAGTACCGAATGTACGGCACCTCCGTGTTCAGCACACGTTCATCTCGATGATGTCCCTCGAACTCTTGATCCAGTAGAGGGTCGAGGGAGAGTTCTGACAGCATGACGGCATGGTGACGGTGATGGTGATGTGATCCGCGCAGGGCTTCGCCTAAGCACTACGACGCTATGACCGGAGGAGTAAACTGTGGAGGGGGAACCGCACACGGCTAAGAGAAATCTTGGTGTGCCTTTAGGGTGCCCCCCGCCCCCATATATAAAGGAGGGGGAGGAGGTGGCCGGCCAGGGGTGGCGCGCCATGAGGGGGTAGTCCTACTAGGACTCCATTCCTAGTAGGATTTGCCCCCTTCCTTCCAACGGAGAGGGGAAAGGGGAAAGGAGGAAGAGGGAGATGGAAAGAGGGGGCCGTGCCCCCTCCCCTTGTAAAATTCTGGTTAATACAATTCTACACTAATGCAGGATGCTGCTAACGCGACACTACAATCAAACACCCTTTGACGAAACTGTGTGAGATGCATTAATCACAAACGGGGATGTAAAAAAACTGTCAAAAAGGTGCAAAATGTTTGCGACGGCGGAGCCATCTAACACGGTTCAGATTTTAGTTGCATGTGTGATTCACGGCACACAGTTAACTCATTCGAACTGTTGCATGATGCAGAACAACAAAAACGGGCAGCGATATCAATGTGTGTGCGATATACGTCATACAGTTTGCTCCGATGAACTGTCTGCTATTAGGGAGTGCAACAAAAACGGTTAGCCAGATCAAGGTGTGTGTGATATAGGGCTTATGGTTCACTCGGACGAACTGTTTTTGATTAGCGAACACAACAGAAACGGTTCAACTTAACAAGATGTGTGTGATACATGGCAAACAGCCGACTCGGATGAACTGTTTGTGATGAGAAACTACAACGCAAACTGTTAATACAGTTAGTTCGTGTGCGATTCTGTGTGTACAAAAAACTTTGAAAAATGCAAACTAGTTGCTTGCGGTGGCTAGGAGTGACGCACACGATGCGTCTGCGAGTACTCGTGTGCGATGATTAGTAAGTTACACATATGTTTCCTTATGTTAACACTTGTGTGAAAAATAACACGTGCCACCGGATACGGTATTTGGGATGTGTGTGTGTGCCACTTAGTCTTCCTGCGCTCCAGCGAATGCTTCCGCCGCTCCAGCAAATGTTTCTCGCGCTCTAGTGAATGCTTCCCTCGCTCCACATGGGTGAATTGTAAAATCCACGCCTCTTCCCTCACCTGTTTCCCGCCACCAGCTAACGGCTTGCTGCATATAACCCAGGTGGCAACTCTGCGCAGATCCAGTCCTGACCATCTACCATTAGTTATTCCTAGCATGCCAGGCAACAACCAAAGCTTCGACGTCGATGCCTACCTGTGTTACATCTTCCGCGAGGAGAATGAGCCGGAGTAGGTTGGGGAGCAAGAGCTTCATCGGCCGGTGCAGGCACCATGGCCCAACGACAGCGATACGGTGTGACAGTCCTTGGGAGCACAATCAACATATTGAAGAGGAGGTGTGATGAGCACTTTCCCATCCACCGTGCAAAAGATCCAGAGCTGCTCGACGACATGATCGACGACCCACCTGAAGAGCCACCATCACAAGTGCTCATCAAGAGCCTGATGCCCCGCAAGGAATGTGCAGAGGACCTCTGCAATTCAGTCAAGACAAAGGCAGCCTGCGGCTTAATCATTGCCCGTGGCGGCTGTGTCAACCTTTATCCCGATGATGTGGTGGCCAGGCTCGAGTGCATCCTTGGCGGAGTTGACGTCCCCGACGAAGTAGAGCATCGCCAACATGATATCTTGAGGATGTAGGTGATGGACAGAATTTGCTACCAAGCCAGAGATGAGACATGGAAATGGAGCGGTTCCGCGGATTTGTCATGCGTGCGATTGCACGCTGTCAAGCTCTTTTGGAAGAGGCCCAGTGATATGTCTCCAACGTATCTATAATTTATGAAGTATTCATGTTGTTATTTTATTATTCTTGGGTGTTTTACAACCATTTTATAGCAAGTTTATATCATTTTTGGGATTAACCTATTGACCCAGTGCCTAGTGCTAGTTGCTGTTTTTTGCTTGTTTTTTACATCGCAGGAAATCAATATCAAACGGAGTCCAAACACCGCGAAACTTTACGGAGATTTTTTTTGGACTAGAAGGAACCCAATGGGCCAGAGCTGCACCTGGGGGTGCCGTGAGAGGGGCACAACCCACCAGGGCGCGCCAGGGCCCCCTGGCGCGCCCAGGTGGGTTGTGCCCAGCTCGGTGGCCTCCTGCACCCCCTCTTTGCACTATAAATTCCCAAATATTTTGAAACCCTTCAGGGTTAACCTAGATCAGAATTTCCGACGCTGCAAGCCTCTGTAGCCATGAAAAACCAATCTAGACCCTGTTCCGGCACCCTGTCGGAGGGGGAAATCATCATCGATGGCCATCTTCATCATCCCGGCGGCCACCACGATGTAGAGGGAGTAGTCCACCCTCGGGGCTGAGGGTTTGTACCAGTAGCTATGTGTTTAATCTCTCTCTCTCTCTCTCGTGCTCTTGAGATGTCACGATCTTGATGTATCTCAGGCTTTGTTAATATAGTCGGATCATATGGTGTTTTCCCCTCTCTATCTTGTTGTGATGAATTGAGTTTTTCCCTTCGACATTTCGTTGTTATCGAATTGAATACTTTTATGGATTTGAGAACACTTGATATATGTCTTGCAATTGAATACTCGTGGTGACAATGGGGTATCTTATTGATTCACTTGATATATGTTTTGGCACTCAACTCGTGGATTCCCAAGGTGACATTGGGTTAATCTATGCATAGGGGTTGATGCACGTTCTTGTCTTTGTTTCTCTGGTAGAAATCTTGGGGAACTCTTTGAAGTTCTTTGTGTTGGATTGAATATTATGAATCTGAATTTGCTTTGGTGTTATTTTAGTACGAACTCTTGGTTAGATCGATCGGAAAGAATAGCTTTGTGTTATTTAGTACGAACTCTAGGATAGATTGATCGAAAAGAATAGCTTTGTGGTGGTTTCATACCCTACAAGCAATTCCATCTTATGTTCTCTACTAGATAGGAACTTTGGAGTGATTATTTGTTGCATGTTGAGGGACGGTTATATGATCCAATTATATTAGCATTGTTGGGAGATGCACTAGCGAAAGTACAGACCCTAGGCCTTGTTTTTAAGCATTGCAATACCGTTTTGTGCCTGTTTACTATTTCCTACCTTGCTGTTTTTATTTGTTCAGAGTATAAAAAATATATTTCTACCATAAATATTACACTTTTGTCACCACTCTTCACCGAACTAGTGCACTTATACAATTTTCCATTGTATTGAGTGTGTTGGGGACACAAGAGATTTCTTGTATTTGGTTGCAGGGTTGTTTGAGAGAGACCATCCTCATCCTATACCTCCCATGGATTGATAAACATTAGGTCATCCACTTGAGGGAAAATTGCTACTGTCCTACAAAACTCTGCGCTTGGAGGCCCAACACGAGACTACAAGAATAAAGTTGCATAGTAGACATCAAGCTCTTTTCCAGCGCCGTTGCCGGGGAGGTGAGTGCTTGAAGGTATATCTTTAGATCTTGCAATCAAATCTTTTAGTTTCTTGTTTTATCACTAGTTTGGTATATAAAAGAAAACTACATAAAAATGGAATTAAGGTTGCATCATATTATTGATCATCTTTATAATATCTTTCTTGAAAATGATGGCTCGGAATATTGTGCTCAATTGTTAGAAGAAGAAGTCAATAAAATGTTTGGCAGAATGATGAGCATGATTGCAATGTTGTTAGTCTAAATTCTTTGAATATCCAAAATGCTAATGATGATTGCACAAGTCATGACAAAAATGTTTCTTATAAGCATGTCACTTTTTGCGGAGTGAATTGGGAGTGAAATTGCACACCATATAGGGAAGATAGATTTTGTAAGAAGCATAAATATTTAGAAACGAAAAAGTTGCAAGAGAGGCTAGATGATTGTGCTGAAAGCTTTATTTTTTTTCGCCATCCTTGTGAAGTTTGCAATGAACATGGTCATTTAAATCTCCAATGAGAATTCTTTCATGATCAAATCGTGTCCAAAAATTGTGATAACTTGATTACCCTTGAGCATCATAAAGAGCTTAGTCTTCTTTTGGGGTATGAAGAAATGAAACATATAACTAAGGGTATTCCAAAATTTAATCTTAAGAGATTTCTTGATTTTTGATCTAGAGGAAATTTATATGTTCTGTACGGTAAATTGCATTGAGAATCCTTATATTTCCAACTACCTAAAGTCAAGAGAACAAATAGAATATGAAGAGAGAACTAATGAAAGGGAACATATTCCCCAAAACCCTCCTAGTGTTTATTATGATGAATCAAGTAACGAGGAGGAGCTTCCTATCCAACCAATCTCATCAATAAGAAGCTTAAAAAGATTAATAAAACCCACACATGATGTGGTGAAGAAGAAGAAGAAAAGAAGAAAGAAGAGAGTTAAAAAGGTATCTCTCCCAAATAATGTTGCTCCCATCACCATCGTGCCTCATGAAAGTGAATCAAATATGTTGATGGAGGATGATGATATTGATGATGATTTTGTTATGCCTATTGCTTGTTGTGATGATTATGATTGGGAAGACAACGATATCAATTATGATATTGAAAATCTTTTTAGCACTTGCTTGGAAGAATATGATAATAATGTTTGCTATACTATTGGTGACATTCATGCTATTGATAAAAATGCTTGTGATGATATGCAAAAACACAAGCTTGGGGATGCTATGTTTGATGAGTATGATACATTTGAAGATTTATTTGCTGGAAATAATGCATAGGAAGTGGGTTAGACCTAAATGTGCTAGTCATATGCTTCATGATGCTCTTTTCATGTTTCAATTCTTATCTTTTATGCGAGCATCATCGAAATCATCATGCCTAGCTTAAAAGGCATAAAAGAAAATCGCTTGTTGGGAGACAACCCAAGACTTTTACCTACTGTTTTTGTGTGTTCACATGATTATGCTACTGTAGTAATCATGTTTTATTGCTTTTGTTTCAATAAAGTGCCAAGTAAAGCCTTTAGGATCTTGTTGGGTGATAGTTGCTTTGATCTCGCTGAAAAACAGAAACTTTTGTGCTCAGGAAAACAATTCTCATTTTTAACAGAAGTGTGATAAAATGCTGATTCTTTTTGCAGAAGATTAATAGACAAATTATCCAGATTGTCCTAATTTTTCAGAAGTTTTGGAGTAGCAGAAGTATGGTTTGAGTACAGATTACTACAGACTGTTATGTTTTTGACAGATTCTGTTTTTAATGCATAGTTTGCTTGTTTTCTAGTTTCTATGGCTTATATTTGTAGCGACCCGACCTCAAACGGTCAAATCTCTATGCATAAGTGTCATCCCGGGATCGGTAATGCTGACATACACAGTACTTGAATGATTTATAACAGAGTAGCAATCACACACTTATTACATCAAATGTCTCAAAAGAGAACTTATTACAATAAGTATGGCTTAAGGCTGTCTAAGTAAGATAACAACGAAAGGCTTGGAAGATAAAGTGAGTCCATCAACTCCAATGGCATAGCTGAGTGCATGACAAATGACCTAGCGCACCTTACTCTTCGTCTGAAAAGTCTGCAACATGATATGTTGCAGCCCGAAACGGGCCAGCACAAGGAATATGCTGGCAAGATAACACAGTAGAGCAATGAACAAGTAAATGCTATCACTACATGCATATATGGCTGGTGGAGGCTCTATGGTTATAAAGTTTTTGCGAAAAGCCAAATTTTTCCTACAACAAAGGAATATATTTTATTTAACTATCATGGTAGTTGAAAAACATTGAGAATGGTAAATCCCCATCTCAATCCCAATTAAAAGTAATTAACATCCCAACAAATTAATTTAGAGTGATGAGATCCACATGATAATCCAAGAACCAGATACTCAAGATGTCCATAACCTGGGACATGGCTAATCATGATTAGTTTGTACACTCTGCAGAGGTTTGTGCACTTTTCCCCACAAGACTCGATCTCCTCCACTGTATTTCTCGCACTGCACGGTGTTTGAGAAACGGATGACCGAGACACAGTCTTTTCGAAGAGTTCCCCTTAACGATAGATAGGCCGATACACCTACAATCCCCTACATCTGCTAGCCCATCATCGAAAGGTTTCCCACAACTTACTCAACTATGCCAGAGCCCATAATGGCATGTGGCTGCACATGGAAGCTTCTGATATGTCTCCAACGTATCTATAATTATTGATTGTTCCATGCTATTATATTATCTGTTTTGGATGTTAATGGACTTTATTTTACACTTTTATATTATTTTTGGGACTAACCTATTAACCCAAGGCCCAACGCAGATTGCTATTTTTTTTGCCTATTTCGGTGTTTCGCAGAAAAGGAATATCAAACGGAGTCCAAGAGGAATGAAACCTTCGGGGGCGTGATTTTTGGATCAAACGTGATCCAGAGGACTTGGAGTGGACGTCAAGAAACGGACGAGGTGTCCACGAGGCAGGGGGCGCGCCCTCCCCCTCGTGGCTCAACCGACCCAATTCTTCCTCCTATATATGTTCACATACCTCGAAAACATCCAGGAGCACCACGAAACCCTATTTCCACCACCGCAACCTTCTGTACCCAAGAGATCCCATCTTGGGGCCTTTTCCGGAGCTCCGCCAGAGGGGGCATTGATCACGGAGGGCCTCTACATCAACTCCATGGCCCTCCTAGTGATGTGTGAGTAGTTTACTTCAGACCTTCGGTCCATAGTTAGTAGCTAGATGGCTTCTTCTCTCTCTTTGGATCTCAATACAAAGTTCACCTCAATCTTCTTGGAGATCTATTCGATGTAAATCTTTTTGCAGTGTGTTTGTCAAGATCTGATGAATTGTGGGTTTATGATCAAGTCTATCTATGAACAATATTTGATTCTTCTCTGAAATCTTTTATGCATGATTGGTTATCTTTGCAAGTCTCTTCGAATTATCAGTTTGCTTTGGCCTAATAGATTGATCTTTCTTGCAATGGGAGAAGTGCTTAGCTTTGGGTTCAATCTTGCGGTGCTCGATCCCGGTGATAGAAAGGGAAATGACACGTATTGTATTGTTGCCATCGAGGATAAAAAGATGGGGTTTATATCATATTGCTTGAGTTTATCCCTCTACATCATGTCATCTTACCTAAGGCGTTACTCTGTTCTTATGAACTTAATACTCTAGATGCATGCTGGATAGCGGTCGATGTGTGGAGTAATAGTAGTATTTGCAGGCAGGAGTCGGTCTACTTGTCACGGACGTGATGCCTATATACATGATCATGCCTAGATATTCTCATAATTATTCGCTTTTCTATCAATTGCTCGATAGTAATTCGTTCACCCACCATAATACTTATGCTATCTTGAGAGAAGCCACTAGTGAAACCTATGGCCCCCGGGTCTATTTTCCATCATATAAGTTTCCAATCTATTTTTACTTTGCAATCTTTACTTTCAATCTATATCATAAAAATACCAAAAATATTTATCTTGTCGTTATTATCTCTATCAGATCTCACTCTCATAAGTGACCGTGAAGGGATTGACAACCCCTTTATAGCGTTGGTTGCGAGGTTCTTATTTGTCTGTGTAGGTATGAGGGACTTCCGTGTGGCCTCCTACTGGATTGATCATGGAGGGCCTCTACATCAACTCCATGGCCTCTCCAGTGATGTGTGAGTAGTTTACTTCAGACCTACGGGTCCATAGTTATTAGCTAGATGGCTTCTTCTCTCTCTTTGGATCTCAATACAAAGTTCTCCCCGATCTTCTTGGAGATCTATTCGAGGTAATCTTCTTTTGCGGTGTGTTTGTCGAGATATGATGAATTGTGGTTTTATGATCAAGTTTATCTATGAACAATATTTGATTCTTCTCTAAATTTTTTTATGTATGATTGGTTTATCTTTGCAAGTCTCTTCGAATTATTAGTTTGGTTTGGCCTACTAGATTGATCTTTCTTGCAATGGGAGAAGTGCTTAGCTTTGGGTTCAATCTTGCGGTGCTCGATCCCAGTGACAGAAAGGGAACCGACACGTATTGTATTGTTGCCATCAAGGATAAAAAGATGGGGTTTATATCATATTGCATGAGTTTATCCCTCTACATCATGTCATCTTACTTAAAGCATTACTCTGTTCTTATGAACGTAATACTCTAGATGCATGGTGGATAGCGGTCGATGTGTGGAGTAATAGTAGTAGATGCAGAATCGTTTCGGTGTACTTGTCTCGGACGTGATTCCTATATACATGATCATACCTAGATATTCTCATAATTATTCGCTTTTTCGTTTACCCACTGTAATACTTATGCTCGTGAGAGAAGCCACTAGTGAAACCTATGGCCCCCGGGTCTATCTTCCATCATATTAATCTTCCAACACTTAGTTATTTCCTTTGCCGTTTATTTTACTTTGCATCTTTATTTCTCTTTATCATAAAAATACCAAAAATATTATCTTATCATATCTATCAGATCTCACTCTTGTAAGTGACCATGAAGGGATTGACAACCCCTTTATCGCGTTGGTTGCGAGGTTCTTATTTGTTTGTGTAGGTGCGTGGGACTCGAGCGTGATCTCCTACTAGATTGATACCTTGGTTCTCAAAAACTGAGGGAAATACTTACGCTACTTTTTTGCATCACCCTTTCCTCTTCAAGGGAAAACCAATGTAGTGCTCAAGAGGTAGCAAGAAGGATTTCTGGCGCCGTTGTTGAGGAGATTTGAGCCAATTCAAGTCAAGATTTGACTCCTAACAATGAGCCATTTCTGGCACCGTTGTCGGAGTCTACGCACAAGTCAAGACATACCAAGTACCCATCACAAACTCTTATCCCTCGCATTACATTATTTGCCATTTGCCTCTCGTTTTCCTCTCCCCCACTTCACCCTTGCCGTTTTATCTGTCTCCTTTCCCTTTTGTTTTCTTGTACCATGGCCGATTCAAAAAGGGCTAAGGGTTCTCTCTCGGGTTTTACCTTGGATAGTCCTTCTGTCCTCTCTAAGATCATAAATAATGATGCTATGGAAAGACCTGCCGGAGTTATCAATGAGAATCTTAATAATTTTGATGAAGATGATTCCAGAATTTTTTGTTATTTACTCGATGAATCTTTGAAAGATGCTTGTGATAGACTATTAAGGATCCGAGCCAGTTATGTGCCCCAATACCAAATTGAAATTTACTTAAAGAGCTTTTATGTTGCCCTACCTTCTTCGTTTAAGAATGTCTTAGATTCTATATTTTAAGAAGGTTTTCTTGAAGGGGATGCCATAGATACCTATGAAAAGATGAAAACCATATTTGGGCACCCCATGAATGAGAGGGTTGAATCCACATCTCTTTTGCTCTCCTACCAAAACGAATCTATCAAAGAGATGAAAGCTAGTTTAGATACAAATTTCTGTAAAATGCTTAATATTTCTTCTACCATTAACGGCCATGTGCTTTATCAAAATAGAAATATTAATGTCATAGAAAATAAGTTTGCTCTTTTCTTCCCTAAAACCAAAGATGACAATACCTAGATCTATCCTTGCTTTTATGCCTAGCTAGGGGCGTTAAACGATAGCGCTTGTTGGGAGGCAACCCAATTTCATTTTTACTCCTTGCTTTTTGCTCCTGTTTAGTAATGAATAATTTATCTAGCCTCTGTTTTGGTTGTGTTTTTTGTCTTTAATTAGTGTTTGTGCCAAGTAGAACCGTTGGGAAGACTTGGGAAAGTCTTTTTGATCTTGCTGTGAAAAACAGAAACTTTAGCGCTCACGAGAATCACTGCCATTTTTATTTGGAAAGTTCTATTTAGTTAATTCTTTTTGAAGATGATTAATAGATAAATTCCCCACGTCCAGAAATTTATTTTAGAATTTTTGGGGTTCCATAAGTTGCGTTAGCTACAGATTACTACAGACTGTTCTGTTTTTGACAGATTCTGTTTTTCATGTGTTGTTTGCTTATTTTGATGAATCTATGGCTAGTAAAAGAGTTTATAAACCATAGAGAAGTTGTAATACATTAGGTTTAACACCAATATAAATAAATAATGAGTTCATTACAGTACCTTGAAGTGGTGTTTTGTTTTCTTTCGCTAACGGAGCTCACGAGATTTTCTATTTTGAGTTTTGTGTTGTGAAGTTTTCAAGTTTTGGGTAAAGATTTGATGGATTATGGAACAAAGAGTGGCAAGAGCCTAAGCTTGGGTATGCGCATGGCACCCTAAGTTAAAATTCAAGGACACCAAAAAGCCTAAGCTTGGGGATGCCCTGGAAGGCAACCCCTCTTTGGTCTTCGTCTATCGGTAACTTTACTTGGAGCTATATTTTTATTCACCACATGATATGTGTTTTGCTTGGAGCGTCTTGTATGATTTGAGTCTTTGCTTTTTAGTTTACCACAATCATCCTTGCTGTACACACATTTTGAGAGAGACTCACATGATTTGAAATTTATTAGAATACTCTATGTGCTTCACTTATATCTTTTGAGCCATATAGTTTTTTCTCTAGTGCTTCACTTATATCTTTTAGAGCACGGTGGTGGATTTTTTTTATAGAAACTATTGTTCTCTCATGCTTCACTTATATTATTTTGAGAGTCCTTTAGAACAACATGGACATTTTCTTTTAGGAATAATATAAAAACTTTCATAGAAGTGCATTGAATACTATGAGAAGTTTGATACTTGATAATTGTTTTGAGATATGGAGATGGTGATATTAGAGTCATGCTAGTTGAGTATTTGTGAATTTGAGAAATACTTGTGTTGAAGTTTTTGATTCCCGTAGCATGCACGTATGGTGAACCGTTATGTAATGAAGTCGGAGCATGATTTATTTATTGATTGTCTTCCTTATGAGTGGCGGTTGGGGACGAGAGATGGTCTTTTCCTACCAATCTATCCCCCTAGGAGCATGCGCGTAATACTATGTTTCGATAACTAATAGATTTTTGCAATAAGTATGTGAGTTCTTTATGACTAATGTTGATTCCATGGATTATACGCACTCTCACCCTTCCACCATTGCTAGCCTCTCTAGTATCGCGCAACTTTCGCCGGTACCATAAACCCACCATATACCTTCCTCAAAATAGCCACCATACCTACCTATTATGGCATTTCCATAGCCATCCCGAGGTATACTGCCATGCAACTTTCCACCATTCCGTTATTATGACACGCTTTATCATTGTCATATTGCTTGCATGATCATGTAGTTGACATCGTATTTGTGGCAAAGCCACCATTCATAATTCTTCATACATGTCACTCATGCATCATTGCACATCCCGGTACACCGCCGGAGGCATTCACATAGAGTCATATTTTGTTCTAAGTATTGAGTTGTAATTCTTGAGTTGTAAGTAAATAAAGTGTGATGATCATCATTATTAGAGCATTGTCCCAAGTGAGGAAAGGATGATGGAGACTATGATTCCCCCACAAGTCAGGATGAGACTCTGGATGAAAAAAAGAGGCCAAAAAGAAAGAAAGAAAAGAAGGCCCAAATAAAAAAATGAGAGAAAAAGAGAGAAGGGACAATGCTACTATCCTTTTTCTACACTTGTGCTTCAAAGTAGCACCATGATCTTCATGATAGAGAGTCTCCTATGTTGTCACTTTCATATACTAGTGGGAATTTCTCATTATAGAACTTGGCTTGTATATTCCAATGATGGGCTTCCTCAAAATGCCCTAGGTCTTCGTGAGCAAGCGAGTTGGATGCACACCCACTTAGTTTCTTTTGTTGAGCTTTCATATACTTATAACTCTAGTGCATCCATTGCATGGCAATCCCTACTCACTCACATTGATATCTATTAATGGGCATCTCCATAGCCCATTGATATGCCTAGTTGATGTGAGACTATCTTCTCCTTTTTGTCTTGTCCACAACCACCATTCTATTCCACATATAGTGCTATATCCATGGCTCACGCTCATATATTGCGTGAAGATTAAAAAAGTTTGAGAACATCAAAAGTATGAAACAATTGCTTGGCTTGTCATCGGGGTTGTGCATGATTTAAATATTTTGTGTGGTGAAGATAGAGCATAGCCAAACTATATGATTTTATAGGGATAACTTTATTTGGCCATATTATTTTGAGAAGACATGATTGCTTAGTTAGTATGCTTGAAGTATTATTATTTTTATGTCAATATTAAACTTTTATCTTGAATCTTTTGGATCTGAACATTCATGCCGCAATAAAGAAAAAAATTACATTGACAAATATGTTAGAAAGCATTCCACATCAAAAATTCTTCTTTTATCATTTACCAACTCGAGGACGAGCAGGAATTAAGCTTGGGGATGCTGATACGTCTCCAACGTATCTATAATTTTTGCTTGCTCCATGCTATTATATTATCTATTTTGGATGTTAATGGGCTTTATTTTACACTTTTATATCATTCTTGGGACTAACCGGAGGCCCAACCCAAATTGCTATTTTTTCCTATTTTAGGGTTTCGAAGAAAAGGAATATCAAACGGAGTCCAAACGAAATGAAACCTTCGGGAATGTGATTTTCTCATCAAAATGTGATCCAGAAGACTTGGAGTGGGCGTCAAGAAACGATCAAGGAGGGCACGAGGCAGGGGGGCATGCCTACCCCCCTGGGCGCGCCCTCCACCCTCCTGGGCCCCTCGTTGCTGCACCGACGTACTCCTTCCTCCTATATATACATATATATATAAATATATATATATATATCCACGTATCCCCCAAACATCCAGGAGCACCATGAAAACCTAATTCCAGCGCCGCAACCTTCTGTACCTGAGAGATCCCATCTTGGGGCCTTTTCCGGAGCTCCGCCGGAGGGGGCATTGATCACGGAGGGCCTCTACATCAACTCCATGGCCTCTCTGGTGATGTGTGAGTAGTTTACTTCAGACCTACGGGTCCATAGTTATTAGCTAGATGGCTTCTTCTCTCTCTTTGGATCTCAATACAAAGTTCTCCCTGATCTTCTTGGAGATCTATTCGATGTAATCTTCTTTTGCGATGTGTTTGTCGAGATCCGATGTATTGTGGGTTTATGATCAAGTTTATCTATGAACAATATTTGATTCTTCTCTGAATTCTTTTATGTATGATTGGTTTATCTTTGCAAGTCTCTTTGAATTATCAGTTTGGTTTGGCCTACTAGACTGATCTTTCTTGCAATGGGAGAAGTGCTTAGCTTTGGGTTCAATCTTGTGGTGCTCGATCCCAGTGACAGAAAGGGAACCGACACGTATTGTATTGTTGCCATTGAGGATAAAAAGATGGGGTTTATATCATATTGCATGAGTTTATCCCTCTACATCATGTCATCTTACTTAAAGCATTACTCTGTTCTTATGAACGTAATACTCTAGATGCATGGTGGATAGCGGTCGATGTGTGGAGTAATAGTAGTAGATGCAGAATCGTTTCGGTCTACTTGTCTCGGACGTGATTCCTATATACATGATCATACCTAGATATTCTCATAATTATTCGCTTTTTCGTTTACCCACTGTAATACTTATGCTCCCGAGAGAAGCCACTAGTGAAACCTATGGCCCCCGGGTCTATCTTCCATCATATTAATCTTCCAACACTTAGTTATTTCCTTTGCCATTTATTTTACTTTGCATCTTTATTTCTCTTTATCATAAAAATACCAAAAATATTATCTTATCATATCTATCAGATCTCACTCTTGTAAGTGACCATGAAGGGATTGGCAACCCCTTTATCGTGTTGGTTGCGAGGTTCTTACTTGTTTGTGTAGGTGCGTGGGACTCGAGCGTGATCTCCTACTGGATTGATACCTTGGTTCTCAAAAACTGAGGGAAATACTTACGCTACTTTACTGCATCACCCTTTCCTCTTCAAGGGAAAACCAACGCAGTGCTCAAGAGGTAGCAAGAAGGATTTATGGCGCCGTTGCCGGGGAGATTCGCGCGAACTCAAGTCAAGATTTGACTCCTAACAACGAGCCATTTCTGGCACTATTGCCGGAGTCTACGCACAAGTCAAGACATACCAAGTACCCATCACAAACTTTTATCCCTCGCATTACATTATTTGCCATTTGCCTCTCGTTTTCCTCTCCGCCACTTCACCCTTGCCGTTTTATTCGCCCTCTTTTTCCGTTCCCCTTCTCTTTTCTAGTTTGTCTCTTTTTACTTGTTTCTTGTTTGCTTGTGTGTTGGATTGCTTGCTTGTCGCGATGGCTCAAGACAATACTAAATTGTGTGACTTTTCCAATACCAACAATAATGATTTTATTAGCACTCTGATTGCTCCTCTTACCGATGCTGAATCTTGTGAAATTAATGCTGCCTTGCTGAATCTTTTCATGAAAGATCCATTTTCCGGACTTCATAGTGAAGATGTCGCTACCCATCTAAACAACTTTTTTGATTCATGTGATATGCAAAAGGAGAAAGATGTGGATAATGATATTGTTAAACTGAAGCTATTCCCGTTTTCCCTTAGAGATCGTGCTAAAACTTGGTTTTCGTCTTTGCCTAAAAATAGTATTGATTCATGGAATAAGTGCAAAGATGCTTTTATCTCTAAGTATTTTCCTCCCGCTAAGATCATCACTCTTAGAAACGATATTATGAATTTTAAGCAACTTGATCATGAACATGTTGCACAAGCTTGGGAGAGGATGAAATTAATGATACGCAATTGCCCTACACATGGTTTGAATCTTTGGATGATTATACAAAAAAATTATGCCAGATTTAACTTTGCTTCTAGAATCTTTTAGATTCGTCCACGGGAGGCACTTTTATGGAAATCACTTTAGGAGAAGCTACTAAACTCCTAGATAATATTATGGTTAATTATTCTAAATGGCATACTGAAAGATCTACTAATAAAAAGGTGCATGCTATAGAAGAAATCAATGTTTTGAGTGGAAAGATGGATGAACTTATGAAATTGTTTGCTAATAAAAGTGTTTCTTCTTAGCCTAATGATATGCCTTTATCTACTTTGATTGAGAATAATGATGAATCTATGGATGTGAATTTTGTTGGTAGGAACAATTTTGGTAATAACGCATATAGAGGTAATTTTAATCCTAGGCCGTTTCCTAGTAATTCCTCTAATAATTATGGAAATTCCTAAAACAATTCTTATGGAAATTTTAATAAGGTGCCCTCTGATTTTGAATCTAATATTAAAGAATAATTCGCAAAAGAGTTCCAATGCTTTGATTGAAGAAAAATTGTCTAAGATTGATGAGTTGGCTAGGAACGTGGATAGAATTTCTCTTGATGTTGATTCTTTGAAACTTAGATCTATTACACCTAAGCATGATATCAGTCAGTCTCTCAAAGCTATGAGGATTTCCATTGATGAGTGCAAAGAAAGAACCGCTAGCATGCGTGCTAAAAAATATTGCTTCATAAAAAGCGTGTTCTTCTAGTTTCCATGATAATAAAGATGAAGATCTAAAAATTATTGATGTGTCCCTTATTAAATATTTGTTTTGCAATATGAATCTTGATAATGATGGGACTAGAGATGAGTCAACTTTAGTTAGAAGGCGTCCCAATGATTCGGAGTTTTTAGATCTTGATGCAAAAATTGATAAAAGTGGGATTGGAGAGGTCAAAACTTTAAATAGCAATGAACCCACTATCTTGGATTTCAAGGAATTTAATTATGATAATTGTTATTTAATAGATTGTATTTCCTTTTTGTAATCCGTGCTAAATTCTCTGCATGTTTATAGTCAAAATAAAGCTTTTACTAAACATATCGGTGATGCTTTAATGCAATCTTATGAAGAAAAGCTTGAATTGGAAGTTTCTATCCCTAGAAAACTTCATGATGAGTGGGAACCTACTATTAAAATTAAGATTAAAGATCATGAATGCTTTTCTTTATGTGATTTGGGTGCTAGTGTTTCCACGATTCCTAAAACTTTGTGTGATTTGCTAGGTTTCCGTGAATTTGATGATTGTTCTTTAAACTTGCATCTTCCGGATTCCACCATTAAGAAACCTATGGGAAGAATTAATGGTGTTCTTATTGTTGAAAATAGTAATTATGTGCCCGTAGATTTCATTGTCCTTGATATATATTGCAATCCTACATGTCCTATTACTCTTGGTAGACCTTTCCTTAGAACGATTGGTGCAATTATTGATATGAAGGAAGGGAATATTAGATTCCAATTTCCGTTAAGAAAGGGAATGGAACACTTTACTAGAAAGAAAATTAAATTAGCTTATGAATCTATTATGAGAGCCACTTATGGATTGCATACCAAAGGTCATAATACCTAGATCTATCCTTGCTTTTATGCCTAGCTAGGGGCGTTAAACGATAGCGCTTGTTGGGAGGCAACCCAATTTTATTTTTGTTAATTGCTTTTTGATTCTGTTTAGTAATAAATAATTCATCTATACTCTGTTTATATGTGGTTTTATGCTTTTAATTAGTGTTTGTGCCAAGTAGAACCTTTGGGAAGACTTGGGAAAAGTCTTTGCGATCTTGCTGTAAAAAACAGAAACTTTATAGCTCACGATAATTGCTGCCATGTTTTATTGGAGAGTGCTATTTAGTTAATTATTTTTGAAGATGATTAATACATAAATTCCTCACGTCAAGAAATTTATTTTAGAATTTTTGGGGTTTCATAAGTATTCGAAACCTACAGATTACTACAGACTGTTCTGTTTTTGACAGATTCTGTTTTTCGTGTGTTGTTTGCTTATTTTGATGAATCTATGGCTAGTAATAGAGTTTATAAACCATAGAAAAGTTGGAATACAGTAGGTTTAACACCAATATAAATAAATAATGAGTTCATTACAGTACCTTGAAGTGGTGGTTGTTTTCTTTTACTAACGGAGCTCACGAGATTTCTTTTAAGTTTTGTGTTGTGAAGTTTTCAAGTTTGGGCTAAAGATTTGATGGATTATGGAACAAGGAGTGGCAAGAGACTAAGCTTTGGGATGCCCAAGGCACCCCAAGGTAGAATCCAAGGACAACCAAAAGCCTAAGCTTGGGGATACCCAGGAAGGCATCCCTCTTTCATCTTCGTCCATCGGTAACTTTACTTGGAGCTATATTTTTATTTGCCACATGATATGTGTTTTGCATGGAGCGTCTTGTATGATTTGAGTCTCTGCTTTTTAGTTTAACACAATCATCCTTGTTGTACACACCTTTTGGGAGATACACACATGAATTGGAATTTATTAGAATACTTATGTGCTTCACTTATATCTTTTGAGTTGGATAATTTTTGCTCTAGTGCTTCGCTTATATCTTTTAGATCATGGCGGTGGTTCTATTTTATAGAAATAATTGATCTCTCATGCTTCATTTATATCATTTTGAGAGTCCTTTAGAACAGCATAGTAATTCACTTTGGTTATAAATTTTAAATGCTAAGAGAAGTTGGATGCTTGATAGATTGTTTTGAGATATAAAGGTGGTAATATTAGAGGTGTGCTAGTTGAGTAATTGTGAAATTGATGAATACTTGTGTTGAAGTTGGCAAGTCCCGTAGCATGCATGTATGGTAAACATTGTGTGACAAATTTGAAGCATGGGGTGTTCTTTGATTGCTTTCCTTATGAGTGGCGGTCGGTGACAAGCGATGGTCTTTTCCTACCAATCTATCCCCCTAGGAGCATGCGCGTAGTGCTTGGTTTTGATGACTTGTAGATTTTTGCAATAATTATGTGAGTTCTTTATGACTAATGTTGTGTCCATGGATTATACGCACTCTCACCCTTCCATGATTTCTAGCCTCTTCGGTACCGTGCATTGCCCTTTCTCACCTTGAGAGTTGGTGCAAACTTCACCGGTGCATCCAAACCCCGTGATATGATACGCTCTATCACACATAAGCCTCCTTATATCTTCCTCAAAACAGCCGCCATACCTACCTATTATGGCATTTCCATAGCCAT
Source organism: Triticum dicoccoides (assembly GCF_002162155.2). Taxonomy (NCBI): domain Eukaryota; kingdom Viridiplantae; phylum Streptophyta; class Magnoliopsida; order Poales; family Poaceae; genus Triticum; species Triticum dicoccoides. Next base: position 223,082,705 of record NC_041382.1, read on the forward strand.
TCCGAGATACATTGCCATGCAACTTTCCACCGTTCCATTTATTATGACATGCATCATCATTGTCATATTGCTTTGCATGATCATGTAGTTGACATCGTATTTGTGGGAAAGCCACCATGCTCAAATTTTTCATACATGTCACTCTTGATTCATCGCAATCCCGGTACACCGCCGGAGGCATTCACATAGATTCATATTTTTTTCTAAGTATCGAGTTGTAATTCTTGAGTTGTAAGTAAATAAAAGTGTGATGATCATCATTAGAGCATTGTCCCATGTGAGGAAAGGATGATGGAGACTATGATTCCCCCACAAGTCGGGATGAGGCTCCGGACGAAAAAATAGGCCATATATATAAAAAAAGAAGGCCCAAAAAAATGAGAGAAAAAGAGAGAAGGGACAATGTTACTATCCTTTTTCCACAATTGTGCTTCAAAGTAGCACCATGGTCTTCTTGATAGAGTGTCTCTTATTTTGTCACTTTCATATAGTAGTGGAAATTTTTCATTATAGAACTTGGCTTGTATATTCCAATGATGGGCTTCCTCAAATGCCCTAGGTCTTCGTGAGCAAGCAAGTTGGATGCACACCCACTTAGTTTCTTTGATGAGCTTTAATATATTTATAGCTCTAGTGCATCTGTTGCATGGCAATCCCTACTCCTTGCATTGACATCAATCGGTGGGCATCTCCATAGCCAATTGATTAGCCACGTCAATGTGAGACTTTATCCCTTTTTGTCTTCTCACACAAACTCAATCATCATATTCTATTCCACCCATAGTGCTATGTCCATGGCTCGCGCTCATATATTGCGTAAAAGTTGAAAGAGTTCGAAAAGGCTAAGTATGAAACACGCGTGGCTTGTCATCGGGGTTGTGCATGAGGGGAGCATTTTGTGTGACGAAAATGAAGCATGGCCAAACTATATGACTTTGTAGGGATAAGTTTTCTTTGGCTATGGTATTTTGATAAGACATAATTGCTTGATTAGCATACTTGGAGTATTACTATTTTTATGTCAACAATAAACTTTTATCTTGAATCTTTCGGATCTGACCATTCATGCCACAATAGAGAAAAATACATTGAAGAACATGCTAGAAAGCATTCCACATCAAAAATTCTGTTTTTATCATTTACCTACTCGAGGACAAGCAGGAATTAAGCTTGGGGATGCTTGATACGTCTCCAACGTATCTATAATTTTTTATTGTTCCATGCTATTATATTATCTGTTTTGGATGTTAATGGGCTTTATTTTACTCTTTTATATTATTTTTGGGACTAACCTATTAACCCAACGCCCAGCGCAAATTGTTGTTTTTTTGCCTATTTTAGTGTTTCGCAGAAAAGGAATATCAAACGGAGTCCAACCGGAATGAACCCTTCGGGGGCGTGATTTTTGGAACAAACGTGATCTAGAGGACTTGGAGTGGACGTCAAGAAACGGACGAGGTGTCCATGAGGTAGGGGGCGCGCCTACCCCCTGGACGCACCCTCCCCCTCGTGGGCCCCTCATGGCTCAATGGACCTACTTCTTCCTCCTATATATGTTCACATACCCCGAAAACATCCAGGAGCACCACGAAACCCTATTTCCACCGCCGCAACCTTTTGTACCCAAGAGATCCCATCTTGGGGCCTTTTCCAGAGCTCCACCGGAGGGGGCATTGATCACGGAGGGCCTCTACATCAACTCCATGGCCCTTCCGGTGATGTGCGAGTAGTTTACTTCAGACCTTTGGGTCCATAGTTAGTAGCTAGATGTCTTCTTCTCTCTCTTTGGATCTCAATACAAAGTTCTCCTTGATCTTCTTGGAGATCTATTTGATGTAACTCTTTTTGTGGTGTGTTTGTCGAGATCCGATGAATTGTGGGTTTATGATCAAGTCTATCTATGAACAATATTTGATTCTTCTCTGAAATTTTTTATGCATGATTGGTTATCTTTGCAAGTCTCTTCAAATTATCAGTTTGGTTTGGCCTACTAGATTGATCTTTCTTGCAATGGGAGAAGTGCTTAGCTTTGGGTTCAATCTTGCGGTGCTCGATCCCGGTGACAGAAAGGGAAACGACATGTATTGTATTGTTGCCATCGAGGATAAAAAGATGGGTTTTATATCATATTGCTTGAGTTTATCCCTCTACATCATGTCATCTTACCTAAGGCGTTACTCTGTTCTTATGAACTTAATACTCTAGATGCATGCTGGATAGCGGTCAATGTGTGGAGTAATAGTAGTAGATGCAGGCAGGAGTCGGTCTACTTATCACGGACATGATGCCTATATACATGATCATGCATAGATATTCTCACAATTATTCGCTTTTCCGTCAATTTCTCGACAACAATTCGTTCACCCACCGTAATACTTATGCTATCTTGAGAGAAGCCACTAGTGAAACCTATGGCCCCGGGGTCTATTTTCCATCATATAAGTCTCCAATCTATTTTTACTTTGCAATCTTTACTTTCAATCTATATCATAAAAATACTAAAAATATTTATCTTATCATTATTATCTCTATCAGATCTCACTCTCATAAGTGACCGTGAAGGGATTGACAACCCGTTTATCATGTTGGTTGCGAGGTTCTTATTTGTTCGTGTAGGTACAAGGGACTTGCGTGTGGCCTCCTACTGGATTGATACCTTGGTTCTCAAAAACTGAGGGAAATACTTACGCTACTTTGCTACATCACCCTTTCCTCTTCAAGGGAAAACCAACGTAGTGCTCAAGACGTAGCAGTTTTCAGCATGAATAATCTTATGATCCCTTTGAGCCTGGGTGGCAAACCAAAAAGGACAGCACTAGTATATCCCCAGGTGCCCACAACCAATCCACCCAGATGTGTGTCTAAGTAGCCACCTTAAGTAAACCCTTAATTAACAATCTCACATCTGTCATGGATACACTCAAACTCAATCCACGTCTACGAGAATAGCATGGCAATAAGCAGCATAACATAGAAGTAACTCCCAAGGTTTGATAATAAAAAGGGTAATAGGTTCTACCTCATCATCTACTTCCCAAACCCACAAGTTAAGAGATCCTACTCATGCAATGTTTGAGGGTTGAAACTAATGCATAAAAAAGGGTAAAGGGATATGATCAAAGTGTTACTTGCCTTGCTGATGATCCACAAAACCTAGTGACTCGTAGTAGCACGCTGCGCACTCCGGGAATTCTAGCGCAAACAAACAATAGCATACATAAGCACTCAAGCAAAGATGCAAGGGAAAAACTTCAAATAAGAAGATCCAAACGGAAAGTTAAACTGAAGAGGTTCGATTTGCAAAAAGAATCAATCGAATTGGAGCTACGGAACTGAAACTACGGTCAAAAGAACTTCGAAAACAAATCTGCTTGAAACCAAATTTTAAATTGTCAAAATCTTGTTCAAGTTGATTAAACAGAAAGAGGGTTTTGAGACGAAGATTTTGGCGTTGGTTTCACTGGATTTGGACAAACGGTTAAGAAACGGTGAGTGTTTGAAGATCAGGGGCTAATCTGTGATAAAAATAATCGCGGATAGGTCCCTGGCCAAAAATAAAATAAAAATGAAACACTAATGAATGAACATTGGCTGTCTGAACCTAACTGGCGAATAGCGTTCGTTGGAACGGACGGACATCCGCTAAATAAATAAACTGTCGAAAACCGAACCGATAAAAATAAAAAAATGCATCTAGGGTTTTAAAAAACAAACGGTTTTTACCTAAACCGAAAAAAACAACGGTGGGTCCAGCGAGCGGCGGCAGCGTCGAGCGGCAGCGACGAGCGTTGCGGGCGACGCGGTGGCGGTGCATGCGTGCTAGGGTTAGGGTTTTGGGCCGGGGCGGCTTGTTGTGCTAGGGGCCTCGGGCGGTCGGCTTATAAAGCCTGCCCGGCAAGAGTCCAGGTCGGTCACGGCCCGTTTAGGTCGGTTGACTTAAAAAAACAAATTCCGCCGGAAAAATCCTAAAAAATAAAATAAAAATCAAAAAATGCCAAAACAAATTTTCACCGTCTAAATAGAATATTTAGAACAAAGTGAACATTTTCTTGGCCTAAAATGCAATTTTGAAAAATGCATATTTTTCTAATTCGAATAAAATAGCAATAAAATCTGAAAATTTTATTTATTTGATTTTAACATTTTTCCTCCAATATCTCATTTATTTTGGAGAAGTCATATTATCTCCTCTCATATATTTTAATTTGAAATATTTTTGGAGAGAAAAAATAATAAAATCAAAATGATCCTTGTTTTCGATATTCGAGAAAATTCAAATATGAAAACAGTGAAATCCCCAACTCTCTCTATGGGTCCTTGAGTTGCTTAGAATTTCAAGGATCGCAAACCAAAATGCAATAAAATATGTTATGCAATATGATGTCCTATGTATAACATTCCAAATTGAAAATTTGGGATGTTACAAACCTACCCCCCCCTTAAGATGAATCTCGCCCTCGAGATTCGGGTTGGCTAGAAAATAGGTGTGGGTGGTCTTTCCATAGATCACCCTCTCGTTGCCAGGTGGCTTCATCCTCGGTATGGTGGCTCCACTGAACTTTGCAAAACTTGATAACCTTACTGCGTGTAACTCGGCTGGCAAACTCGAGAATGTGGATAGGTTTCTCCTCATAGGTCAGATCACTATCCAACTGAATTGCTTCCAGGGGCACTGTATCTCTCAGAGGAATGTCGGCCATCTCAGCATGGCACTTCTTCAACTGGGAAACGTGAAACACATCATGAACTCCTGACAGTCCTTCGGGTAACTCCAACTTGTAGGCCACTTCTCCCATACGTTCCAAAACTCGGTATGGTCCTACAAATCTCGGGGCTAACTTTCGCTTAACTGCAAAACGTTTAACTCCTTGCAGAGGTGACACACGAAGATATGCTCTGTCTCCGATTTCATAGACTACCTCCTTGTGTTTCAAGTCTGCGTAGCTCTTCTGTCTGGACTGAGCTACCTTCAGTCTGTCTCGAATCAACTTAACCTTCTCTTCCGACTCTTTGATCAAATATGGTCCAAACAACTAATGGTCTCCAACTTCATCCCACATCAACAGCGTTTTGCACCTCCTTCCATACAAAGCTTCGAAGGGTGCCATCTTCAAACTGGCTTGGTAACTGTTGTTGTATGAAAACTCTGCATAGGGCAAATTATCATCCCAACTAGATCCATAATCGAGCGCACAAGCTCTCAACATGTCCTCCAGAATCTGATTGGCTCTCTTGGTCTGTCCATCTGTTTGTGGATGAAAAGTTGTACTGAACTCTAGCCTAGTGCCAAAGTCTGGTGCAGCTGGTGCCAAAACTTTGAACTAAAATGTGTTCCTCTATCTGATACAATAGTCTTCGAAACACCATGCAGACATATGATCCTGGTCATGTATATCTTGGCCAACTTCGCACTGGTATAGGTGGTTTTCACTGGGATAAAGTGAGCCACTTTGGTCAAGTGATCCACTACTGCCCAAATAGAATCGTATCCCGATTGGGTCCTGGGTAATCCGGTGATAAAATCTATGCCAAGCTTATCCCACTTCCACTCGGGTATCGGCATAGGCTGCAGTAATCCTGCTGGCTTCTGATGTTCTTCTTCACTCTCTGACATACATCACATACAGCTACATACTCGGCAATATCCTTCTTCATACCATTCCACCAGAAACGCTCCTTCAAATCCAAATACATCTTGGTGTTCCCGGGGTGTATCGAGTATGGCGAGTCATGAGCTTCCTGGAGTATTAACTTCCTAATCTCTGCATTATTGGGCACATATATACGTTCCTCAAACCACAAGGTGTTGTGCTCGTCCTCACGAAAACCTTTGGCCTTTCCTTTGCTCATCTTCTCCTTTATCTCAGCAATTTCCTTATCAACCTTCTGAGCTTCTCGAATTTTTCCCAATAATGTCGACTGAACTTCCAATGCTGCAACAAAACCTCTAGGGACTATCTCCAAACGTAGCTCCCTGAGATCTTCAGCTAACTCCGTTGGCAATCCTCCGCTTACAAGGGTATTGGCGTAACTCTTCTGGCTCAAAGCGTCTGCTATGACATTGGCCTTCCCTGGATGATAGTGCAACTTCATATCGTAATCCTTTATGAGCTCCAACCATATCCTTTGCCTGAGATTCAGCTCCTTCTGCGTGAAAATGTACTTCAAACTCGTATGATCTATGTACACATCACAATGGTTTCCAATAAGAAAATGTCTCCAGGTTTTGAGTGCATGCACTACGGCTGCTAACTCCAAATCATGCGTGGCATAATTCAATTCATGCGGTCGAGGCTGTCGTGAGGCATATGAAACAACTCTTCCGTCTTGCATAAGCACGCCTCCAAGTCCTAAACGAGACGCGTCGCAATACACTTGGAAATCCTTACGTATATCTGGCAGAATCAGCACTGGGGCTGTAGTCAATCATTTCTTCAACTCTTGAAAACTTGCCTCACATTCATCTATCCATTTAAACTTGGTGTCCTTATTCAACAACTTTATCATGGGCTTTGCAATCTTAGAGAAATTCTCAATGAATCCCCGATAATATCCCGCGAGTCCTAGAAAACTGCAGATCTCTCCAACTGAGGTGGGTGCCAACCACTCAGTGACTGACTGAACCTTAGTAGGGTCTACTGCTATACCTTCTCCTGATATAACATGTCCAAGGAATCGAACTTTCTTCAACCAAAACTCACATTTGCTGAACTTGGCGTATAACTGATGTTCCCTGAGCTTCTCGAGAACTAAACGCAAATGCTCCTTATGCTCTTCTTCATTCTTCGAGTATACCAAAATGTCATCAATGAACACCACAAAAAACTTATCCAATAACTCCATAAACACCTTGTTCATCATACTCATGAAATAGTCAGGGGCATTTGTCAATCCAAATGGCATAACTGTGTACTCATATAGCCCATACCTTGTGGTGAATGTTGTCTTAGGTATATCCTGTTCTTGAATCTTCAGCTGGTGGTACCCTGATCGTAAATCGATCTTGGAAAATGCTTTAGCTCCTTGCAGCTGGTCAAACAAATCATTGATCATCGGCAGTGGGTACTTGTTCTTGATCGTCACTTCATTCAATGCACGATAATCAACAACCATTCTTAGATATTCATCCTTCTTCTCAACCAAGAGCACTGGGGCTCCCCATGGTGACGAACTTCGTCGAATGTAACCTTTCTCCAATAACTCCTTAATATGTTTCTTAATCTCTTCCAGATCATTTGCGGGCATCCGGTATGGTCTCTTTGATATTGGTCCGGTGCCTGGCAATAACTCTATCAAAAACTCAAAGTCTCAATCCGGGGGCATGCCTGGTAGTTCCTCTGGAAATACATCCGGGTAATCCTTCACTACATGCACTTCTTCCTGAATAACTCCCATGAGGGAATTTACATGAGTACTCTTAGTAGTATGCCTGGATACATACTTAATCCTTTTTCCCTCCGGTGTGGTGAGTAGAATTGACCTACTAGCACAATCAATGTTTCCTCCATACTTTGATAGCCAATCCATACCGGGTATCACATCCAATCCTTGTGATTCAAAAATTATTATGTCTGAGGGGAAAACATGCCTACCTATGGTCAATGGCATCTGAAAACATCCACTGCTTGCCATATACTCCACTCCGGGTGAGCTTACTAACATAGGTGTCTTAAGAACTTTGGTGGGCAACTTATACTTATCCACGAATCCCCTTGATATGTATGAATGCGATGCACTAGTATCAAAAAGAACTATTGCAGTAAATGACTTAACCAAAAACTTATCGATAACTGCATCTGGCTGCTCCTCAACCTCCTCCACGTTCACGTGGTTCACTTGTCCCTTGTTGAAAGGGTTGGGCTTCTTTCCAGAGCTTCCATTGCCATTTCCATTCTTGAGTTCAGGGCACTCATTGGCATAGTGTCCAGTCTTCCCGCACTTGAAACAAGTAACATGGCTTTGGTCCTTCTTGGCGGGTGTGCTTGGGTTAGAGCGGTTCTGACTGCTTGCTCCACTCCCATTTCCATTCGTAGGGCCAATGAGGTTATGCGAAATTCCTCCATTGTGAGTGTGGCCTCAGTGGTTATGGGTAAATCCTCCCGAGTTCGAGGTGAAATGGGGTTTCTGCTGAGCTCCTGAATTGTATTTCCCTTGTCCATACTTCCTTTTGCGGCTCTCAATCTGCTGCTGCTTCCCTTCAATCATAAGAGCCTTATCTACTAACTCCTGGTAGTCGTTAAATGTTGCCACCATCAACTGCATACTCATCTCATCATTCAGCTCTTCCATAAACTTCTCCTGTTTCGCGGCATCGGTGGCCACGTCATCTGGGGCATAACGAGCTAGCTTGATAAACTCCTCCATGTACTGCCCTACAGTACGGTTTCCCTGGCGTAAGTTGCGAAACTCAAGCTTCTTCATGCTCATAGCCCCAATTGAGACATGAGCAGTGCGGAATGCTTGCTAAAACTGCTCCCAAGTAACATTGGCTATGGGGAAGGTGGTGGTGTAATTCTCCCACCATGAGGCTGCAGGTCCATCCAATTGGTGTGCGGCAAAATGCACCTTCTCAGCATCTGTGCAACCTGTAGTGGTTAACTCCCTTCCAATCCAGCGTAGCCAGTCATCCGCAACTATGGGATCGGTGCTACTGGAAAACACTGACGGTTGTAACCTCAGAAAACGGGCTAAGTTTTCAACTGGAGGTGGTGGCGGTGGGTTGTTGTTATTATTGTTGTTGTTGCCTTCATTCTGAACTAGCAACTGCATCAGTGTATTCTGCTGTTGGATCAACTGAGTGAGCTCCGGTGGGAAGGAAAATCCGGGGTCACGTCTCGGAGGCATATGGTGGGTTTTACAGGGGAGAGATTAGAATAGAATGAGGTCTAATGAGGAAGCACTACCCATATGCACATGAGACAAATACAATCAATATCACTCCAAAACAATATCAAGCAAGGGCATACAATCGATCTAACTATCGTTACAGTGCTCAGACTACTACTATATACATGGGGAAATACTACTAATAATATGGTGGTCTACTAGAAATTTTGATCGGTAAAAGATTCAATTATATCTGCTCCAGCTTCGTCTTCATAATCATCATCACTGGGGTCGGAGTCAGTGTCGTCGATGATGATGTAGTCCTTGGGGTGGTCATCATCTCCTCTTGGCGTAGGGTCTCCCATGAATACCCCTAGCTTCCTTATCAGATCGTCATTCTTCTCCACTAGTATGATGATTTCCTCCTCATATCTATCACGTGTAGACTTGAGTTCCTCTTCGAACTCCATGTTCCTAGTCATCAACTTCTTCAGATCTATCATGCTTGCGCATATCTGGTTCTCCTAGCGACGAATGTGATGATTTAACTCCTGGATGAAGGCTGCAATGGACATGTCCTTCCTGGTGCTCATCATCTCCCATTGCTCATCTCGGCGCCCACATATCTGGTAGATAGTATCCTTAAGATCCTTGTGATAAACTTGGCCGATGCGTCCTATGGCAATGTGGGCTGCCATGCTCTTGCCTAGACTCCAGGTTTGTGCATTAAAGGAAAACTCTATGGGCTCAGTTATTGGCGTGAATGTCCTTCTGGGAACTTGAACTCGAATCATCCAACTCTCATCTTCTAGTAATGTGGCGGTGTAGGTCCCGGTGAAGCTTGGTATTCCAATGTTTAGGTACCTAGTGACTTTCTTCAAGCGTCGTCCAATAGGTGTGTCTTCATCCGGCTATGTAAACTTATTCCTTGTGTCCTCCATCCTATAGAGTTGAAAATGGAGGGGAGTCGGAAATGAGTAGAGAAGAGTGACCTATGGCTCATCTTAGTGGTCGTGTCCTACATTCAGCGTGTGCTCTGATACCATCTTGTAGCGACCCAACCTCAAATGGTCAAATCTCTGTGCATAAGTGTCATCCCTGGGTCGGTAATGCTGACACACACAATACTTGAAGGATTTATAACAGGGTAGCAATCACACACTTATTACATCGAATGTCTCAAAAGAGAACTTATTACAATAAGTATGGCTTAAGGCCATCTAAGTAAGATAACATCGGAAGCTTGGAAGATAAAGTGAGTCCATCAACTCCAATGGCATAGCTGAGTGCACGACAAACGACCTAGCGCACCTTACTCTTCGTCTGAAAAGTCTATAACATGATATGTTGCATCCCAAAATGGGTCAGCACATGGAATATGCTGGCAAGATAACACAGTAGAGCAATGAACAAGTAAATGCTATCACTACATGCATATATGGCTGGTGGAGGCTCTATGGTTATAGAGTTTTTGCGAAAAGCCAATTCTTCCCTACAACAAAGGAATATATTTTATTTAACTATCATGGTAGTTGAAAAACATTGAGAATGGTAAATCCCCATCTCAATCCCAATTAAAAGTAATTAACATCCCAACAAATTAATTTAGAGTGATGAGATCCACATGATAATCCAAGAACCAGATACTCAAGATGTCCAGAACTGGGGACACGGCTAATCATGATTAGTTTGTACACTCTGCAGAGGTTTGCACACTTTTACCCACAAGAATCGATCTCCTCCGTTGTATTTCTCGCACTGCATGGTGTTTGAGAAATGGATGACCGAGACACAGTCTTTCCGAAGAGGTCCCCTTAACCGATAGATAGACTGGTACACCTACAATCCCCTACATCTGCTAGCCCATCATGGAAAGGTTTCCCACAACTTACTCAACTTTGCTAGAGCCCATAATGGCATGTGGCTGCACGCGGGAGTTTCTAGCATGAATAATCTTATGATCCCTTTGAGCCTATGTGGCGAACCAAAAAGGACAGCACTGGTATATCCCCAGGTGCCCGCAACCAATCCACCCAGATGTGTGTTTAAGTAGCCACCCTAAGTAAACCGTTAATTAATAATCTCACATCCATCATGGATACACTCATACCCAATCCACGTCTACGAGCATAGCATGGCAATAAGCAGCATAACGTAGAAGTAACTCCCAGGGTTTGACAATAAAAAGGGTAATTGGTTCTACCTCATCATGTACTTCCCAAACTCACAAGTTAAGAGATCCTACTCATGCAATGTTTGAGGGTTGAAACTAATGCATAAAAACCGGGTAAAAGGGTTTGATCAAAGTGTTACTTGCCTTGCTAATGATCCGCAAAACCTAGTGACTCGTAGTAGCACGCTGCGCATTCGGGAATTCTAGCGCAAACAAACAATAGCATACATAAGCACTCAAGCAAAGATGCAAGGGAAAAACTTCAAATAAGAAGATCCAAATGTAAAGTTCAACTGAAGAGGTTCAATTTGCAAAAAGAATCAATCAAATCGGAGCTACAGAACTAAAACTACGGTCAAAAGAACTTCAAAAACAAATCTGCTTGAAACCAAATTTTAAATTGTCAAAACCTTGCTCAAGTTGATCAAACATAAAGAGGGTTTCGAGACGAAGATTTTGGCGTTGGTTTCACTGGATTTGGACAAACGGTTAAGAAACGGCGAGCGTTTGAAAATCAGGGGCTAATCAGCAATAAAAATAATCGCGGATAGGTCCCTGGCCAAAAATAAAATAAAAAGAAAAGACTAACGAATGAAGCTTGTGGCGACGGCGGCGGCGAGGGCGCGGGTGGTGGTGCAGGTGTGCTAGGGTTAGGGTTTTGGGGCGGGGCGGCTTCGTGGGCTGGGGGCCTCGGGCGGTCGGCTTATAAAGTCTGCCCTGCAGGAGTCCGGGTCGGTAACGGCCCATTTAGGTCGGTTGACTTTTTTATAAAAAAATAGATTCCATCGGAAAAATCCTAAAAATAAAATAAATATCTAAAAATGCCAAAATGAATTTTCACCGTCTAAATAGAATATTTAGAACAAAGTGAACATTTTCTTGTCCTAAAAATGCAAATTTGTAAAATGCATATTTTTCTAATTCAAATAAAATAGTAATAAAATTCAAAAAAAATATTTATTTCATTTTAACATTTTTCCTCCAATATCTCATTTATTTTGGAGAATTCATATTATCTCCTCTCATATATTTTAATTTGAAACATTTTTGGAGAGAAAATAATAATAAAATCAAAATGATCCTTGTTTTTGATATTCGAGAAAATTCAAATATGAAAACAGTGAAATCCCCAACTCTCACCGTGGGTCCTTGAGTTGCTTAGAATTTTGAGGATCACAAAGCAAAATGCAATAAAATATGTTATGCAATATGATGTCCTATGTATTACATTCCAAATTGAAAATTTGGGATGTTACAATATTGCTCAATAGAAATTGTAGAAATGATATGATACAGTAGGCATTGTGTGAGAACAATTATGAATCTTGTCTTTCGCAGTACCAAAAGTGGAATGGTTTGCTCTTTACCATACTAACCTATCTCACAAATTTCCATTAAGTTTTGTGTGATTGAAGTTTTCAAGTTTTGGGTGAGATGTCGATATGAGGAGAATAAGGAGTGACAAGAACCTAAGCTTGGGGATGCCCAATGCACCACCAAGGAAATATTCAAGGAAGATCCAAGCAACTAAGCTTGGGGATGCCCTAGAAGGCATCCTCTCTTTCGTCTCCAACATTATCGGTAATCTCACTTGGAGCTATGTTTTCATTCGTCACATGATATGTGTTTTGCTTGGAGTGTCAATTTATTTTATTAGGCTTTGCTTGCTGTTATTTAGAATAATGTTTTGCATCTTTTATTTCAATAAAAGTGGCAATGATAGCCTTTTCCATGTTTATTTTGCAAGTATAATTGTTGCTGTTTGAAAACAAAAAGTTTACCGCTGTTGCAAAAATTCCCTACGAAAGTCAGAATGTGATAAAATGTTGAAACTTTTTGCAGATGAGCTCTGATAAATTTTCTACATTGTGGTAAAATTTCATAATGTTTGGAGTTGAATAAGTATTGATACTCTTGCATTCTTTATAGACTATACTATTTTGGCAGATTGCTGTTATGTTTGCATTGTTTGCATATGTTTGCTTGTTTAATGATCCTATTTGCCGATAGGAGTATTAAATATGCAGAGGCATTTAGTATGCAATGTTGAATAATAATTTTAGTGATTTGCTACATTAGAGAATTATAAGGTTTTTGCATTGGTTTATACTAACTTATCTCACGAGTTCTTGTTGAGTTTTGTGTGGATGAAGCTTTTGAGATTTAGGAAAATCGTGATATGAGAAGAATTAAGGAGACACAAAAACTCAATCTTGGGGATGTCCAAGGCATACCAAGATAATATTTCAAGAAGTCTCAAGCATCTAAGCTTGGGGATGCCCCGGTAGGCATCCCACCTTTCTTCTTCAACAATTATCGGTTAGTATCGATTGAGCCTGAGTTTTTGCTTCTTCACATGAGTTGTGCTATTCTTAGAATGTCATTTTATTTTCATTTTTCTTGTTTTTTTAATAAGGTACTTTGATCTGAAAGTTTTTTTAAATAAAATAGAGTCCTCAAATAGTTTCCAGAAAGGCTAAGCAAGCGGCATTCACATCCCGTCAACGAAGCTCTTTTCTATGCCATTTACTCTTGTGCTTAACTTATATCCTATATGTAAATTGTTGAATAAATTGAATGTCATGAATTTGAAATCATATCATGCCTAGTGGTAGCTTCACATTGGGTTTAGAAAGTAAAATCTTTTGAGGCTTGACAATCATGAAAGCAATTCACGAATAATTAGTATAAGGAAGAGAACCTTCACATATAAATATACTATCCTGGAAATCTTTTGTGATTGTGAGCCCCCATCAAAATATTATATGCCCAAATTGTTGACGTTGGACAAGGAAGACAACGTAATGCTTTATGTTTGTTCATATTCACATAGAAGTTATATTGTCATAGATCCTTCAACATGTGGTGCTTTGTAACACCCTCGATGCGGCTATATCTCCCACGTGTCGAAGCACGACTTAGAGGCATAACCGCATTGAAAGCAATGTCGCAAGTGAGGTAATCTTCCCACAACCCATGTAATACATAAGGGAAAGAGATACATAGTTGGCTTACAATCGCCACTTCACACAATACGTGAATAAAGCATTACATCATCAAGATACAATCAAGGTCCGACTACGGAACCAAAATGAAAGAAGACTACCCCAAATGCTACACAGATCCCTGATCGTCCCAACTGGGCTCCACTACTGATCAACTGAAACACAGAAACATCATAACAAACACGAACTCCAACGAGCTCCTCCTTGAGCTCGGTTGCATCACCTACACGGTATCATCGACACCTGCAAACTAGTTTTGGAAGTAATCTGTGAGTCACAAGGACTCAGCAATCTCACACCCTCGCGATCAAGACTATTTAAGCTTATGGGTAAGGTAAAGGTATGATGTGGAGCTGCGGCAAGCGACTAGCATATATGGTGGCTAACCTGTTCGCAAAAGAGAGCGACAAGAGAAGGCAAAAGCACGGTCGAACAACTATGATCAAGAAGTGATCCTAGGACAACCTACGTCAAACATTACTCCAACACTGTGTTCACTTCCCGGACTCCGCCGAGAAGAGACCATCACGGTTACACACGCGGTTGGTGCATTTTAATTAAGTTAAGTTCAAGTCTTCTACAGCCGGACATTAACAAATTCCCATCTGCCCATAACCGCGGGCACGACTTTCGAAAGTTCAAATCCCTGCAGGGGTGTCCCAACTTAGCCCATCACAATCTCTCACGGTCAACAAAGGATATTCCTTCTCCCAAGACAATCCGATCAGACTCGGCATCCCAGTTACAAGACATCCTCGACAATGGTAAAATAAGTCCAGCAAAGTCGCCCGATGCGCCGACATCCTGATGGGAGCTGCACATATCTCGTTCTCAGGGCAACACCGGATAGGTCAAGCTACGAGTAAAACCAGCCCTCACGTTTCCCTGAGGTGGCCCCGCAGGCTGCCCATTTTGGACCAACACTTAGACAAGCACTGGCCCGAGGGGGTAAAAATAAAGATGACCCTTGGGCTGGCCTAACCCAAGGGAAAAAGAGGCTAGGTGGCGAATGGTAAAACCAAGGTTGGGCCTTGCTGGAGGAGTTTTATTCTAAGCGAACTGTCAAGGGGTTCCCATTATAACCTAACCGTGTAAGGAACGCAAAATCCGGGAACATAACACCGATATGACGGGAAATAGGGCGGCAAGAGTGGAACAAAACACCAGGCATAAGGCCGAGCCTTCCACCTTTTACCAAGTATATAGATGCATTAATTAAATAAGAGATATTGTGATATCCTAACAAAATATCCATGTTCCAACAAGGAACAAACTCCAATCTTCACCTGCAACTAAAAACACTATAAGAGGGGCTGAACGAAGCGGTAACATAGCCAAACAACGGTTTGCTAGGACAAGGTGGGTTAGAGGCTTGGCTTAACAATATGGGAGGCATGATAAGCGAGTGGTAGGTATCGCAACATAGGCATAGCAAAAGAGCGAGCATCTAGCAAGCAAAGATAGAAGTGATTTCGAGGGTATGGTCATCTTGCCTGAAATCCCGCAAGGAAGAAGAACGAGTCCATGAAGAAGACAAACGGACGTAGACGAACGGATCCTCACAAATGCAACGTTACCGGATTGCCGAGAAGAAGTACACCGGAAAGAAAGCAAACAACATAGTAAACAACCAACACATAAACATGACATGATGCACAACTGTAACGCCCTCGATGCGGCTATATCTCCCACGTGTCGAAGCACGACTTAGAGGCATAACCGCATTGAAAGCAATGTCGCAAGTGAGGTAATCTTCACACAACCCATGTAATACATAAGGGAAAGAGATACATAGTTGGCTTACAATCGCCACTTCACACAATTACATGAATAAAGCATTACATCATCCAGATACAATCAAGGTCCGACTACGGAACCAAAATAAAAGAAGAACCCCAAATGCGACAAAGGTCCCCGATCGACCCCAACTGGGCTCCACTACTGATCAACTAGAACGGAACAACACAAAGGGCAAGATCTTCATCGAGCTCCTCCTTGAGCTTGGTTGCGTCACCTACTCGGTAACATAGGCACCTGCAAACTGGTTTTGGAAGTATCTGTGAGCCACGGGGACTCAACAATCTCGCACCCGCGAGATCAAGACTATTTAAGCTTATAGGAAGGATGTAGTAATGAGGTGGAGCTGCAGCAAGCGACTAGCATATATGGTGGCTAACATACGCAAATGAGAGCGAGAAGAGAAGGCAAAGCACGGTCGATAAAAGTATGATCAAGAAGTGATCCTATAGCAACCTACGTCAAGCATAACTCCAACACCATGTTCACTTCCCGGACTCCGCCGGAAAGAGACCATCACGGTTACACACACGGTTGATGTATTTTAATTAAGGTCAACTTCGGGTTTTCTACAACCGGACATTAACAAATTCCCATCTGCCCATAACCGCGGGCACGGCTTTCGAAAGATAATACCCTGCAGGGGTGTCCCAACTTAGCCCATGACAAGCTCTCACGGTCAACGAAGGAATAGACCTCCACCCGAGACGTTCCGATCAGACTCGGTATCCCGGTACAACAAGACATTTCGACAGGGTAAAACTAAACCAGCAACACCGCCCGAATGTGCCGACAAATCCCGATAGGAGCTGCACATATCTCTTTCTCAGGGCACACTCAGATGAGACTAGCTACGAGTAAAACCAACCCTCAAGTTTCCCCGAGGTGGCCCCGCAGGCAGCTCAGTTCGGACCAACACTCAGAGGAGCACTGGCCCGGGGGGGTTAGAATAAAGATGACCCTTGAGTCTACAGAACCCAAGGGAAGGTGGTAGGTTGTTAGTGCAAATGGTAAAACCAATGTTGGGCATTGCTGGAGGAGCTTTACTTAAGGCGAACTGTCAAGGGGTTCCCATTATAGCCCAACCGTGTAAGGAACGCAAAATCCGGGAACATAACACCGATATGATGGAAACTAGGGCGGCAAGAGTGGAACAAAACACCAGGCATAAGGCCGAGCCTTCCACCCTTTACCAAGTATATAGATGCATTAATTAAGTAAGATATATTGTGATATCCCAACAAGTAAACATGTTCCAACAAGGAACAACATCTCCATGTTCCAACAAGGAACAAACTTCAATCTTCACCTGCAACTAACAATGCTATAAGAGGGGCTGAGCAAAGCGGTAACATAGCCAATCAACGGTTTGCTAGGACATGGTGGGTTAGAGGTTTGACATGGCAATTTGGGAGGCTGACAAGCAAATGGTAGGCATCGTAGCATTGGCATAGCAAGAGCGAGCAAACTAGCATAGCAAAGATAGTAGTGATTTCGAGGGTATGATCATCTTGCCTGAGATCCCGCAAGGAAGAAGAACGAGTCCAAGAAGAAGACAAACGGCCGTAGACGAACGAATCCTCACAACTCCGGAACGAAACCGAAGCTAACGTGAGAAGCAACCCGGAAAGAAACAAACAACATAGTAAACACACAAGCATAAACAAGTCATGATGCACAAACAAGTATGATGCATGTCCGGTTTAATGAGGCATGGCATGGCAAAGTGCACAAACAATCCTACAAATTAAATGGAGCTCAATATGCAACTGCATATTGACGGAACACCACATCAATTATTTAGTTATCTCTCGTTTAAGCTACCCAACAATATTAACTGTTGTTAAACATGGCAAGAGGTGAATCATAATATAAACTATACCATCTAAACAATTTAAATGGGGCCGGATATAAAAACAACAAATCCGGTAAATCCCCATATGCATTTAGCAATTTAATGCAACAACAAGTTTAAACATTTTAAATGTTGTTATCATGATGCGGATGACATATACAAGTTTTATGCAATTTTATGAAAATGTTGACATGAGCATGTTATGAAGCATTTGGTCACCATGGCGGAACAAAAAGGGTGCCACGGCGGCGAAACAAAAATGGTGCCACGGCAACATTCCGGTCCCGGTAACTCATGGAGATACCGGTGCAAAAGGAGGCGTGCGGATGTGCGCAACATGCTAGAGATGGTGGGGTGCTCCCGACTACCGGGTTCCCACGGGTTAGTGGCATGGAAAACGAGTGACAATTCGAACACGGTGCAAACGGTGCATCTCATACAACAAAGCATTCGTTCCACGGCGGTCGTTCTCGGCGGTTATACCTTCGAAGCGTGCATTCGGGGCGGAACGCGTTTCGTAGAGGAAGTAGTCGTTCACGGGCCGTAGTGGAGGTAGTCGTTCACGGGTCGTCGTGGGAAGTAGTCGTACACGGCGTAGTGAAAGTCGTTGTACACGGCGACGGTAGTTGTACACGTTCGTTTCGTAGATGTCCTGGGTCGTCGATAGAGGTACACGTTTCGGAGAGGAACTTGTCGTATCCATGTAGTCGTTCACGTGTGACCGTGGTGTAGTCGTACATGTCGGCGATAGTGGAACTTGGCGGTCTCGACGGTCATCGGGGTACTTGTTGGTCCGGTCTTGGCGTCCGCAATCGTAGTGGTACTTGGCGGTTTCGTGTAGTCGAACTTGACGATCCAGGTATGGGTCTTGGCGGTCTTAACGAATCCAAGGACAGAACCATGGCGAGGTTCAGCAGCTCCCCCACGTCCATGATGAAAAACGAAGCTCGGGCAGGGAGTCGGAGCAGCAAGCAGGGGCTCGCTGGGCCTCGGCGCCGGTGCAGGGACTCCGGCAGGCGGGACTTGGCGGCAGCAGCAGGTCCAGGAGGGGTCGCCGGGGCTGGACGGCACGAAGACGACACCGACGAGCTCCACGGCCACGGCGGACGGCAGAACTGGACGGATTCGAGGGCAGGGAGACGGCTTGGCGACGCGGGACTTGAGGCGTAGGAGGATGATGGCTGCGGGCACGGGTGCTCGAGGAGCTCCTCTCCTCGGGCGCTCGGGCGACGGGGACGCCATGGAGACCAGGCGCGAGGTGGAGGGAGGAGGCGGCGAGGGGAACAGGAGAGGGGATCGCGTGAGGAGGGAGGAGCGGGGGCCTGGCGCTGGGTTCGGCAGGGGCGTGGTCGCGGGGGCGCTCGAGAAGGGGAGACGCCATGGAGGAGGAGAGGAAGGGGGCCGGCTGATGCGGGCACCATGAGAGGCGTGCTCGAGAGGAGGGTTCGGGCGCTGCGGGGAGGAAGGGGCGGAGGCGAGGGGATCGGGCGATGCGGCGAGGAGAAGGGCGAGGAGGTCCTGGCACGGGGACGGCAGGGCGAGGTGGAGCGGGGGCGCTCGATGCAGGAGGAGGAAGGGCGAGGCCGCGACGCTCCTCTCTCTCTCTCTGCGACGGCGCAACGAGGGAGGAGGGGATCGAGCGCTGCGTGGGAACAAGGAGGAGGAGGAGATGGATTGAGGGAGAGATGCGGGAGGATCGTGGGATCCTCTCCCTGGCGACGTGCGTGTGTGGTGGCGGCGCTGGTAGGGAACAAGGGGATGGACCGAGGGAGAGATGGATCGAGCGAGGGGGTCGGGCTAGGGTTAGAGGCGCAGCAGCTGGGCCTGTGGAACGGGCCTTAGAGGCTGGGCCGGCCTGGATGGCATGCTAGGTTCTCTTCTCCCTCTCTCTTATATTTCTAACAGAAAGCATTAGAGAGAACGAAGATGAAGAGGGGGGTTAGGGAAAGAAAATGCGCAAGGGGAAGAATTTGAGCATGGGGTTACTTTTCCCGAACTCACAAAGTGAGCTTGATCCAAGAAAATAGGAATGGCCAAGATTGCAAGATTTAAATTCAAACTCATTTGAATTTAAATTCAAATGATTTGAATGGAAGTGAGATTTGGGAAGGTCCAAAAATGTTCGGATTTTTGGTGGAGCTCCGGAAAATGATGAAATAATTTATGGGCAAGGTTGGAGACCAAGAAGTGAGATAACAAAGGCATGGAGAGTTATTTGCAAGTGTGTTATGGTGATTTCCGAAACAATGGAATATTTTATAATATAGCTCCCTAAATATCGGGAGGGTGTGTTATAAAGAGAAGTCACCATGTGAGTTCCCTCGGTTTAAATAGATCAAAAGATCTATGCAATTTATTTAGTTGAGTTTTAAAAAAATGACATGATGGCATGATGCAATGCAAAATGATGCAGAGATGAATGCACGAACAAAACAAAATCACACAACGAAACTCGGAGTAGCTGGAAGTCTTCTGGAGCGTCGGTCTCGGGGCGTTACAACACTCCACCACTACAAGAGGATCTCGTCCCGAGATCTAGGATGGCACCGGAGAGAAATGGAAGAGGAAGAGAAGAGGTAAAACTAAGTTGCTTCTTTGACCAATGAGTGAAACCAAAGAACCTTGAGAGGTTGAACAAATTGAAAGAAAGAACACAACTGAGAAGAACGAGATTGCAAACAATCCGTTAGAAAGAGGAACAAGGAACATTACGAGAACTTGAAGGTTGCAAAGACATGAATCAAGAGTTTAATGGACAAGATAGAATTCGAAACCACTCCGGTTAAAACAAGATGAGAGGGGAAGAATTCGGGCAGTACTCCGGTTGAACATGGAAGGAATAGAACATGAACTTGAGAAGATGGGATGTTACTTGATGAAATCACAATACACTGCCTCCGGGAGAAAGAAATAGAAGATTGATAATTGAAATAAAAGAATGTTGAAGAAAATGCCAACTTCTGCCACAAAAGAGTTTGAAAAGGCATCTTAAGGAGAAGGGTCGAACGGAGTTATTGGAAAGTCAACAACGAAAGAATAAACTTGATATGGTCTTATGGAGTACATCTCAAAATATGAGGTGACAACCTGCCACTCACGGGAAAAGAATTGTATTGATATGAACAAGGAGACGAGAAAGTATATCGCACCGGAAAGGGTAAATGAAGAAATTGGATCATTGATAAACACCATGAGAGCGACAATTCTTAAAGGAAAGCTTTAGGTGAAATATAACCCAAGATAATTCCAATGAAGAAAATGATGGATTTAAGATATCTCATTCTTAACAACATGTGAATCATGGAAAACATGAACTCAAATTATCAAGAATGACATAATACCACCTCCAATAATATGGTAGAAAGAAATTGCACTCCGGATTACAATATGAAGAAAGCTTGAGCTCCCTAGAAATGAATCTTGATGAAAACTTTGAGAAGGAATTAAATCCTTGATGAATCGTCATGTAGAACCTCCATGAAGAACTCCGGTAAACAAAAGGAATGAAAAGAAAGAGAAATTGAAAACACAAGGTGAATCCTTGCAATGATTTAGATGGATCTCCGTGATAATTAGAGCTTGGAACTCCGGGAAAAAGAGAAGATGAAACAAATGAAACCGAGAATTTTAAGGGCCTCCGGAATAAAGAATTAATCACTTGGATGAACAAGAATAAGAATTATGTTATGCTTATCCTTCACCAATTAAATTGATGACAATCAACGGATTTGGCATACTACTTATTCTCGTAGGAAGGATTAAAAGAGATATATCAAAACTTGAGAAGGTCTTCAACGAACCACCGGTAGGATTGGAACAACAAATGAATTGATATGATGAACAAGGAAGAGAGATCTTGAAAGAACCACCGTAAGAATTGAAAATGATCGAAGTAGGGGTGCATCACCGGTAAGAATTAGCAAATGAACGAAGGTGCTTGAGACAAACTAGATACATGAGAACAAAGAGATCAAGAACTGATTAGAGGATATTCGATAGATGCACCGGCAAGATAGGAGAATGATAACTGACGGCTGAGAATGAATAAACCTGAATTGATGGACTCCGGATGACAAACTGAGAAGACTCTTGAATATCTCCTGATGGGTGAAAAAGATTCTCACAATCGAAAACAATTATGAGAGGATGGCAACAAGCTAGCACCATGAATCTTGAAGAGAACAGAGCAAGATTAAAGAGAAACTCTTCTTCGGTCTTCAAATGATGAGAATGACAATGAGAAACACCACCAAGAATTATTGAGGCACACCGGAAGAATCAAAAGCGAAGAGGTTTAGCCAACTATGAAAAGAATTTGAAAGATCTTGGAGAAAAGCATTTGACTGATGATAACTCATTCTTACGTCAAACTTATAGAAGAATTTAGGATAGCTCTGGGAAAATAGAAGAGTCAGGTAAGATCCTGGGAAAAGACCTGTGGGTTAGAGCCCACTCAAAAGAACACCGTTGAAAAGATTTAAAAGAGATGTTGCACCGGTTGAATTAAATGACTTGAATGAGATACCAATCTCGAAAGAGCTTGAACGAATGCAGAGTGGAAACACGAATCTTCGAGATATCTTGAGCACTCCGGAACAATTTAATAGCGAGAGATGGATGATTAAGAGGTGCACCGGCATAAGAAAAGCATTGGAAAAAAAAGAAAAGGAGTATGCTCAATACCAAAGCTTGAATTAATCCACCGGAGAAGAAAAGAACGAGGAATGACGAACTTGAAGCTCCATTAGAATCTTCATGAGAATCACCGGATAAGAACATTGACGGAAAAGAATGGAGAAACTTTCCATCAATAAAATGGATACTTGAAGAAGAAATCTTAGTCCTTGAAGAAAAACAAAAGGGAGGGAGGGTGGGAAAAACAAAGGCAACTTGGAGACGGATGAAACAAACACCGTTGAGAAGAAGGGATAAATGATCTTGCAAATGTTGACGTGAACGGATCCACTTGAGGAGAGACATACCGGTTAAAAAAAAGGATTGACAAGACAGACTCGATGATCAAGAAGGATTAGTATTCACATAGGAATATGAGAACACCATTTGGAAAAGGTATGGAATCAACATTTGACTTCGAAGCAACTCGAATACCACAACTCAAAACAAAACAAAGGATTTGGCTTGCAGAATAAGCCAGAACAAACATATGATAGAGATTTCGTCCGAAGTTTTCGTGGTGGGGCCTACACGGGCTCGAGTGTACAGCACCATCATGTACAAGGCAGTGCACATGACATACGAAGTGTCCCCAAACCAGCATAGCCAAGGGTTCTTTAAGACACAACGAGACCACTGTAAAATCGACCGTGAATAGGCGGACCACTAGACGTCGAACCCCAATTTCATATCATACATCCGTCAGAAAGATATCCTAAGAGCTACTTGAATTCCCACCTATGAAACTCCCGAAATTTTCAGGTTATGCAATCAGGTGTTGGGGATACAGGGGAAGCATAATATCTCACCCAAAGCTAACAAATCCTACATCCAGCTGTATCCATCCTTCAACACATAACCAAGAAACCTTCGGAAATCGTCTACCTCAACCTTCGAAAAGCATCCGTTATACAAGTCATGGCAATACTCCCGTACTCACCTCAGTACTGGGTTATCGGGATTATCTCACCAACAACTGCATAAAAGAGATTTTCGATGTCGGCGTACTAAACTCAGGTATTCCAGAACTGCAACGATAAAATTATGATGACAACACCTCAGAGCTCAACTCCCCGGGACACTTCCACAAAACCCCTGACAGGAGGCACCAAGACAATGTTCTCGTCATAAAACCATCGGAACGATTCCAAGATACCCGCGTGATCCTAAAAAAATTTAGTGAAATTTGAGAAGAGAAGAATCAAAACTCTACGTCAGGATGCCTTACCAGAGCGATGAAGAGACTGGGGAGTAAAAAGAATTCCTAACTCTCCGATATATAATTCCTAAATGACTCAAAACATTTTTCTAGACACAACTCGGCCGCTAAAAACGATCAAGCAATGGGGCTCCTAAGGTCGGGGAAGGCTCTGATTACCAACTTGTAACGCCCTCGATGCGGCTATATCTCCCACGTGTCGAAGCACGACTTAGAGGCATAACCGCATTGAAAGCAATGTCGCAAGTGAGGTAATCTTCACACAACCCATGTAATACATAAGGGAAAGAGATACATAGTTGGCTTACAATCGCCACTTCACACAATTACATGAATAAAGCATTACATCATCCAGATACAATCAAGGTCCGACTACGGAACCAAAATAAAAGAAGAACCCCAAATGCGACAAAGGTCCCCGATCGACCCCAACTGGGCTCCACTACTGATCAACTAGAACGAAACAACACAAAGGGCAAGATCTTCATCGAGCTCCCCCTTGAGCTTGGTTGCGTCACCTACTCGGTAACATAGGCACCTGCAAACTGGTTTTGGAAGTATCTGTGAGCCACGGGGACTCAGCAATCTCGCACCCGCGAGATCAAGACTATTTAAGCTTATAGGAAGGATGTAGTAATGAGGTGGAGCTGCAGCAAGCGACTAGCATATATGGTGGCTAACATACGCAAATGAGAGCGAGAAGAGAAGGCAAAGCACGGTCGATAAAAGTATGATCAAGAAGTGATCCTATAGCAACCTACGTCAAGCATAACTCCAACACCGTGTTCACTTCCCGGACTCCGCCGGAAAGAGACCATCACGGTTACACACACGGTTGATGTATTTTAATTAAGGTCAACTTCGGGTTTTCTACAACCGGACATTAACAAATTCCCATCTGCCCATAACCGCGGGCACGGCTTTCGAAAGATAATACCCTGCAGGGGTGTCCCAACTTAGCCCATGACAAGCTCTCACGGTCAACGAAGGAATAGACCTCCACCCGAGACGTTCCGATCAGACTCGGTATCCCGGTACAACAAGACATTTCGACAGGGTGAAACTAAACCAGCAACACCGCCCGAATGTGCCGACAAATCCCGATAGGAGCTGCACATATCTCTTTCTCAGGGCACACTCAGATGAGACTAGCTATGAGTAAAACCAACCCTCAAGTTTCCCCGAGGTGGCCCCGCAGGCAGCTCAGTTCGGACCAACACTCAGAGGAGCACTGGCCCGGAGGGGGGGGGGGTTAAATAAAATGATGACCCTTGAGTCCGCAGAACCCAAGGGAAAGAAAAGGCTAGGTGGCAAATGGTAAAACCAATGTTGGGCATTGCTGGAGAAGCTTTACTTAAGGCGAACTGTCAAGGGGTTCCCATTATAGCCCAACCGCGTAAGGGACGCAAAATCCGGGAACATAACACCGATATGACGGAAACTAGGGCGGCAAGAGTGGAACAAAACACCAGGCATAAGGCCGAGCCTTCCACCCTTTACCAAGTATATAGATGCATTAATTAAATAAGATATATTGTGATATCCCAACAAGTAAACATGTTCCAACAAGGAACAAACTTCAATCTTCACATGCAACTAACAACGCTATAAGAAGGGCTGAGCAAAGCGGTAACATAGCCAATCAACGGTTTGCTAGGACATGGTGGGTTAGAGGTTTGACATGGCAATTTGGGAGGCTGACAAGCAAATGGTAGGCATCGTAGCATTGGCATGGCAAAAGAGCGAGCAAACTAGCATAGCAAAGATAGTAGTGATTTCGAGGGTATGATCATCTTGCCTGAGATCCCGCAAGGAAGAAGAACGAATCCAAGAAGAAGACAAACGGACGTAGACGAACAAATCCTCACAACTCCGGAACGAAACCGAAGCTAACGAGAGAAGCAACCCGGAAAGAAACAAACAACATAGTAAACACACAAGCATAAACAAGTTATGATGCACAAACAAGTGTGATGCATGTCTGGTTTAATGAGGCATGGCATGGCAAAGTGCAACAAACAATACTACAAGTTAAGTGGAGCTCAATATGCAACGAGGTGCATGTTGACGGAACACCACATCAATTATTTAGTTATCTCTCGTTTAAGCTACCCAACAATATTAACTGTTGTTAAACATGGCAAGAGGTGAAGCAAATGAAAACTACCTATCTAGTCAAGGTTAAATGAGGCCGGAAGCAACAAACAACAATTCCGGAGAATCCCCATATCATTTAGCAATTTAAGGCAAGCAACAATTTTAAACATTTTAAATGTTGTTATCATGATGCGGATGACATATACAAGTTTTATGCAATTTTATGAAAATGTTGACATGAGCATGTTATGAAGCATTTGGTCACCATGCGGAACAAAAAGGGTGCCACGGCGGCGAAACAAAAATGGTGCCACGGCAACATTCCGGTCCCGGTAACTCATGGAGATACCGGTGCAAAAGGAGGCATGCGGATGTGCGCAACATGCTAGAGATGGTGGGGTGCTCCCGACTACCGGGTTCCCACGGGTTAGTGGCATGGAAAACGAGTGACAATTCGAACACGGTGCAAACGGTGCATCTCATACAACAAAGCATTCGTTCCACGGCGGTCGTTCTCGGCGGTTATACCTTCGAAGCGTGCATTCGGGGCGGAACGCGTTTCGTAGAGGAAGTAGTCGTTCACGGGCCGTAGTGGAGGTAGTCGTTCACGGGTTGTCGTGGGAAGTAGTCGTACACGGCGTAGTGAAAGTCGTTGTACACGGCGACGGTAGTTGTACACGTTCGTTTCGTAGATGTCCAGGGTCGTCGATAGAGGTACACGTTTCGGAGAGGAACTTGTCGTATCCATGTAGTCGTTCACGTGTGACCGTGGTGTAGTCGTACATGTCGGCGATAGTGGAACTTGGCGGTCTCGACGGTCATCGGGGTACTTGTTGGTCCGGTCTTGGCGTCCGCAATCGTAGTGGTACTTGGCGGTTTCGTGTAGTCGAACATGACGATCCAGGTATGGGTCTTGGCGGTCTTAACGAATCCAAGGACAGAACCATGGCGAGGTTCAACAGCTCCCCCACGTCCATGATGAAAAACGAAGCTCGGGCAGGGAGTCGGAGCAGCAAGCAGGGGCTCGCTGGGCCTCGGCGCCGGTGCAGGGGCTCCGGCAGGCGGGACTTGGCGGCAGCAGCAGGTCCAGGAGGGGTCGCCGGGGCTGGACGGCACGAAGACGACGCCGACGAGCTCCACGGCCACGGCGGACGGCAGAACTGGACGGATTCGAGGGCAGGGAGACGGCTTGGCGACGCGGGACTTGAGGCGCAGGAGGATGATGGCTGCGGGCACGGGTGCTCGAGGAGCTCCTCTCCTCGGGCGCTCGGGCGACGGGGACGCCATGGAGACCAGGCGCGAGGTGGAGGGAGGAGGCGGCGAGGGGAACAGGAGAGGGGATCGCGTGAGGAGGGAGGAGCGGGGGCCTGGCGCTGGGTTCGGCAGGGGCGTGGTCGCGGGGGCGCTCGAGAAGGGGAGACGCCATGGAGGAGGAGAGGAAGGGGGCCGGCTGATGCGGGCACCATGAGAGGCGTGCTCGAGAGGAGGGTTCGGGCGCTGCGGGGAGGAAGGGGCGGAGGCGAGGGGATCGGGCGATGCGGCGAGGAGAAGGGCGAGGAGGTCCTGGCACGGGGACGGCAGGGCGAGGTGGAGCGGGGGCGCTCGATGCAGGAGGAGGAAGGGCGAGGCCGCGACGCTCCTCTCTCTCTCTCTGCGACGGCGCAACGAGGGAGGAGGGGATCGAGCGCTGCGTGGGAACAAGGAGGAGGAGGAGATGGATTGAGGGAGAGATGCGGGAGGATCGTGGGATCCTCTCCCTGGCGACGTGCATGTGTGGTGGCGGCGCTGGCAGGGAACAAGGGGATGGACCGAGGGAGAGATGGATCGAGCGAGGGGGTCGGGCTAGGGTTAGAGGCGCAGCAGCTGGGCCTGTGGAACGGGCCTTAGAGGCTGGGCCGGCCTGGATGGCATGCTAGGTTCTCTTCTCCCTCTCTCTTATATTTCTAACAGAAAGCATTAGAGAGAACGAAGATGAAGAGGGGGGTTAGGGAAAGAAAATGCGCAAGGGGAAGAATTTGAGCATGGGGTTACTTTTCCCGAACTCACAAAGTGAGCTTGATCCAAGAAAATAGGAATGGCCAAGATTGCAAGATTTAAATTCAAACTCATTTGAATTTAAATTCAAATGATTTGAATGGAAGTGAGATTTGGGAAGGTCCAAAAATGTTCGGATTTTTGGTGGAGCTCCGGAAAATGATGAAATAATTTATGGGCAAGGTTGGAGACCAAGAAGTGAGATAACAAAGGCATGGAGAATTATTTGCAAGTGTGTTATGGTGATTTCCGAAACAATGGAATATTTTATAATATAGCTCCCTAAATATCGGGAGGGTGTGTTATAAAGAGAAGTCACCATGTGAGTTCCCTCGGTTTAAATAGATCAAAAGATCTATGCAATTTATTTAGTTGAGTTTTAAAAAAATGACATGATGGCATGATGCAATGCAAAATGATGCAGAGATGAATGCACGAACAAAACAAAATCACACAACGAAACTCGGAGTAGCTGGAAGTCTTCTGGAGCGTCGGTCTCGGGGCGTTACAACACTCCACCACTACAAGAGGATCTCGTCCCGAGATCTAGGATGGCACCGGAGAGAAATGGAAGAGGAAGAGAAGAGGTAAAACTAAGTTGCTTCTTTGACCAATGAGTGAAACCAAAGAACCTTGAGAGGTTGAACAAATTGAAAGAAAGAACACAACTGAGAAGAACGAGATTGCAAACAATCCGTTAGAAAGAGGAACAAGGAACATTACGAGAACTTGAAGGTTGCAAAGACATGAATCAAGAGTTTAATGGACAAGATAGAATTCGAAACCACTCCGGTTAAAACAAGATGAGAGGGGAAGAATTCGGGCAGTACTCCGGTTGAACATGGAAGGAATAGAACATGAACTTGAGAAGATGGGATGTTACTTGATGAAATCACAATACACTGCCTCCGGGAGAAAGAAATAGAAGATTGATAATTGAAATAAAAGAATGTTGAAGAAAATGCCAACTTCTGCCACAAAAGAGTTTGAAAAGGCATCTTAAGGAGAAGGGTCGAACGGAGTTATTGGAAAGCCAACAACGAAAGAATAAACTTGATATGGTCTTATGGAGTACATCTCAAAATATGAGGTGACAACCTGCCACTCACGGGAAAAGAATTGTATTGATATGAACAAGGAGACGAGAAAGTATATCGCACCGGAAAGGGTAAATGAAGAAATTGGATCATTGATAAACACCATGAGAGCGACAATTCTTAAAGGAAAGCTTTAGGTGAAATATAACCCAAGATAATTCCAATGAAGAAAATGATGGATTTAAGATATCTCATTCTTAACAACATGTGAATCATGGAAAACATGAACTCAAATTATCAAGAATGACATAATACCACCTCCAATAATATGGTAGAAAGAAATTGCACTCCGGATTACAATATGAAGAAAGCTTGAGCTCCCTAGAAATGAATCTTGATGAAAACTTTGAGAAGGAATTAAATCCTTGATGAATCGTCATGTAGAACCTCCATGAAGAACTCCGGTAAACAAAAGGAATGAAAAGAAAGAGAAATTGAAAACACAAGGTGAATCCTTGCAATGATTTAGATGGATCTTCGTGATAATTAGAGCTTGGAACTCCGGGAAAAAGAGAAGATGAAACAAATGAAACCGAGAATTTTAAGGGCCTCCGGAATAAAGAATTAATCACTTGGATGAACAAGAATAAGAATTATGTTATGCTTATCCTTCACCAATTAAATTGACGACAATCAACGGATTTGGCATACTACTTATTCTCGTAGAAAGGATTAAAAGAGATATATCAAAACTTGAGAAGGTCTTCAACGAACCACCCGTAGGATTGGAACAACAAATGAATTGATATGATGAACAAGGAAGAGAGATCTTGAAAGAACCACCGTAAGAATTGAAAATGATCGAAGTAGGGGTGCATCACCGGTAAGAATTAGCAAATGAACGAAGGTGCTTGAGACAAACTAGATACATGAGAACAAAGAGATCAAGAACTGATTAGAGGATATTCGATAGATGCACCGGCAAGATAGGAGAATGATAACTGACGGCTGAGAATGAATAAACCTGAATTGATGGACTCCGGATGACAAACTGAGAAGACTCTTGAATATCTCCTGATGGGTGAAAAAGATTCTCACAATCGAAAACAATTATGAGAGGATGGCAACAAGCTAGCACCATGAATCTTGAAGAGAATAGAGCAAGATTAAAGAGAAACTCTTCTTCGGTCTTCAAATGATGAGAATGACAATGAGAAACACCACCAAGAATTATTGAGGCACACCGGAAGAATCAAAAGCGAAGAGGTTTAGCCAACTATGAAAAGAATTTGAAAGATCTTGGAGAAAAGCATTTGACTGATGATAACTCATTCTTACGTCAAACTTATAGAAGAATTTAGGATAGCTCTGGGAAAATAGAAGAGTCAGGTAAGATCCTGGGAAAAGACCTGTGGGTTAGAGCCCACTCAAAAGAACACCGTTGAAAAGATTTAAAAGAGATGTTGCACCGGTTGAATTAAATGACTTGAATGAGATACCAATCTCGAAAGAGCTTGAACGAATGCAGAGTGGAAACACGAATCTTCGAGATATCTTGAGCACTCCGGAACAATTTAATAGCGAGAGATGGATGATTAAGAGGTGCACCGGCATAAGAAAAGCATTGGAAAAAAAGAAAAGGAGTATGCTCAATACCAAAGCTTGAATTAAATCCACCGGAGAAGAAAAGAACGAGGAATGACGAACTTGAAGCTCCATTAGAATCTTCATGAGAATCACCGGATAAGAACATTGACGGAAAAGAATGGAGAAACTTCCCATCAATAAAATGGATACTTGAAGAAGAAATCTTAGTCCTTGAAGAAAAACAAAAGGGAGGGAGGGTGGGAAAAACAAAGGCAACTTGGAGACGGATGAAACAAACACCGTTGAGAAGAAGGGATAAATGATCTTGCAAATGTTGACGTGAACGGATCCACTTGAGGAGAGACACACCGGTTAAAAAAAGGATTGACAAGACAGACTCGATGATCAAGAAGGATTAGTATTCACATAGGAATATGAGAACACCATTTGGAAAAGGTATGGAATCAACATTTGACTTCGAAGCAACTCGAATACCACAACTCAAAACAAAACAAAGGATTTGGCTTGCAGAATAAGCCAGAACAACATATGATAGAGATTTCGTCCGAAGTTTTCGTGGTGGGGCCTACACGGGCTCGAGTGTACAGCACCATCATGTACAAGGCAGTGCACATGACATACGAAGTGTCCCCGAACCAGCATAGCCAAGGGTTCTTTAAGACACAAAGAGACCACTGTAAAATCGACCGTGAATAGGCGGACCACTAGACGTCGAACCCCAATTTCATATCATACATCCGTCAGAAAGATATCCTAAGAGCTACTTGAATTCCCACCTATGAAACTCCCGAAATTTTCAGGTTATGCAATCAGGTGTTGGGGATACAGGGGAAGCATAATATCTCACCCAAAGCTAACAAATCCTACATCCAGCTGTATCCATCCTTCAACACATAACCAAGAAACCTTCGGAAATCGTCTACCTCAACCTTCGAAAAGCATCCGTTATACAAGTCATGGCAATACTCCCGTACTCACCTCAGTACTGGGTTATCGGGGTTATCTCACCAACAACTGCATAAAAGAGATTTTCGATGTCGGCGTACTAAACTCAGGTATTCCAGAACTGCAACGATAAAATTATGATGACAACACCTCAGAGCTCAACTCCCCGGGACACTTCCACAAAACCCCTAACAGGAGGCACCAAGACAATGTTCTCGTCATAAAACCATCGGAACGATTCCAAGATACCCGCGTGATCCTAAAAAAATTTAGTGAAATTTGAGAAGAGAAGAATCAAAACTCTACGTCAGGATGCCTTACCAGAGCGATGAAGAGACTGGGGAGTAAAAAGAATTCCTAACTCTCCGATATATAATTCCTAAATGACTCAAAACATTTTTCTAGACACAACTCGGCCGCTAAAAACGATCAAGCAATGGGGCTCCTAAGGTCGGGGAAGGCTCTGATTACCAACTTGTAACGCCCTCGATGCGGCTATATCTCCCACGTGTCGAAGCACGACTTAGAGGCATAACCGCATTGAAAGCAATGTCGCAAGTGAGGTAATCTTCACACAACCCATGTAATACATAAGGGAAAGAGATACATAGTTGGCTTACAATCGCCACTTCACACAATTACATGAATAAAGCATTACATCATCCAGATACAATCAAGGTCCGACTACGGAACCAAAATAAAAGAAGAACCCCAAATGCGACAAAGGTCCCCGATCGACCCCAACTGGGCTCCACTACTGATCAACTAGAACGAAACAACACAAAGGGCAAGATCTTCATCGAGCTCCTCCTAGAGCTTGGTTGCGTCACCTGCACGGTAACATAGGCACCTGCAAACTAGTTTTGGAAGTATCTGGTGAGCCACGGGGACTCAGCAATCTCGCACCCGCGAGATCAAGACTATTTAAGCTTATAGGAAGGATGGAGTAATGAGGTGGAGCTGCAGCAAGCGACTAGCATATATGGTGGCTAACATACGCAAATGAGAGCGAGAAGAGAAGGCAAAGCACGGTCGATAAAAGTATGATCAAGAAGTGATCCTATAGCAACCTACGTCAAGCATAACTCCAACACCGTGTTCACTTCCCGGACTCCGCCGGAAAGAGACCATCACGGTTACACACACGGTTGATGTATTTTAATTAAGGTCAACTTCGGGTTTTCTACAACCGGACGTTAACAAATTCCCATCTGCCCATAACCGCGGGCACGGCTTTCGAAAGTTCAAATCCCTGCAGGGGTGTCCCAACTTAGCCCATCACAAGCTCTCACGGTCAACGAAGGAATAGACCTCCACCCGAGACGTTCCGATCAGACTCGGTATCCCGGTACAACAAGACATTTCGACAGGGTAAAACTAAACCAGCAACACCGCCCGAATGTGCCGACAAATCCCGATAGGAGCTGCACATATCTCTTTCTCAGGGCACACTCAGATGAGACTAGCTACGAGTAAAACCAACCCTCAAGTTTCCCCGAGGTGGCCCCGCAGGCAGCTCAGTTCGGACCAACACTCAGAGGAGCACTGGCCCGGGGGGGGGGGTTAAAAAAATGATGACCCTTGAGTCTGCAGAACCCAAGGGAAAGAAAAGGCTAGGTGGCAAATGGTAAAACCAATGTTGGGCATTGCTGGAGAAGCTTTACTTAAGGCGAACTGTCAAGGGGTTCCCATTATAGCCCAACCGCGTAAGGGACGCAAAATCCGGGAACATAACACTGATATGACGGAAACTAGGGCGGCAAGAATGGAACAAAACACCAGGCATAAGGCCGAGCCTTCCACCCTTTACCAAGTATATAGATGCATTAATTAAATAAGATATATTGTGATATCCCAACAAGTAAACATGTTCCAACAAGGAACAACATCTCCATGTTCCAACAAGGAACAAACTTCAATCATCACATGCAACTAACAACGCTATAAGAGGGGCTGAGCAAAGCGGTAACATAGCCAATCAACGGTTTGCTAGGACATGGTGGGTTAGAGGTTTGACATGGCAATTTGGGAGGCTGACAAGCAAATGGTAGGCATCGTAGCATTGGCATGGAAAAAGAGCGAGCAAACTAGCATAGCAAAGATAGTAGTGATTTCGAGGGTATGATCATCTTGCCTGAGATCCCGCAAGGAAGAAGAACGAATCCAAGAAGAAGACAAACGGACGTAGACGAACAAATCCTCACAACTCCGGAACGAAACCGAAGCTAACGAGAGAAGCAACCCGGAAAGAAACAAACAACATAGTAAACACACAAGCATAAACAAGTTATGATGCACAAACAAGTGTGATGCATGTCCGGTTTAATGAGGCATGGCATGGCAAAGTGCAACAAACAATACTACAAGTTAAGTGGAGCTCAATATGCAACGAGGTGCATGTTGACGGAACACCACATCAATTATTTAGTTATCTCTCGTTTAAGCTACCCAACAATATTAACTGTTGTTAAACATGGCAAGAGGTGAAGCAAATGAAAACTACCTATCTAGTCAAGGTTAAATGAGGCCGGAAGCAACAAACAACAATTCCGGAGAATCCCCATATCATTTAGCAATTTAAGGCAAGCAACAATTTTAAACATTTTAAATGTTGTTATCATGATGCGGATGACATATACAAGTTTTATGCAATTTTATGAAAATGTTGACATGAGCATGTTATGAAGCATTTGGTCACCATGGCGGAACAAAAAGGGTGACAAGCGGCGAAACAAAAATGGTGCCACGGCAACATTCCGGTCCCGGTAACTCATGGAGATACCGGTGCAAAAGGAGGCATGCGGATGTGCGCAACATGCTAGAGATGGTGGGGTGCTCCCGACTACCGGGTTCCCACGGGTTAGTGGCATGGAAAACGAGTGACAATTCGAACACGGTGCAAACGGTGCATCTCATACAACAAAGCATTCGTTCCACGGCGGTCGTTCTCGGCGGTTATACCTTCGAAGCGTGCATTCTGGGCGGAACGCGTTTCGTAGAGGAAGTAGTCGTTCACGGGCCGTAGTGGAGGTAGTCGTTCACGGGTCGTCGTGGGAAGTAGTCGTACACGGCGTAGTGAAAGTCGTTGTACACGGCGACGGTAGTTGTACACGTTCGTTTCGTAGATGTCCAGGGTCGTCGATAGAGGTACACGTTTCGGAGAGGAACTTGTCGTATCCATGTAGTCGTTCACGTGTGACCGTGGTGTAGTCGTACATGTCGGCGATAGTGGAACTTGGCGGTCTCGATGGTCATCGGGGTACTTGTTGGTCCGGTCTTGGCGTCCGCAATCGTAGTGGTACTTGGCGGTTTCGTGTAGTCGAACTTGACGATCCAGGTATGGGTCTTGGCGGTCTTAACGAATCCAAGGACAGAACCATGGCGAGGTTCAGCAGCTCCCCCACGTCCATGATGAAAAACGAAGCTCGGGCAGGGAGTCGGAGCAGCAAGCAGGGGCTCGCTGGGCCTCGGCGCCGGTGCAGGGACTCCGGCAGGCGGGACTTGGCGGCAGCAGCAGGTCCAGGAGGGGTCGCCGGGGCTGGACGGCACGAAGACGACGCCGACGAGCTCCACGGCCACGGCGGACGGCAGAACTGGACGGATTCGAGGGCAGGGAGACGGCTTGGCGACGCGGGACTTGAGGCGCAGGAGGATGATGGCTGCGGGCACGGGTGCTCGA
The DNA here is from genome assembly GCF_002162155.2 of Triticum dicoccoides. Lineage (NCBI taxonomy): Eukaryota > Viridiplantae > Streptophyta > Magnoliopsida > Poales > Poaceae > Triticum > Triticum dicoccoides. The sequence continues at coordinate 223,117,654 of NC_041382.1, forward strand.
GGAGCTCCTCTCCTCGGGCGCTCGGGCGACGGGGACGCCATGGAGACCAGGCGCGAGGTGGAGGGAGGAGGCGGCGAGGGGAACAGGAGAGGGGATCGCGTGAGGAGGGAGGAGCGGGGGCCTGGCGCTGGGTTCGGCAGGGGCGTGGTCGCGGGGGCGCTCGAGAAGGGGAGACGCCATGGAGGAGGAGAGGAAGGGGGCCGGCTGATGCGGGCACCATGAGAGGCGTGCTTGAGAGGAGGGTTCGGGCGCTGCGGGGAGGAAGGGGCGGAGGCGATGGGATCGGGCGATGCGGCGAGGAGAAGGGCGAGGAGGTCCTGGCACGGGGACGGCAGGGCGAGGTGGAGCGGGGGCGCTTGATGCAGGAGGAGGAAGGGCGAGGCCGCGACGCTCCTCTCTCTCTCTCTGCGACGGCGCAACGAGGGAGGAGGGGATCGAGCGCTGCGTGGGAACAAGGAGGAGGAGGAGATGGATCGAGGGAGAGATGCGGGAGGATCATGGGATCCTCTCCCTGGCGACGTGCGTGTGTGGTGGCGGCGCTGGCAGGGAACAAAGGGATGGACCGAGGGAGAGATGGATCGAGCGAGGGGGTCGGGCTAGGGTTAGAGGCGCAGCAGCTGTGCCTGTGGAACGGGCCTTAGAGGCTGGGCCGGCCTGGATGGCATGCTAGGTTCTCTTCTCCCTCTCTCTTATATTTCTAACAGAAAGCATTAGAGAGAACGAAGATGAAGAGGGGGGGTTAGGGAAAGAAAATGCGCAAGGGGAAGAATTTGAGCATGGGGTTACTTTTCCCGAACTCACAAAGTGAGCTTGATCCAAGAAAATAGGAATGGCCAAGATTGCAAGATTTAAATTCAAACTCATTTGAATTTAAATTCAAATGATTTGAATGGAAGTGAGATTTGGGAAGGTCCAAAAATGTTCAGATTTTTGGTGGAGCTCCGGAAAATGATGAAATAATTTATGGGCAAGGTTGGAGACCAAGAAGTGAGATAACAAAGGCATGGAGAATTATTTGCAAGTGTGTTATGGTGATTTCCGAAACAATGGAATATTTTATAATATAGCTCCCTAAATATCGGGAGGGTGTGTTATAAAGAGAAGTCACCATGTGAGTTCCCTCGGTTTAAATAGATCAAAAGATCTATGCAATTTATTTAGTTGAGTTTTAAAAAAATGACATGATGGCATGATGCAATGCAAAATGATGCAGAGATGAATGCACGAACAAAACAAAATCACACAACGAAACTCGGAGTAGCTGGAAGTCTTCTGGAGCGTCGGTCTCGGGGCGTTACAACAACCAAGTATGATGCATGTCTGGTTTAATGAGGCATGGCATGGCAAAGTGCACAAGCAATCCTACAAATTAAGTGGGGCTCAATATGCAACTCCGTTGCATATTGACGAAACACCACATTCAAGTTATTTAGTTCGATCTCGTTTATGAACTCAACAATATAAATGTTGAATAACATGGCAAGAGGTGAAGCATGATAAAACTAACTATCTAGTCAAGTTTAAATGAGGCCGGAAACAACAACAACAATTCCAGAAAATCCTCATGAGCATATATTAGATTTGGTACTGTTCTACCCTAAACCAAATTTTAGAGTTGTTAAACATGCAAAGTAAAGTCACCATGTTAAGCCAACTATGTATTTCTTTCCCTTATGTATTACATGGGTTGTGTGAAGATTACCTCACTTGCGACATTGCTTTCAATGCGGTTATGCCTCTAAGTCGTGCTTCGACACGTGGGAGATATAGCCGCATCGAGGGCATTACATGTTTGCCCCTATCTTTGCTAGCCAAAAATTCTACACCAAGTAGAGATACTGCTTGTGCATCCAAAAATCCTTAAACCCAAATCTTATTTTCAAGAGTCCACCATACCTACCTAAGGATTGAGCAAGATCCTTCAAGTAAGTTGTCATCGGTGCAATAAGGCAATAAAAATTGCTTCTAAAAGTGCAAGAGAAAATTGAGCGTTGTATGAACTTGTGATGGTAAAGCAATAAAAGCGACAAACTGCATAATAAAGGTTGCTATCACAAGGGGAAATATAACGTGACGTTCTTTTGCACTAAGGGATTGAGCATACAAAAAAATAAGCGCATGGCAATCTCTGCTTCCCTCTGCGAAGGGCCTATCTTTTACTTTTCAGTATTTACTTTTATGCAAAGAGTCAAAGTATTCCTCTCTATTCCTTTTATTTTTTTTATTTTGGTAAGCATCATGTGGTGGGGAAAGATCTAGGCACATATGTCCAATTGAATATGGGTAGCATGAGTTATTATTGTTGACATCACCCTTGAGGTGAATACGTTGGGAGGCGAAACAATAAGCCCCTATCTGCCTATGTGTTCGGTTGAAACGTTTTGCTCATGTATAGAAGGTGAGTGCTAGCAATCATAGAAGACTATATGATGGTTGAGTATGTGGAGCTCTTACTTAAACTCTATTGAATAAGTTGAATTGCAATTGCTTGGTGACTAAGAACATAGGTTGTTGAGTTTCAAGAGAATTCATTGTTTGAACCTTAACATGTGAATTGGTTGCTACTATAACATGAGAAGTTTCATAAGAAAGAATTGTTGTTATGATGCTAGGAGAAGTGGTTGAAATTATCATTGATCAAACTTATGCACATTGCTAGCATTCACACTTCATAAGTTATTTCTTTTACCATTTACCTACTCGAGGATGAGTAGGAATTAAGCTTGGGATGCTAATACGTCTCCAACGTATCTATAATTTATGAAGTATTCACGTTGTTATTTTATCATTCTTGGGTGTTTTACAATCATTTTATAGAAACTTTACATCATTTTTTGGGACTAACCTATTGACCCAGGGCCCATTTGTAAGTGCATCTAGTGCCCCTTAGTGATTTTGGTGTATTGAAGACTTATAGGTTAAGGGACTAATGTGTTTGTGAGTGTACACAAGACTATAAGTCTATGAGGAGTTTGATGTTTATAGAGAAAGTCGATCCCTAAAAATGAATGTCTTCAACTGAAGACCTTGGATTTCTGAAGACTTTGAAAGTGAAGAAATTGGTGTGACCGTGAAGACTTGATATTCATGCGAGGAACATGAAGCATGAAGACTTTTGTTTTCGTAGTTTCATTTTCTCTTTCTTGAGTCATAGGAAACACCGTACTGTTAAAGGGGGTCGAGGTAAAACTAAGGAAAAGTTTCCAGGTAATGCTCAACTCAAAATCCTACACCTACCAATCCCTTCGAGTGAAGCCAATGAAAATCTCATACAATTCAGTAAATTTCTTTAGTGACAGAGATGTAGTTCTTTTGGTCTCTCAGGAATTTGTCCTCACTGAGGAGTTAGGAATTCTCCAGTGCAGATTGCCTACGAGTGAGGAACATGATAACCCTGAGGAATTTGATACCTCAAATTTCCGACCGTTGCTGTGCTATGTGCCAGCTGTCCCAAAATATCTTATCCACCTAACGGTCATATCATTGAAGGGCATTTATGTCTTATCATGTCGAGCTGCTCCCTAGGCTATAAATAGCCCCCCTACAACCACTAGCTAGTTGGCTGCTCCGCGAGAAACTGACACTTGTCATTGAGAGCATCCCATCCTTCGAGGACTTTGAGCGAAAATCATCAAGAGAGGAAAAAACCCAAAACCCAAAACCAAACACCTACAAACCCAAAGTGATTGAGCATCACTGAAGAGATTGTTCCTGTGTGGAACCGACGCTTGTTACCTTTGAGGACTGTGCATCCTCCAGACGGTTAGGCGTCGTGGTCTAGAGCATCGAAGAGGAAATTGTGGATCGCCAGGTGACCGGGTTTGTGAAGGTTTGGAAGTCACCTGAAGATTTACCATGAGTGATTGGATGAGGTCTGTGTGACCTTAGTTCAAGGAGAATATGGTGAGGACTGTGTGTCCTCAAGTTTAAATACCTAGCCGCTCTAACCAGACGTACAACTGTCACAACAGTTGGAACTAGTCTACCAAATCTTTGTCTTCACCGAGCTAACTAGTTCTATCTCCTCAACCCTTTCATTTCTTCATTATTGTGTTGTGTACCTATTCATATCTGTTTGAAGACTTTCACTGAAGACATTCTCAATTTCCTCAGTTCAATTTCTTCAGTCTGTTTGTCTTCATTCTATTTTATCCTGTGCTAATGCTTTCTGTACTCTGTGCTTGTTTTCTATTCATCATGATGTCCATACTTATGTTATGTCATGTCTGCATCTGAGTACTTATTCCGCTGCAAGTAGTTCTTCACTCAGGAATTTCCTCACTCTGAAATTCCTCAGTGAATAATTCATAAAAATCACCTATTCACCCCCCTCTAGTCGACTTAACGAACTTTCAATTGGTATCAGAGCAAGGTACTCCCTTGTTCTGTGTGATTTTGGTTTAACCGCCTGCAGTTTCAGTTATGTCGGCCGCAGGAATGAAGACAGTGACATGCCCCATCTTTTACGGTCATGATTATCCCAAGTGGAAGGCCATGATGAAGAAGCGCCTCATGGCGATGAACAACGAACTTTGGACCGTCATTGAGATTGGTCTTACTGACCTATGCAAGATGGCAGAGGCTGTCTTGTCGCAAAATCAGTTCAAGAACGTTATGCATCTCTGCCATGCGAAGCTCATCTGGGACCGTCTATCTGAGGTCTATGAAGGTCATATTCATGGAGTCGCGAAAGGCTATGCCTTTCAATCTGAATCATCATCCTCTTCACCATGCCTTATGGCAAAAGGTGCCAAGGTAACTGAATGCTATCTATCTGAGTCTAGTGATGATGAATCTGGTGATGAATTTGGACCCAACTATACCAAACTTGCTTCCCTTGCCACTAAACAACAAAGAATTTTGGAAAAAGTTCAAAACATGCTGGATGAGGGTGATGATATGTTGGGTGAAGAAATGAATCAGTCGAAAGCTTTGGCGGAAAGTCTTCAGAGACTTCAGACTAAGTTTGATAATCTTCAGAGTCATCATAACACTCTCTTATCTGATCATGAGAAGCTTTCTTATGAATTTCTTCAAAGAAAGCAAGATCTTGAGAAGCTAAGGGGGAGTTATGAAGATCTTCAGAAGGAGTGTGGTTCATTACTTGCTCAATAAATCAGCGCTACTCAGGAAAATTTATTCCTCCATGTTTGAAGTGCATTGAACGTGAATCTGCTAATTCTTCACCTGAAAGTTTAAATGCTTCTATTGCTGCAAATTCTTCACCTGACTATGCTGTCACTAATTCCTCATCCGAGGATGCTGCTAGAATCACTGACCATGCAGGGTTGAAGGAATTGTATGTGACAGGCATGTACAAAAGCCTCAAAGGGCATCAGGCTCTTTGTGATGTGCTTAAGAAGCAGATCCTCAACAGGAACCCTAGAAAAGAGGGTGTTTCCTTTGAGAGGAAACTCAATGCTGATGGGACCTACTGGAAGCCTGAGTAGTATCCCAAAACCTCATGGGTTGCTGCAAAGGGACCTTCAGTGGATCCATCTACTTTATCTGGCTTTACATGTGAATCTTCATATTCTTCTGATGAGTCATTTGACTCCAATTATAAACTGTTCAAAAATCAGAATGGTGAAGTATTTGCTAGATATGTTGGCACTAACTGCAGGAATGGTCCTCCTATGAAGAAAATCTGGTTTCCCAAAAGGTGCCTTGAAAGTCTTCGCCACCTGTGAATAATAGGAACCCCAGATCAAATTCTTCATATGGACCAAAGTCCTCATATGGATCCAAGTCCTTAGATGGACCACATTCCTCACATGATCAAAGTCCTCATATGAACATCATCGTGCTAACAGCTCTGTTTCGCAGGGAAAGGCTAAGGGTTATGGATATGTGCATTATTCTTCAAATCATTATGTTCATAAATCCTCAAAGAATTTCTCTACTTACTCATATTCTTACCCTAACCACTCTTATGTGAATCGAAGTGGATTGGCATCTATGCCACCTTTCTCTTCTAGAGCTCGCAGAATGATGAACTCTTTACCACCCCTTCAGATGTGGGTGGTGAAGAAAAAGAACTAATCTCTTATGCAGGGTCAGGTCTCTAGACGAATCTAAACGTCTGAAGAATTTGCTGGAGACCTGAATATGCTTGAAAGGATGCAAGCTAATCATGAAGAAATGAATTTTCATTTCTCACTTCCTCATACTACTTTACCTTTTCTATCGCTTGATGAAATTGATTTGATAAAACTGATGTCATATTCTTCACTGATGAAGTATATGAGATCGTAAGATGCACCAATTCATCTGCAGGCTGATCAACCCAAAGCCACTGAGTGGGTCCTTGATAATGGATGTACAAATCACATGACTGGTGACAGGAGCTTATTGATGGACACTACTTTATCTCCATCGCATATGAAGCATATCACCTACACTGACAAAGGCAAAAGCAAGGTATTGGGTCTAGGTAACGTTGAAATCTCAAAGGATTGACACATGGACAAAGTCATGCTTGTCGAGTCCTTAGGGTTCAACCTCATGTCTGTCTCAATGCTTTGTGATCTTGATATGGTTGTTGTCTTTGGCAAGTATCGTTGTGTTGTGATCATGGAAGCTCACAATTCTAAAGTCTTCAAAGGCTTTGGGATAGGAGATTTGTATATTGTTTATTTCTCTACAGGACCACAACATGCTACATGTCTACTTGCAAAAGCTTCAGAAGGCTGGCTATGGCATCGACGACTTGATCATGTGTACTTCAACTCTTGCCGTTTCCGGTGTTAAGTTATTTTATTTTCTCGGTCTCGGGTTTTTGTCTCCGTGTGTTGTTATCGTTGTCATGCATCTCATATCATGTCATCATGTGCATTGCATTTGCATACGTGTTCATCTCATGCATTCGAGCATTTTCCCCGTTGTCCGTTTTGCATTTCGGCGCTTTATTCTCCTCCGGTGGTCAATTCTACCTTTCTTTCGTGTGTGCGGATTAAACATTTCCGGATTGAACCGAGACATGCCAAGCGGCCTTGGTTTACTACCGGTAGACCGCCTGTCAAGTTTCGTATCATTTGGACTTCGTTTGATACTCCAACGGTTAACCGAGGGACCGAAAAGGCTTCGTGTGTGTTGCAGCCCAACACCCCTCCAATTTGGCCCAAAACCCACCTAACTCTGCTCCATCATCTAGAGAGTTCGATCACGATCGCGTGGCCGAAAACCGCACCTCATTTGGACTCTCCTAGCTCCCTCTATGCCTATTTAAAGTCCCCTCCCGAAAATTCGCGGATCTCCTTCTCCTTCCTCCCAAAAAAAAACCCCGCCGCCGACGGACAATGTCCGCCCCGGGCTGGACACTCCGCGCCTAGCCATTCGCCGGCCGCCAAGTGGCAACCGGCGCCCACTTCGCCGCCGCGGGCCCGAGAGCCCGAAGCCGGCCCTCCCGCCGTCCATCCGGGCCGAGCCGGATCCGAGCCCCGCCGCCTCGTCCCCTACCTTGCGCCGCCGCCTCCCGCGGCCGGCCGCGCGCGCCATCGCCGGCGAGCTCCGGAGCTCCCTCCGGCCGGCGCCGCACCTCTCCGCCGCCTTCTCCTCCGCCGCAGCCGCGCCTCCGCCGTCCGCCGCCCCGACCCCGCGTTCCGGCGACCGGATCCGCGCCTCCCCGCCGTCTCCTCCCGCGTCCAGCGAAGATCCGGCGACCCCGAGCACTGTTCCGGTGAGATCCGACTATGCCTCGGATTCCGTGCAAACCCTAGATCTGGGAGAGGTTGATTTTTTTCACTAAGTCCCAAAATTCTCAGATCCAAGTGCCCATGTTCATGGCCTCGTAACTTTGCATCCGTAGCTCCGATTCATGCATATAGCATATCAAAATGTTCATCTGAGAGAGTACATCATTTCATTCCATTGCATCATTTTCATTTGAGTTCATCTTGATGCCTGAAATGCTGTTAGAAGAGGGCTACTTGAGATAATTGTCAGATCTGCTGCTCCTTTTAGCTTTTTGTCATTTTTGCCATGATTAATATGTGCTTGATATGCCCTGATGTTCTACATATGTTTTGTTAAGGGTTTTGTCATCTTTCCAGAGGTGCAACCCATGTATTTTGTGATGAGTGTGGTGACTAGTGCAAGCTTGCAAAGTGGTGCACTTAGTAATTCTGTTTTCAGGGACTTAGCAATTCCACTAAGTCCTTTAGCTGTTTATCTCATATGGACATATGTTCATGTTGTTTCCTAGTGATCCGTGCCTCTTTTGAGGATGATCAGTAAGGGAGTTTTATTAATCTTGTAGTGCTCTATCCATCCATGTCTTTGTTTGCAATTATAGAGCACCCTAGCTTGAGTCAAGCTCTACTTTTGCTACTTTGTGAATCTGGGCAGATTGTCAACTTGTTTGCAATTTTGCCGATGATGTTGTAGTTGATCCGTGCATGCTATGTTATTGTTCTTGCCATGTCTAGCTTGAATTTTGTGCCTTCTTGATGGATGTATGCTTGTCTTGCCATGACTTGCACCGTAGTGAGTGCATCGAGCTCGTGAACATGCCTACTTGATATCTGTTTCAGCATGTGCCAGTTTTCACTGTCTGAAAACTGATTATATTTTTGCGATGTTCACGTGCTTGTTAGTATATTTTCTAATCCCTTTTGGCTCAAGTTCACTAAGGGACTTTTGTTAAGATATTTGAGTAGCTCCATTCCATGTGTTACCTTGCCATGTTCAGGTCCTGTAGCATGTAGTTTTGTTGCTGCGAAGTGAGCTACCTGATCTGAAATTCTAGACAAGTGTTAATTTCACTAAGTCTGAGATCTGTTTGTCATATGCATTTTTGCCATGCTTGTTTGAACCTGTTAATGGATGAATTGGCCATAGCTCATTGCTAGACTTTTGTTAAGCATCTCGAATGCATCCCTGCCATGTATTTTGTTATCTTGATTGGGTGCTGTAGCATGTTCATTTCGTTGCATTTAGATGGCTACTTGCTGTAAATCGCAGACCGGTGTCATTTTTGAATCGCTTGCCATTTCCAAACCGTAACTCCGATTCCGATGATCTTTATATCGTTTTCAAGCGATTTCATCTCATCTTTCCCGTGGCACACTTGGATTTCCAAGTTGAGGCTAGGATCTTGCTTTTCCTGTCATATCTTGCATTTTGCATCCCGCATCGCATCCCGCATAGCATATCATCATCGCATCATATTGCTTGATCCTTGCACGTGGTTGATGTATCCTTGTTGTTTGTTTGTCTTGTTTGGGTAGAGCCGGGAGACGAGTTCGCTAACGAGGCGCCCCTTGAGTTTTCTTTCGAGGATCCAGTCAACTCTGAAAACTGTGCAGGCAAGATGATCATACCCTCGAAATCACTACTATCTTTGCTATGCTAGTTTTGCTCGCTCTTTTGCTATGCCAATTCTACGATGCCTACCAATTGCTTTCAAGCCTCCCAAAATTACCATGTCAAACCTCTAACCCACCATGTCCTAGCAAACCGTTGATTGGCTATGTTACCGCCTTGCTCAGCCCCTCTTATAGCGTTGCTAGTTGCAGGTGAAGATTGAAGGCCGTTCCTTGTTGGAACATTTATTTACTTGTTGGGATATCATTATTTTGCCATGTTATCTTAATGCATCTATATACTTGGTAAAGGGTGGAAGGCTCGGCCTCTCGCCTAGTGTTTTGTTCCACTCCTGCCGCCCTAGTTTCCGTCATATCAGTGTTATGTTCCCGGATTTTGCGTTCCTTACGCGGTTGGGTTATAATGGGAACCCCTTGATAGTTCGCCTTGATTAAAGCTTTTCCAGCAATGCCCAACCTTGGTTTTACCATTTTCCACCTAGCCTCTTTTCCCTTGGGTTTCCGAAGACCGAGGGTCATCTTATTTAAACCCCCTCCCCCCGGGCCAGTGCTCCTCTGAGTGTTGGTCCAAATAGAGCCACTTGCAGCGCCACCTCGGGGCAACTTGAGGGTTGGTTTTAGTTGTACGTAGTGTTCATCTGAGTGTGCCCTGAGAAAGAGATATGTGCAACTCCTATCGGGAATTGTCGGCACATTCGGGCGGTGTTGCTAGATTTGTTTTAACCTGTCGAAGTGTCTTGAAGAACCGAGATACCGAGTCTGATCGGAACGTCTTGGGAGGAGGTCTATTCCTTCGTTGACCGTGAGAGCTTGTCATGGGCTAAGTTGGGACTCCCCTGCAGGGATTTGAACTTTCGAAAGCCGTGCCCGCGGTTATGAGCAGATGGGAATTTATTAATGTCCGGTTGTAGATAACTTGAACCTTAATTTAATTAAAATGAATCAACTGAGTGTGTTACCGTGATGGCCTCTTCTCGACGGAGTCCGGGAAGTGGACACGGTGTTGGAGTAATGTTTGCGCAGGTTGTTCTCTAGTTTCTCGCTCGCGCTTTGCCTCCTCTTCTCGCTCTATTTTGCGAATAAGTTAGCCACCATATTTTGCTAGTCGCTTGCTGCAGCTCCACATATTTACCTTGCCTTACCTATAAGCTTAAATAGTCTTGATCGCGAGGGTGCGAGATTGCTGAGTCCCTGTGGCTCATAGATTACTATTACACCAGATGCAGGGCCTGATGATTCCGCTCCAGGAGACGCGTTTGAGCTCAAGTGGGAGTTCGACGAAGACTCTCAACGATACTATGTTTCCTTTCCCGATGATCAGTAGTGGTGCCCAGTTGGGGGTGAACGGGACCGTTGTCGCATGTTGGGTTATCTTTTATTTTGGCGCCGTAGTCGGGCCATGAGTGTTTGGATGATGTAATGTTATTTATGTACTTGATTGACGTGGCGAGTGTAAGCCAACTATGTTATCTCCCCTTTATGATTTATATTACATGGGATGTTGTGAAGATTGCCTAACTTGCGACATATGCCTTCAATGCGATTATGCCTCTAAGTCGTGCCTCGACACGTGGGAGATATAGTTGCATCGAGGGTGTGACAAGTTGGTAATCAGAGCCTTACCCGACCTTAGGAGCCCCATTGCTTGATCGTTTTTAGCGGCTGAGTTGTGTCTAGAAAAATGTTTTGAGTCATTTAGGAATTATATATCGGAGAGTTTAGGAATTCTTTTTACTTCCCAGTCTCCTCATCGCTCTGGTAAGGCATCCTGACGTAGAGTTTTGACTCTTCTCTTCTCAAATTTCACAAAAAAAAAATTAGGATCACGCGGGTATCTTGGAATAGTTCCGATGGTTTTATGATGAGAACATTGTCTTGGTGCCTCGTGTCAGGGGTTTAGTGGAAGTGTCCCGGGGAGTTGAGCTCTGAGGTGTTGTCATCATAATTTTATCGTTGCAATTCTGGAATACCTGAGTTTAGTACGCTGACATCAAAAATCTCTTTTATGCAGTTCGTTGGTGAGATAACCTCGACGCCACCTAGTACCGGGGCGGGAGTTCGGGAGTATCGCCATGACTTGTATAACGGATGCTTTTCGAAGGTTGAGGTAGATGGTTTCCGAAGATTTCTTGGTTATGTGTTGAAGGATGGATACAGCTGGATGTAGGATTTGCTAGATTTGGGTGAGATATTATGCTTCCCCTGTATCCCCAACACCTGATTGCATAACCGAAAAGGTTCGGGAGTTTCATAGGTGGGAATTCTAGTATCTCTAGTCCTTCTTCCACGAATATTGGTTTGAGATTGGGATTTCTTACCAATTATTCATTATTGATCCGTACCTTGTTGATTTATTTCTCTACCTTAATTCTAAGTGGCTTCTCAATTTATGGATATGTGACCATTTCAAGAGGAATGCATTCGTTCATTTTGTTCGGATGTGAAGACTATATGTTGCAATTTTCATTCCATTGGATTCAGCTTCAATAGTTGTACATCAATGTGCTAATGGATGTCAACCTCTTCAGGATGGCTCCTCCAACGCGCACGACTCCGAATCCTGATCCGCCACCACCTCCACCTCCTCCGGAGGCATGGCAAGCTGTGATGGCCGCAACCAATGCAAACACACAGTTGATCATGCAAATTCTCCAAGAGCGCAATCAAGGCAACCAAGGGAATCAAGGCAACAATCAGAATCACTTTGCTACACTCAACCAGTTCCTTGCTAATGGGCCAAAGACTTTCAACAATTGTGTTGAGGCAACCGATGCTGACGATTGGCTTGTGGATCTGTGCAAGCATTTCGAGTGCAGTAACGTCAGGCCTGAGGACTTTGTCAAGTTCGCTTCCTTCCAACTCAAAGATCAAGCTGCAGAATGGTTCCAACAGTACAAGGATTCCCGAGGTGGACGTGTTATCACTTGGGACGATTTCCGTCGAGATTTCCGAGCTCATCATATTCCTCAGAGCGTGGTTGAAAGCAAGCTTGAGGAATTCCGCAACCTGAAGCAAGGCTCTTTGTCTGTCTATGACTACAGCAAGTTGTTTCAGAAGCTCGCCCGCTTTTCCAAGCAGGACGTACCTGATGAGAAGAGCATGATATACTAGTTCAGGGGTGGTCTCAGAGAAGAAATTCAGCTAGCTCTTGTTCTCTTTGAACCCTTGAGGTACGATGAGTTCTACAACATGGCATTGAAGCAAGAGGCTGCTTAGTTGAAGTGTGATGCTTCCAAGAAGCGAGTCAGAGATGTTACTCCTTCTTCTTCTACCCAAGTGGCCAAGCAGCAAAAGTATTGGCTTCCTCCTCCTCCGTTCCGTCAGCCGTATCAGCAGAAGAGCAAAGGTGGCAGTGGTTCTTCCCACCCACCCAACCCTGGCTTTCAGAACAAGACTTAGTCTCAAGCTCCAAGATCGAGTGCTCCGTATCACCGTCCGCTTTCAGAGGTCACGTGCAACAAGTGCCAATAGAAGGGTCACTATGCCAACAAGTGTTTCAACCAGAGGCGTCTTCCTCCTCCTCCTGTCAGATCGGCAAGTACAGCTGTGGTCAAGCATAATCCCAAGCACGCCAAGGTCAATTTGATGAATGCAGCTCAGGCAGAGGACTCGTCGGATGTGATCATGGGTAACCTTCCTGTTAACGATGTTCCTGCAAAAGTTCTTTTTGACACTCGTGCATCACTTTCTTTTATTTCAACTCCATTTGTGGCCAAGCATGATTTTGTGACCGAAAGGATCCCTGTTCCGTTGAAGATTGTGTCTCCGGGCAAGCAAATGACTTCTAACAATTGCGTCCCGGATGTTTCTATCACATTGGGCGACTACAAGTTTCTCTCTTCTCCGGTGGTTCTTGGTAACTCGGATATTGATCTTATTCTCGGAATGGATTGGCTCTCTAAGCACAAGGCTCAGCTTGATTGTGCAGCCAAGCAGATTCAATTGACTCATTCGTCTGAGGATGTAATTGTCTTTGCCGCTTGTGATGATACCATCCGTCTGTTTTCTCTCAATGAGAAGGGTGAACTCGATGCCATCTCGCAAATTCCAGTCGTTTGCGAATATCAAGACGTCTTTCCAGAAGAGCTTCCAGGAATGCCTCCGCACCGGCCAGTTGAATTCGTTATTGATCTTGAGCCAGGCACGGAACCTGTGTGCAAACGTCCTTACAAGCTCGGACCTGAAGAGTTGAAGGAGCTGAAGAAGCAACTCGATATTCAAGAGAAAATGGGTCTCATCCGGCCTAGTTCTTCTCTGTGGGTTTGTGGTGTTCTTTTTGTGAAGAAGAAGGATGGAACGGACCGACTTTGGGTTGATTACCGTCCAGTGAACAAGAAGACCATCAAGAACAAATACCCACTTCCCAACATCAATGAGCTGTTCAAACAACTTAAAGGTGCCCAAGTATTCTCCAAGCTTGATCTTCATATGGATTATCATCAGATTCGAATCCGTGAGCAATATATTCCCAAGACGGCTTTCAGGACAAGCTTTGGTTCATATGAATACACTGTCATGTCTTTTGGCATCATCAACGCTCCTCTGACCTTCTCTCGCATGATGAACTTCATCTTCAACGCCTACACCAATGACTTCGTCTTGGTCTATCTCGACGACATTCTGGTTTTCTCGAAGAACAAGGAAGATCATGCCCAGCACTTGCGTTTGGTTCTCGATAAGCTCAGGGAACATCAGTTCTACGCCAAGTTCTCCAAGTGTGAATTTTGGCTCGATGAGGTTCTTTATCTTGGTCATATCATCTCTGCCAAGGGTATTGCCGTGAATCCTGAGAAGGTGTCTGCAATTGTGAATTGGGAACCTCCTCAGAACGTGAAGCAACTCTGTAGTTTCCTCGGTCTCGCAAGCTATTGCCGAAGATTCGTTGAAAACTTTTCTAAGATCGCGAAGCCTCTCTCTAATCTTCTTCAGAAGCACGTCAAGTACGTTTGGTCTCCGGAGTGTGATATTGCTTTCAACACTTTGAAAGAGAAATTGATCACTGCTCTAGTTCTCACTCCGCCTGATGAATCCAAGCCGTACGAGGTCTTTTGTGATGCCTCTCTCCAAGGTCTTGGCGCAGTATTGATGCAAGAGAAGAAAGTTGTTGCTTATACATCTCGCCAATTGAAGCCTAATGAGAAGAACTACCCCACTCATGATCTCGAGTTGGCCGCAGTTGTGCATGCTCTTTTGACTTGGAGACATCTTCTTTTGGGAAGGAAAGTGGACATTTTCACTGATCACAAGAGTCTCAAGTACATCTTCACTCAGCCTAATCTCAACCTCAGGCAAACTCGATGGGTCGAAATGATTCAAGAGTATAAGCCGAGTATTGAGTATACTCCAGGCAAGGCCAATGTGATTGCTGACGCTTTGAGCAGGAAAGCTTACTGCAACAGTCTGATTCTTAAGCCTTATCAACCCGAGCTTTGTGAAGCTTTCTGCAAACTTAATCTGCAAATTGTTCCTCAAGGTTTCCTCGCCAACCTTCAAGTCTCTCCTACCTTGGAAGACCAGATTCGCCAAGCCCAGCTTCTTGATGCTATGGTAAAAAGGTGAAGATTGGGATTGCCAAGAGTCAACCCAAGTACAAGTGCTACCGCCTTGATGACAAGGACACTCTCTTCTTCGAGGATCGAATTGTTGTTCCCAAAGGTGACCTCCGTAAAGTGATCTTGAACGAGGCTCACAATTCTCTCCTCTCCATCCACCCTGGGAGCACGAAGATGTATCAGGACCTCAAGCAAGCTTATTGGTGGACTCGAATGAAGGGCGAGATCGCTCAATTCGTGAATGAATGTGATGTCTGCAGAAGAGTGAAGGCAGAACACCAAAGGCCAGCAGGTCTCCTCCAACCTCGTGCCATGCCAGAATGGAAGTTTGACCACATTGAGATGGAATTCGTGACTGGGTTTCCAAAGTCCAAGCGTGGCAATGATGCTATATTCGTTGTCATCGACAAACTCACCAAAGTGGCTCACTTTCTGCCTATCAAAGAGTCGATCACTGCAGCTCAATTGGCGGAACTCTATACCTCTCGTATTGTCTCTCTGCACGGTATTCCTCAAGTGATATCTTCAGACCATGGCAGCATCTTTACATCCAAGTTTTGGGATTCTTTTCAGAAGGCCATGGGCACCAACATCCGCTTCAGCACAGCTTTCCATCCTCAAACTAGCGGTCAAGTCGAGCGTGTCAACCAGATTCTTGAAGATATGCTCAGGGCTTGTGTGATCTCCTTCGGCATGAAGTGGGAGGATTGTCTTCCTTATGCTGAATTCTCCTAAAACAACAGTTTTCAAGCAAGTTCGGGCAAGGCCCCATTTGAAATTCTGTATGGCAGGAAGTGCCGTACCCCTCTCAACTGGTCTGAAACCGGTGAACGTTAGCTTTTGGGTAATGACTTAATCACAGAGGCAGAGGAAATGTGCAAAGTCATTCGTGATAACCTCAAAGCAGCCCAATCCCGCCAGAAGAGCTGCTATGATAGTAAGCACCGTGATTTGGCTTTCGAGATCGGAGATCATGTTTACCTCCGCGTCTCTCCTATGAAAGGTACTCGTCGCTTCGGTATCAAAGGGAAGCTTGCCCCTAGATACGTGGGACCTTTCAAGATTGTCAGCAAGAGAGGCGACCTCGCCTATCAACTTGAGCTTCCTTCAAACTTTGCAAATGTTCATGACGTGTTCCATGTCTCTCAGCTTCGAAAGTGCTTCAAGACTCCTGACCGCACCATCAACTTCGAGGACATTGAGCTCCAAGAAGATCTCTCTTATCGTGAGCACCCAGTTGCTATTCTTGAAGAGACTGAACGCAAGACTCACAACAAGTCAATCAAATTTCTCAAAGTCAAGTGGTCACACCATTCCGACCGTGAAGCTACCTGGGAACGCGGGGATCACCTCCGTTCTGAGTACCCAGCGTTCTTTCAGTCCTAGATCTCGGGACGAGATCCTTTCGTAGTGGTGGAGTGTTGTAACACCCCGGATGTAACTTTCCCAATTTGTACTTCAACTGTTGCCGTTTCTGGCGTCAAGTTATTTTATTTTCTCGGGTTCGGGTTTTTATCTCCGTGTGTTGTTATCGTTGTCATGCATCTCATATCATGTCATCATGTGCATTGCATTTGCATACGTGTTCATCTCATGCATTCGAGCATTTTCCCCGTTGTCTGTTTTGCATTTCGGCGCTTTGTTCTCCTCCGATGGTCAATTCTACCTTTCTTTCGTGTGTGGGGATTAAACATTTCTGGATTGAACCGAGACATGCCAAGCGGCCTTGGTTTACTACCGGTAGACCGCCTGTCAAGTTTCGTATCATTTGGACTTCGTTTGATACTCCAACGGTTAACCGAGGGACCGAAAAGGCCTCGTGTGTGTTGCAGCCCAACACCCCTCCAATTGGGCCCAAAACCCACCTAACTCTGCTCCATCATCTAGAGCGTTCGATCACGATCGCGTGGCCGAAAACTGCACCTCATTTGGACTCTCCTAGCTCCCTCTATGCCTATTTAAAGTCCCCTCCCGAAAATTCGCGGATCTCCTTCTCCTTCCTCCCGAAAAAAAACCCCGCCGCCGACGGACAATGTCCGCCCCGGGCTGGACACTCCGCGCCTAGCCATTCGCCGGCCGCCAAGTGGCAACCGGCGCCCACTTCGCCGCCGCGGGCCCGAGAGCCCGAAGCCGGCCCTCCCGCCGTCCATCCGGGCCGAGCCGGATCCGAGCCCCGCCGCCTCGTCCCCTACCTTGCGCCGCCGCCTCCCGCGCCCGGCCGCCCGCGCCATCGCCGGCGAGCTCCGGAGCTCCCTCCGGCCGGCGCCACACCTCTCCGCCGCCTTCTCCTCCGCCGCAGTCGCGCCTCCGCCGTCCGCCGCCCCGGCCCCGCGTTCCAGCGACCTGATCCGCGCCTCCCCGCCGTCTCCTCCCGCGTCCGGCAAAGATGCGGCGACCCCGAGCACTGTTCCGGCGAGATCCGACCACGCCTCGGATCCCGTGCAAACCCTAGATCTGGGAGAGGTTGATTTTTTTCACTAAGTCCCGAAATTCTCAGATCCAAGTGCCCATGTTCGTGGCCTCGTAACTTTGCATCCGTAGCTCCGATTCATGCATATAGCATATCAAAATGTTCATCTCAGAGAGTACATCATTTCATTCCATTGCATCATTTTCATTTGAGTTCATCTTGATTGGGTGCTGTAGCATGTTCATTTCGTTGCATTTAGATGGCTACTTGCTGTAAATCGCAGACCGGTGTCATTTTTGAATCGCTTGCCATTTCCAAACCGTAATTCCGATTCCGATGATCTTTATATCGTTTTCAAGCGATTTCATCTCATCTTTCCCGTGGCACACTTGGATTTCCATGTTGAGGCCAGTATCTCGCTTTTCCTGTCATATCTTGCATTTTGCATCCCGCATCGCATCCCGCATAGCATATCATCATCGCATCATATTGCTTGATCCTTGCACGTGGTTGATTGTATCCTTGTTGTTTGTTTGTCTTGTTTGGTTAGATCCGGGAGACGAGCTCGCTAACGAGGAGCCCGTTGAGTTTGCTTTCGAGGATCCAGTCAACTCTGACAACTGTGCAGGCAAGATGATCATACCCTCGAAATCACTACTATCTTTGCTATGCTAGTTTCGCTCGCTCTTTTGCTATGCCAATGCTACGATGCCTACCAATTGCTTTCTAGCCTCCCAAAATTGCCATGTCAAACCTCTAACCCACCATGTCCTAGCAAACCGTTGATTGGCTATGTTACCACTTTGCTCAGTCCCTCTTATAGCGTTGCTAGTTGCAGGTGAAGATTGAAGGCCGTTCCTTGTTGGAACATTTATTTACTTGTTGGGATATCATTATTTTGCCATGTTATCTTAATGCATCTATATACTTGGTAAAGGGTGGAAGGCTCGGCCTCTCGCCTAGTGTTTTCTTCCACTCTTGCCGCCCTAGTTTCTGTCATATCGGTGTTATGTTCCCGGATTTTGCGTTCCTTACGCGGTTGGGTTATAATGGGAACCCCTTGATAGTTCACCTTGATTAAAGCTTTTCCAGCAATGCCCAACCTTGGTTTTACCATTTGCCACCTAGCCTCTTTTCCCTTGGGTTTCCGGAGCCCGAGGGTCATCTTATTTAAACCCCCCCGGGCCAGTGCTCCTCTGAGTGTTGGTCCAAATAGAGCCACTTGCAGCGCCACCTCGGGGCAACTTGAGGGTTGGTTTTAGTTGTACGTAGTGTTCATCTGAGTGTGCCCTGAGAAACAGATATGTGCAACTCCTATCGGGAATTGTCGGCACATTCGGGCGGTGTTGCTGGATTTGTTTTAACCTGTCGAAGTGTCTTGAAGAACCGAGATACCGAGTCTGATTGGAACGTCTTGGGAGGAGGTTTATTCCTTCGTTGACCGTGAGAGCTTGTCATGTGCTAAGATGGGACTCCCCTGCAGGGATTTGAACTTTTGAAAGCCGTGCCCGCGGTTATGGGCAGATGGGAATTTGTTAATGTCCGGTTGTAGATAACTTGAACCTTAATTTAATTAAAATGAATCAACTGAGTGTGTTACCATGATGGCCTCTTCTCGGCGGAGTCCGGGAAGTGGACACGGTGTTGGGGTAATGTTTGCGCAGGTTGTTCTCTAGTTTCTCCCTCGCGCTTTGCCTCCTCTTCTCGCTCTCTTTTGCGAATAAGTTAGCCACCATATTTTGCTAGTCGCTTGCTGCAGCTCCACATATTTACCTTGCCTTACCTATAAGCTTAAATAGTCTTGATCGCGAGGGTGCGAGATTGCTGAGTCCCTGTGGATCATAGATTACTATTACACCAGATGCAGGGCCTGATGATTCCGCTCCAGGAGATGCGTTTGAGCTCAAGTGGGAGTTCGACGAAGACTCTCAACGATACTATGTTTCCTTTCCCGATGATCAGTAGTGGTGCCCAGTTGGGGGTGAACGGGACCGTTGTCGCATGTTGGGTTATCTTTTATTTTGGTGCAGTAGTCGGGCCATGAGTGTTTGGATGATGTAATGTTATTTATGTACTTGATTGACGTGGCGAGTGTAAGCCAATTATGTTATCTCCCCTTTATGATTTATATTACATGGGATGTTGTGAAGATTGCCTAACTTGCGACATATGCCTTCAATGCGATTATGCCTCTAAGTCGTGCCTCGACACGTGGGAGATATAGTCGCATCGAGGGTGTGACCTCATGCTGGCATGAGGAACTTGCACATGCTCGCGAAGAAGAAGCATGTCATTGGCATCAAGGGTGTCAAATTCCTCAAGGACCATTTGTGTGGAGCTTGTGAAGTCGGAAAGATGACCAAGGCCAAGCATCCCTCAAATACCATCATGACTACCACTCATCCATTTGAATTGCTTCACATGGATCTCTTTGGCCCTACTCATTATGCCACATTTACCAATGTTGCATCTCTATATGGCTTTGTCATTATTGATGATTATTCTCGTTATACATGGGTGCATATCATCACTTGCAAAACTGAAGTGCAGGAAGTCTTCAAACGATTTTCCTCGAGGGCTTCAACCAACTTTGGTGTGAAGATAAAGCACATCAGAAGTGACAATGGAACTGAGTTCAAGAACACTGGTCTTGATGACTATCTTGATGAACTTGGCATTACTCATGAGTTATCTGCTCCTTATACTCCTCAGCAGAATGGCGTCGTGGAGCGCAAGAACATGACTCTTGTTGAGATGGCCTGCACTATGCTTGATGAGTACAAGACGCCTCCTCGCTTCTGGCCCGAGGCAATTGATAATGCGTGCCACATCATCAACAGGGTATATCTTCACAAATTCTTCAGAAAGACCTCATATGAACTCCTCACTGACAAGAAACCCAATGTGAGTTATTTCAAAGTCATCGGTGCTAAATGTTGGATTAGAGATCCTCATCATAGTTCTAAATTTGCACCGAAAGCACATGAAGGTTTTATGCTTGGTTATGGTAAGGACTCGCACACCTACAGAGTCTTCAACACCTATCACCACAAGGTTGTTGAAACTGTAGATGTGCGGTTCGATGAAACTAATGGCTCACAAAGAGAGCACCTACCTCCTGTGCTAGATGAAATACCACCTGAGGAATCCATTGAGTTCAAGGTTACTGAGGATGTCATTCCAACTGAAGAATCTGCTGAAGAAGTCATTCCAAAACGTGAAGAACATCATGCTGGTGCACCTGAAGAGAATGGCTCTGAAGAAAATGCTGAGCAAATTCCTCGTTGTCAACCAGCTCATCCTCGCGTTGCTAATGAAGTGCAGATTGAGAGAATCATCAACGACATCAAAGCACCGGGTCCTCTCACACTGTCGAAAGCTTCACATTTGTCTAACTTTTGTGGGTACTTTGCTTTCGTCTCTATCACAGAGCCCACTATGGTAGATGAAGTATTTCTGGAGCCTGAGTGGATTCAAGCTATGCAAGAAGAATTACATCAGTTCGAGCTCAAAAATGTGTGGGAACTTGTCAAGCGACCAGACCCTCGCAAGCACAATATCATCAGCACCAAATGGATACCGCAACAAGCAAGATGAAAATGGTCTTGTGGTGAGGAATAAGGCATGGCTTGTAGCTCAAGGCTACACATAGATTGAAGGAATTGATTTCGATGAAACTTTTGCACGTGTTGCTAGACTTGAGGCTATTCACATATTACTTGCTTATGCTAACCATCATAATATCAAATGGATGTGAAAAGTGCATTCCTCAATGGTAAGCTTGAGGAAGAAGTATATGTTGCTCAACCCCCGGGTTTTGAGGATCCAAAGCATCCTGACAAAGTATTCAGACTCAATAAGGCCCTCTATGGCCTCAAGCAGGCCCCTCGGGCGTGGTATGACACTTTGAAGGAATTCCTCATGAAGAAAGGCTTCAAACCCGGTTCACTTGACCCAACTCTTTTCACCAAAGCTTATGATGATGAATTATTCGTGTGTCAAATATATGTTGATGATATCATTTTTGGTTGTACTGACCAACGTTACAGTGATGAATTTGCCTATATGATGAGTGAAGAATATCATATGTCTATGATGGGAGAATTAAAATTCTTCTTAGGTCTTCAGTTTCGTCAACAACGAAATGCCATCTTCATATCTCAGGAGAAATACCTCAAGGATGTGTTGAGGAAATTTGGCATGCAAGATTGGAAAGGCGTCAAAATCCCTTTGCCCACAAATGGCCATCTATGCACTGATGAAAATTGTATTGACTTTGATCAAAACGTATACCGCTCCATGATTGGCTCTTTATTGTATTTATGTGCATCTAGGCCAGATATTATGCTTAGTGTTTGCATGTGTGCCTGTTTTCAAGCTACACCGAAGGAATCACACCATAAGGCTGTGAAGCATATTCTTTGATATCTAGCTCATACTCCAACACTTGGATTATGGTATCCCAAGGGCTCGACTTTGATCTCATTGCATATTCAGATTATGACTATGATAGTGATCGTGTGGACCGCAAGTCAACATCAGGCACATGCCATTTCCTCGGACGATCCTTGGTCTGTTGGTCTTCGAAGAAACAGAACTGCGTATCACTTTCTACCGTTGAAGCTGAGTACATTGCTGTTGGTTCGTGCTATGCTCAATTGCTATGGATAAAGCAAACTCTCAAGGACTACGACATCAATGTGAAGAATGTGCCACTCTATTGTGATAATGAGAGTGCTATCAAGATTTCTCATAACCCAGTTCAGCACTCGAAGACAAAGCACATTCAGATCCATCATCATTTTCTTCGTGATCATGTGTTGAAGGGCGATATATCCATCGATCATGTGAAGAATGAAGAACAGCTAGCCGATATCTTCACAAAGCCCTTGGATGAGAAGAGATTTAGCAAGTTGCGGTGTGAGCTAAATATCTTAAATCTTCGAATGTCCTTTGAAAAGGACACACATCCTAACACTTATGTAAATTGATGACTTAGATGTGCAACACACAAAGTAACGTTTTTCTTCAATCAATGAAGACTAACCCTCTAAGTGTGAAGAAATTAATGATGAATTTGATTCTCACAGCCCTACGACAATTGTACGCGGTGTATGAAATCGGCATTCTTATACGGTGGGTCACGCCACCAACAAAAGTTGAAAATCTTCAATTTGAGTTTTTCTTCAGTCTTGAAATTCCTAAGTTGATTTCTTCAACTTTGCAATGTCTTCACTCTCTCTGTCGTTTTTATTCATTGACTATACATATTATATATGAGTTTATGTCCAGCATTCACTTATAGCTATTTCTTCAAGTTGATCTTTCTGCTAAGTGAATGTGATCGGACCCTTCCCCCTCTATGATATACTCAACCCAGTCTATTCACAAATTCTTCATGTGTGTTCTTTTTGAAACCCGTTCAAAATCTTCACTGTGTACATGTCAGTTGAAGAATTTGCGAACAAAATTTTAAAATATTCTAATATGAATTTTCGTTTGTCGCCGCCTAAACCATTCCACATCCCACGATAATACTTATCTATTCACCCACGATCACTCATGATCTCCACCTCTCTGTACGTGGGTGACACATGTTACAAGAATGAGAAAGGTCAGGGCACGTTCGTCCATTTTCTTCGGACGAGCAGTTTTTCACCGTGGTTATATATACCCCTTCCCTTCCACAGTCTGTTTTTACTCCGCTCGACCTCACTCCCTCGCTCGAGCTCTCAAAACCTAGCGTCGCCGCTACTTCCATCGTCACCGGTGAGGAAGAGCTTCGCTGCCTCGACCTCGTCACCGTCGTACTCACGCCGACCGCGGATTTCTTCACTCCGACGCCGCCGTAGCTGTCTTCCTCTGCCAAGTTAGGGCATGGAAGATCTGGACTAACTAACTTCCAATCTACATTCCCAGTTTGTCGTGTTCTTCGTCAAGGGTAATTAAAAGCTACTTTTACTGCCCTTATTGATTCCAGTTATTTCTTAAAAGTCTTCAAAAGGTGTTTATTCTTCAATCCTCACTCTAAACACCTCACACAAACATCTGTTCTTGATCTATTTCCCTAAGCCATGTTTTTTCTTCAAGATTACTCAATTGTGTGGATTTTCAATCTATACAACTCTGGAACCCAAGACAAAGAACGCTTAGTGAAATTTCTCAAGACTCATCTGGTCAAATTCCTCAAACTTGTTCTTATTTCCAAAAACTTCTGAGAACGCATATGACTTCTCCAAATTCTTCGCACCTATACACTGTTCACGGGTACTCATGTCCACTGTTGAATCACTAGGTTCTCATCAACTTAACTCATTTGCAACGTTCCTCTAAGAAAAACTGCATACCTCTTCAGAGAACTCAATAGTTCAAAATCCTCAGGTGAAGAAAATGGTAGATGGAAAGAAACCTCAGAAGGGAGGCAAGAAATTGGAAGTCAACACTGCCTTTGAAATCCCTGATGACATCTATGCAGGGTATTGCACTCCAGATGAGGCAATTCATGGAAAGGAAACGAAGAATGAGCGCAAGGTGCGCATTCAGAAGATTGAAAGAAGATGGGCCATAGAATGGAGGGAATATCGCTATGTCACTCCAAAGTACATGAAGAAATTCGTTGTACACCCTCCATGCCCAAGACCTCCATTGGCACCAGGCCAAGTTGATGATCCCTCTAGCATTAGACGAGGTGAGGAATTTCCCGCTGAATGGGCCAAGCGTCAAGCTAAACTGGCCAAAATGGCAAAAGAGGCAGTGAAGAAATTCAATGAAGATACTGTTGCTGCCACTACTGAGGCCTCTACTAGCAAGCCCAGGAAGGCTATGCCTAAGAAGCCCGCACATAAGCCTAGTGCTTCTTCTTCAATGCCCTCAAGGCCAATTCCTCAAGTTGCCCCAGTTCCTCAAGCTTCAAAACCCTCATATCCTTTGGCAAAGTCCTCGGCACCTGTGCATATCGCGTCATGTCAAAGGAACACAGGCAAATCAATTGCCTCAGGAGCCTCTGCAAGTTCTTCAGCTCCTCCGCATTCCTCAACAGGCCCCACATTGCTGAAGACTAAGGCCACTGCTGGACGAGTCACTAGACCAAGTCCTCACAAGAAGCAGGTCGCCTTCCAAGTACCATCCATTGATGACGAAGCTGATGATGACGAACTCGCTGAAATCATCAGAGACAGACAGCAGAGGGCCGCTAGAGCCAAAGGCACAAATGTGCCATTGATGTTGGATCCCAAGCTGATCCTTGAGTATATTGATCTCTGGCACAAGGACCCTAACACACCTTGGCCTGACTTCAATCTCACTCCTGGCCAATGTCACATGCTCACCGCCTTCATTGGCGAAGAAAAGTGGAAATTTGAGAAGGCCAAGCAGTTGAAGAAAGCGCGGTACAAGAAGGGGTGTTTTCTAAACAAAAATGTTGTCAACATGACAACTGATGAACTTGTGGCTATCCAAACTGAGATCAAAGGACTCAGTTATGAATTCAACATCTACCGCATAGACTGGCTTGGAGCCAAAGTCAGATTTTGTGAAGTTGGCTGAGAAATTTACTTCAAAAGCTGAATCTCCTTAGGGTGAAGCTTCTGCTCAGCCGACTGAAGAACATGCCAGCACCGCTGATGAAAATCAGGCTGCTGATGAAACTGCTTGTACCAGGGTTGATGAATCCATTCCAGCCTTTGATGAAACTGCCAGGGCAACCACTCGTGGTGTGCCTGAAGAACAAGCCAGGCCAGCTCAAACTTCAACCGCTGTGCCTGAAGAAACTGAAAATGCCAGGGAAACTGCATCAGTTGCACCTAAGGTTACTGAACTAATTTCCTCTACTCCTCCTGCACCAACACCAAGTCCAGTTCTTCCTTCTGCATCAGAAGTGAAGAAAACCAAGGCTGCGGAGTGAGCAGCAGTGAAGAAAAGGAAAGCATCTACTCCATCAGATTCTTAAGCACCGAAGAAGATGAAGAAATTGACAAGCTCTTTTGAGAATCCAATTGATGCTATTTCAGTTTCAAGCATGCCATCAAAGGAACTCGTTCCCTTTGGTGAGCATTATGAGATCCCAAGCGGATCTGATGAAGATGTTCCTTCTACTGCTTCTTTAGAGTAGTTGGACGAACAAATTGAAGCGGATAATATCCCTTTAACCCAGTCATCTCATCGTTTATGCCTTAGTTCACAGCTAAAGAGGCAGGCGTTGAAGGATTGAATAAAGAACATGAAGACGTGGACATTGAGTGCTCCACTCCAATGCTGAATGATTATTATTGGGATAGTCAGCACCCAACTCTCCGCTCTTCACGCCACTGCAACAAATCCCTCAGTCCCCAGTGCACACTGAATTTCAAATGGGTTCTGCAGATCATCACTCCACTCCTTCCATTCATGAAGAAATCCCAGCCACTAGTGTTGATGTTAATGTTGATGAAGAATTGAAGACCTAGGCTACTACTGAAGTAGAAACTAAAATTCCTCAGCCTGTGGTTCCGGAGAATGTGATTCTTGTGGCTGTGATGACTTTGACTGACACTCCTCAGCCCAAGCCGAAGAATCCCTTCTCCAAGAAGCAAAAATTCAAGGTTGATGACTTCTTTCATGAGCATGCATTATTCATAGATTACAAACCATATGACATTGCTCGTCTGCGAAGGAAGCATTTCAGGACTGCAAGCCAAGCCAACTTTTATTCTTCACTGCTTTTCGATAAGGACAAAGTATTTGATCATGCACATATTCCTCATGTGGACATGGAATCACTGCCTTGCCTCACATCAGTCCTTAGTGTTCTTCATGAAGCTGGGCTGCTGAACTTCTGCACTGACATCGTAGACTGGAATGAAGAGCTAATTCTTCAGTTCTATGCGACGCTGCACATCACAGGAAATGCTGAAGATGTGAATTCTTGGGTGTTGGACTGGATGACCAATAACACTCACTTCAAAGCACCGGCCTCTGAATTGCTTCATGCCCTGCCTATCAGTCCTCCCCTTTATATCATTTTTTGGGACTAACCTATTGACACAGTGCCCAGTTGTAAGTGCATCTAGTGCCCCTTAGTGATTTTGGTGTATTGAAGACTTATAGGTTAAGGGACTGATGCGTTTGTGAGTGTACACAGGACTATAAGTCTATGAGGAGTTTGATATTTACAGAGAAAGTCGACCCCTAAAAATGAATGTCCTCAACTGAAGACCTTGGATTTCTGAAGACTTTCTGAAGACTTAGAAAGTGAAGAAATTGGTGTGACCGTGAGGACTTGATATTCATGTGAGGAACATGAAGCGTGAAGAATTTTGTTTTCGTAGTTTCATTTTCTCTTTCTTGAGTCATAGGAAACACCGTACTGTTAAAGGGGGTCGAGGTAAAACTAAGGACAAGTTTCCAGGTGATGCTCAACTCAAAATCCTACACCTACCAATCCCTTCAAGTGAAGCCATGGGAAATCTCATACAGTTCAGTCAATTTCTTCAGTGACAGAGACGTATTTCTTCTGGTCTCTGAGAAATTTGTCCTGACTGAGGACTTAGGAATTCACTAGTGCGGATTGCCTCGAGTGAGGAACATGATAGCCCTGAGGAATTTGATACCTCAAATTTCCGACTATTGTTGTGCTATGTGCCAGTTGTCCTAAAATATCTTATCCACCTAACTGTCATATCATTGAAGGGCATTTATGTCTTATCATGTCGGGCTGCTCCCTAGGGTATAAATAGCGGCCCCCTACAACCACTAGCTGGTTGGCTGCTCCGCGAGAAACTGACACTTGTCATTGAGAGCATCCCATCCTCCGAGGACTTTGAGCGAAAATCATCAAGAGAGGAAAAAACCCAAAACCCCAAACTAAACACCTACAAACCCAAAGTGATTCAGCATCACTGAAGAGATTGTTCCTGTGTGGAACCGATGCTTGTTACCTTTGAGGACTGTGCATCCTCCAGACGGTTAGGCGTCATGGTGTAGAGCATCCAAGAGGAAATTGTGGATCACCGGGTGACCGAGTTTGTGAAGGTTTGGAACTCACGTAAAGATTTACCATGAGTGATGGGCCGAGGTCTGTGTGACCTTAGTTCAAGGAGAATATGGTGAGGACTATGTGTCCTCAAGTTTAAATACCTAGACGCTCTAACCATACGTACAACTGTCACGACAGTTGGAACTGGTATACCAAATCTTTGTCTTCCCCGAGCTAACTGGTTCTATCTCCTCAACCCTTTAATTCCTTCATTACTGTGTTGTGTACCTACTCATATCTATTTGAAGACTTTAACTGAAGACATGCTCAATTTCCTCAGTTCAAATTCTTCAGTCTGTTTGTCTTCATTATGTTATATCCTGTGATAACGCTTTCTGTACTCTGTGCTTGTTTTCTATTCATCATGATGTCCGTACTTATGTTATGTCATGTCTGCATATGAGTACTTATTCCCCTGCAATTAGTTCTTCGCTTAGGAATTTCCTCACTCTAAAATTCCTCAGTGAAGAATTCATAAAAATCACTTATTCACCCTCCCTCTAGTCGACTTAACGCACTTTCACCAGTGCCAGTTGCTGATTTTTGCTTGTTTTTTACATCACAGGAAATCAATATCAAACGGAGTACAAACACCGTGAAACTTTACGAAGATTTTTTTTGGACCAGAAGGAACCCAATGGGCCAGAGCTGCACCCAGGGGTGCCCCAAGGGGGCACAACCCACCAGAGCGCGCTAGGGCCCCCTGGCGCGCCCAGGTGGGTTGTGCCCACCTAGGTGGCCTCCCGCACCCCCCTTTGCACTATAAATTCCCAAATATTCTGAAACCCTTCGAGGTTAACCTATGTAACACCCCGGATGTAGCTTGCCATATTTGTAAATCTGACTCTTGCCATTTTCGGCTTTAAGTTATGAGATTCTCTTCGTGGTTAGGTTTTGTCTTTCCTTTTGCATTTTGTTCAGGTCATGCATTTCATATCATGTCATCATGTGCATCGCATTTGCATTCGTGTTGATCTCATGCATCCGGGTATTTTCCTCATTGTCTGTTTCGCAATCCGACACTCCCACATGCACTGGCGCACCCCTCTTGTCTATTTTCATGATTGTGTGGGCGAAAACCGCACCTCATTTGGACACTCCAAACTCCACCTACCTATAAATATGTACATCCCCTCCAAAATCCGGGTCCAAAACCCTAGCAACCACTCCCCTTCACCACCGGACACGTCCGGAGGAGCCGAACGCGTCCGCGCCGCTGCCCGCAGCCTATCCCCACTCGCCACATGGCGTCCTCCGCCGCCGCCGCCGCCCTCGCCCTCCACCTCGCCCGCGCCTGCCGCCGCCACCTCGCCGGCCCCGACGCCCCGCGTCGCGCCTATGCAGCTTGCCGCCGCAGTGCGCTGTCGCCCCGCGCACGTCCTCGCCGGTGCCGCCCTCCGGTGAGCCTCCCCGCCTCGCCGCCCTTCTCCACCGGCGCCGCCCCGCACCGGCAACTCCGGCCACCTCCCCCGACCACTCCGGCCACCGCGCGGCATCTCCTCCTGCGAGATCTCGGCGATCCTCTAAGTCCGCGCCACCGGAACCCTATATCCAGATTCAGAAGGTTGACCCCGAAATTTGCCTAAGTCCCTAATGTTTTTATGCCTCCTTCATCCCATCACATCTCGGTGCTCGGTGCTCCAAATCATGCATACGATCTATCAAATTGTTTGTCTCATTGAGCTCTTCATGTTAGCAGTATTTCCATGCATGTTACTGTCCTTTATTATGCCATTTTCATCGATGCAAGAGTGCTATAAAATGTTAAGTGCTGGTACTTATCAGTTCATGGTGATTTGTCATTTTTGTTGCATTTGATGTGTGCATCCTTTGAGCATGAGGTCTACATGTGAAGTTGAAGTTGAAGTTTGTTCCATGTTGGAACATGGATATGTTGGGATATCACAATATATCTTATTTAACTTAACGCATCTATATACTTGGTAAAGGGTGGAAGGCTCGGCCTTTTGCCTAGTGTTTTGTTCCACTCTTGCTGCCCTAGTTTCCGTCATACCGGTGTTATGTTCCTTGATTTTGCGTTCCTTACGCGGTTGGGTGTTATGGGAACCCCTTGACAGTTCGCTTTGAATAAAACTCCTCCAGCAAGGCCCAACCTTGGTTTTAACATTTTCCACCTAAGCCTTTTTCCCTTGGGTTCCGCGGACTCAAGGGTCATCTTTATTTTAAACCCCCCGGGCCTGTGCTCCTCTGAGTGTTGGTCCAAACTGGGCGATGTCCAGCGCCCCCTGGGCAACAAGGGTCTATGCCAACCCGACGTCTGGCCCATCCGGTGTGCCCTGAGAACGAGATGCATGCGACTCCTATCGGGATTTGTTGGCACATCGGGGGGCTTTGCTGGTCTTGTTTTACCATTGTGGAAATGTCTTGTAACCGGAATTCCGAGACTGATCGGGTCTTCCCGGGAGAAGGAATATCCTTCGTTGACCGTGAGAGCTTGTGATGGGCTAAGTTGGGACACCCTTGCAGGGTATAAACTTTCAAGAGCCGTGCCCGCGGTTATGTGGCGGATGGGAATTTGTTAATATCCGGTTGTGGAGAACTGGACACTTGACTTAATTAAAATGCATCAACCGCGTGTGTAGCCGTGATGGTCTCTTTTCGGCGGAGTCCGGGAAGTGAACACGGTCTTGTGTTATGCTTGAACGTAAGTAGTTTCAGGATCACTTCTTGATCACCTCTAGCTTCTCGATCGTTGCGTTGCTTCTCTTCTCGCTCTTATTTGCGTATGTTAGACACCATATATGCTTAGTGCTTGCTGTAGCTCCACCTCACTGCCTTCTCCTACCCATAAGCTTAAATAGTCTTGATCTCGCGGGTGTGAGATTGCTGAGTCCTCGTGGCTCATGGATACTTCCAAACAGTTGCAGGTGCCGAGGATACCAGTGCAGGTGATGCTACCAAACTCAAGTGGGAGTTCGACGTGGATCTGGGTCGTTACTACGTTTCATTTCCTGATGATCAGTAGTGGAGCCCAGTTGGGCGATCAGGTATCTAGCATTTGGAGTTGTCTTCCTTTATTTTGGTTCCATAGTCGGACCTTTGAGTGTACTTAGATGATGTATGAATTATTTATGTATTGTGTGAAGTGGCGATTGTAAACCAACTCTTTATCCCTTTCTTATTCAGTACATGGGATTGTGTGAAGATTACCCCTCTTGCGACAAACCTACCATGCGGCTATGCCTCTAAGTCGTGCCCTGACACGTGGGAGGTATAGCCGCATTGTGGGTGTTACAACCTAGACCAGAAGTTCCGCCGCCGCAAGACACTGTACCCATGAAAAACCAATCTAGACCCCGTTCCGGCACCCTGCCGGAGGGGGAAATCATCACCGGTGGCCATCTTCATCATCCCGGCGGCCACCATTGAAAGTGCGTTATATCGACTAGAGGGGGGTGAATAGGCGATTTTTATGAAATTCTTCACTGAGGAATTTGCCGGTGAGGAAATTCCTTAGCGAAGAACTACTAGCAGCGGAATAAGTACTCAAAAGTAAACATAACAGAATACAAGCATAGTCATCATGATGAAATGAAGAAAGGCACAGAGTACAGGAAGCGTAAGCACAGGATAACACAGGATGAAGACAAACAGATTGAAGAAATTGAACTGAGGAAATTGAGAAAGTCTTCAGTCAAAGTCTTCAAACACATATATGAACAAGCACACAACACAGTTATGAGGAAATGAAAGAGTTGAGGAAATAGAACCAGTAAGCTTGGTGAAGACAATGATTTGGTATACCAGTTCCAACTGCTGTCTCAGTTGTATGTTTGGTTGGAGCGGCTGAGTATTTAAACTCGAGGACACACAGTCCCGGACACCCAGTCCTGAGCACGCAGCTTAGGACACCCAGTCCTCACCGTACTCTCCTTGAGCTAAGGTCACACAGACCTCGCCCAATCACTCGTGGTAAGTCTTCAGGCGACTTCCAAACCTTCACAAACTTGGTCACTCGGCGATCCACAATTCCTCTTGGATGCTCTAGACCATGACGCCTAACCATCTGGAAAAAGCACAGTCTTCAAAGGTAACAAGCGTCGGATCCACGCAGGATCAATCTCTTCAGTGATGCTCAATCACTTGGGGTTTGTAGGTGTTTGGGTTTGGTTTTTCCTCACTCGATGATTTTCGCTCAATGTCCTTGGAGGATAGGTTGCTCTCAAATGACAAGTGTCAGTTTCTCTCGGAGTAGCCAACCAGCTAGTGGTTGTAGGGGGCGGCTATTTATAGCCTAGGGAGCAGCCCGACATGATAAGACATAAATGCCCTTCAATGATATGACCGTTAGGTGGATAGATATTTTGGGACAGCTGGCGCATAGCACAGCAACGGTCGGAATTTTGAGTAGCAAAATCCTCAGGGCTATCATGTTCCTCACTGTGTAGACAATCCGCACTGGCGAATTTCTAACTCCTCAGTTAGAACAAATTCCTCAGAGACCAGAAGAACTTCGTCTCTGTCATTGAAGAATATGACTAGACTGTATGAGATTTCCAATGGCTTCACTCGAAGGGATTGGTAGGTGTAGGATTTTGAGTTGAGCATCACATGGAAATTTTTTCCTTAGTATTTCCTCGACCCCCTTTAACAGTACGGTGTTTCCTATGACTCAAGAAAGAGAAAATGAAACTACGAAAACAAAAGTCTTCACACTTCATGTTTCTCGAATGAATACCAAGTCTTCAAGGTCACACCAATTTCCACTTTCAAAGTCTTCAGAAAGTCTTCAGAAATCCAAAGTCTTCAGTCAAAGAACTTCATTTTTAGGGGTCGACTTTCTCTGTAAATATCAAACTCCTCATAGACTTATAAACCTGTGTACACTCACAAACGCATTAGTCCCTTAACCTATAAGTCTTCAATACACCAAAATCACTAAGGGGCACTAGATGCACTTACAATATCCCCCTTTTTGGTGATTGATGACAATATAGGTTATGTTTTCAACGGGGATAAACATATGAAGTATAAATACTGGTATTGAGGAATTTGATTGCAAGATATAGAAGAACTCCCCCTGAAGCTATGCATAGTGAGGAATTTGCTTTTGAAGCAATGCACACTTGAAGAGTTGAATCATGGAGATCTCCCCCTATATCTTGTAATTCATACACGCATTTGACATATAACAGTGAAGAATTTGAAATGCATGATGAAATATGGTGACTGATGTAATTCAACATGCGTGCAATAATATTAACGAGGAATAAGCATGCAGAAAAACATATCAGGAGTATTAGAGCACCATCGGGTTTAAGTTTACAACTCGATCCAATAAAGTCTCAGAAGAAAGAGAGTGGTAACTTGGAAAAAACGCCCATATAGAAATACCCGCTTGAAGACTAACTCAAAATTCTCCCCCTTTGACATCAAATGACCAAAAGGATCGAATATGAGGACTAACGCCCCTGAAGAATACCAAGTTGATGAAGGAGCGCCAGCGTTGTTGGGGTCGTTTGTTGTAGTAGGGCCTGCCACAGTGTCGTCCAAGTCTTCATTTTCACCAGTGTCGCGCGATGAAGAATATGAGCCGGCCACCAGTGAAGGAACCTTGACCTTCCTGAATTTCTTTGGTGGAGGTGCAGACCAGTCAAAATCTTCCTTGAGACCAATTTTCTTCAGATCGTCTTCACCATATAGATGTGACAGGATTGCCCAGGTGCGACCGGAGACTTGATGGAGGTAGTAATGGTTTTTCTTCACTGCATTGTGTGTAGCAGTCATGTTGTGAAGAAATGAACCAAACTGATGCTTAACCCATTTGTGATTTCGATCCACCTTCTGGTGAAGACTAAGCAGAAGTTCATAGTCAGTCATCACGCACGGAGCAGTGGCTTGAGGAGTGGACTTGGGTGCATTGGCAGAGTCATGTGTGGCAGAGTCATCATTGGTGGAATAAGAAGCAGCTTTGCGAAACTGACCATCCAATGGACGAATGCCTTCATCTATAACAGCTAGTGCCTTGCCCTTTCCATCAACTGAGGAATAGGTCTGCTTGAGGACTTCAATAGGGGGCAAGTAGCCGAGGTGATTCTGAAAATCAGCTTTGTAGTTGAGTGAAGACCTTGTCCTGAGGAATCTCATAATCCAAGGTGCATAAGGCTTCAGCTCAAACAGAGACAGTGCAACATTTGCCAGAGTCCTCATGAAGAAATCGTGATAGTTGACGGGAATGCCATGAACGATGTTGAATACCAGATTCTTCATGATGCCAACAATTTCCTCATCAGATGAGTCGTGGCCTTTGATATGACTCATTGTCCTCGTAAGAATACGATAGACAGTTCTTGGCACATACAGCAATTCCTTCACGAGAAATTTGGTTCTTGGTGCTTGACCTGGCTTCAAAGGTTTCATCAGCACCTGCATGTAGTGATTTGTAAGCTCAGGTTCACTGTAGATGCAACGAGCTTCTTCAAGGGGAGGACTGAGTGGTAAGGCACGAAGCAATTCAGAAGCTGGTGCAGTGTAGTGAGTGTTTTCAGACATCCAGTCCAACACCCATGAATTCACATCTTCAGAATCTCCTATGATGTGCAGCGTTGCATAGAATTGAAGAATCAGTTCTTCATTCCAATCGCAGATGTCAGAGCAAAAGTTTAATTGTCCAGCATCGTGAAGAACACTAAGGACTAGTGTGAAGCACGGTAGAGATTCCATATCCACATGAGGAATATGCTCATGATAGAAGATTTTCTCTTTGTTGAACAGCACTGAGGAATAGAAATTGGCTTGACTAGCAGTCCAGAAACGCCTCATCCTAATGCGAGCAGAGTTATAAGGGTTGTAGTCTTCGAAGAATACATGCTCGCCGAAGAAATCATCAGCCTCGAACTTTTGCTTGCGTGAGAATGAGTCCTTTGGCTTGGGCAAAGGAGTGTCAGTGAGTTGCATCACGACCTCAGGAATCACAATCTCAGGTTCTTCAGGCTGAGGAATTTCTAGTTCCTCTTCAGTGGCTATCTGCGTCTTCAAATGTTCAGCAGCAGCAGTTTCTTCAGCACTAGTGGCTGGAATTTCCTCATATACAGATGAAGTGGGGTGAGTTTCTTCAGAGCCTATTTGAACAGTTTGTGCAGGCGACTGAGGTATTTGCTGCAACGGTGTGAACATTGGAGAGTTTGGATGCTGACTTTCCCAGAATTCATCACTTATTACTGGTGTGGAGCAGCCAACGTCCACATCTTCATCTTCCATTTCTTCAACGCCAGCCTCTTCAGCTGTGAACTGAGGCATGGGCGAGGAGATGACAGGTGTTGAAGGGATAGCATACACTTCAATTTCTTCATCAATCTGCTCTAACGAAGCAGCAGAATGATTTTCTTCATCAGATCCGCTAGGGATCTCATATTATTCACCAAAAGGAACAAGGTCCTTTGATGGCCTGGTCGAGATGGGAACAGCATCAATGGGATTAGTAAATGAACTTGTCATAGGCTTCATCTTCTTTGGAGCTGAAGAATCTGAAGCAGCTGATGCTTTCCTTTTCTTCACTGCTCCACGCTCCGCAGCCTTGGTCTTCTTCACATCTGATGCAGATGGAAGGATTGGAGTTGGTGTAGGCGCAGGAGGAGCAGAGAAATCTGGTTGATTTTCTTCATTTTCTTCAGGCGCACCACTAGTGGGTGCCCTGGCAATTTCTTCAGTGGCTGGAATGCAGTCGTCATCCCTGGAACTCACGTTTTCTTCAGCAGCCTGATTGTCATCAGCGGTGCTGGCATTTTCTTTAGTAGGCTGAGCAGATGCTTCAGCCTGAGGATTTTCCTGTTGCGTTGGGGCTACAACAGTGGAGGAGAACTGTTCTGTGATCTTTACAAATCTGACTTTTCCTCCTAGCCAGTCAGCATAATAGCGATCAAATTCATCACTCAGTTTCTTGATTTCAGATTGGAGAGCAACAAGTTCTTCAGGTGAAAACTTCAGAACGTTTTGCTTCAGAAAGCGCTCTTTTTTGTACTGTGCTTTCTTCACTCTCCTCCCCTGTTCAAATTTCCATTTCTCTTCTTGTATGAAGTGAGTCAGCATGTGACTTTGACCAGGAGTCAGCTTGAAATCCGGCATGGGAGTGTTGGGGTCCTTGTGCCAAACATCAATGTATTCGAGGATCAAC
This sequence comes from Triticum dicoccoides, assembly GCF_002162155.2. Taxonomy (NCBI): domain Eukaryota; kingdom Viridiplantae; phylum Streptophyta; class Magnoliopsida; order Poales; family Poaceae; genus Triticum; species Triticum dicoccoides. Next base: position 223,153,085 of record NC_041382.1, read on the forward strand.
TTGGGATCCAAAAGCAGTGGCACATCTGTTCCCTTGGCTCTAGCGACCCTGACTTGCCTATCTCTGATGATTTCTGCAAGTTCATCATCATCAGCTTCGTCTTCATCAGACGGCACTTGGAAGGCGACTTGCTTCTTCTGAGGAATAGGGCGAGGACCTCGTCCAGCAGTGGCCTTAGTCTTCAGTAGAGAGGGTCCCGTTGAGGAAGTTGGTGCAGCTGAGGAACTAGCTGAAGCTCCTGAGGCAATGGACATGCCTGCAGTCCTTTGGCACGAGGCAAGATGCACAGGTGCTGAGGACTTTGTTGGAACAGCTGAGGACTTTGGAGGAGCTGAGGATTTTGAGGGAGCAGGAGCAGCATGAGGAATAGGCCATGAGGGCTTTGAGGATTCTGGCCGTGAGGGCATTGCTGAGGAGCTTGGCCTTGAGGGCATTGTTGGTGAAGCACTTGGCTTGCGCGCAAGCTTTTTTGACATAACCTTCTTTGGCTTGACAGCAGAGGCAGCAGCAGCAGAGTCTTCATTAAATTTCCTCACTGCTTCTCTGGCTTGCTTGGCCAACTTGGCTTGGCGCTTGGCCCATTCGTCAGGATAGTCCTCACCGCGCTTGAGGCTGGTGGGATCAGCTATTTGGCCAGGTGCCAATGGAGGTCTTCGGCATGGAGGATTGAGTGCGAATTTCTTCATGCACTTGGGAGTGACATATCTGTAATCCCTCCACTCTCTAGCCCATCTCCTCTCTATCTTCTGAATGTGCACCTTGCGCTCATTCTTGGTTTCCTCAGTAGGTGTGCAGTACCCAGCATATATTTCATCAGGGATCTGAAACAATGTATTGACCTCAGGCCTCTTTCCTCCTTTCTGTGGCTTCTTACCGTCAGCCATTTTCTTCAGTTGAGGAATTTGGACAATTGAATTCTCTGAAGAAGTATGCAACTTTTCTTCGAGGAACGTTGCAAATGAGTTAAGTTGATGAGAACCTAGTGATTCAGCAGCTGACATGAGTACCTATTAACAGAGTATAGCTGCGAGGAATTTGGAGAGGTCATATGCATTCTCAGAAGGTTTTTCAAAAAGAACAAATTTGAGGAATTTGACCAGATGAGTCTTGAAGAATTTCACTAAGCGTTCTTTGTCTTAGGTTCCAGAGTTGTATAGATCGAAGATCCACACAATTGAGGAATCTTGAAGAAAAATGATGCTTAGAGAAACGAATCAAGAACAGATGACTTGTGAGGTGTTTTAGTGTGTGAAGATATGAAGAAAAACACTTTTGAAGATTTTGTAGATAATCATTCGAATCAACGAGGGCAGTAAAAGTAACTTTTAATTACCCTGGATGAAGAACACGACGAACAGTGAAGAGGAGACGTGAAGTTCGTCTGTGTAGATCTTCCACGCCCTAACTCGGCGGAGGAAGACGGCTACGATGGCGGCGGAGTGAAGATTTCCGCGGTCGGCGCGAGTACATCGGCGACGAGGTCGAGGCAGTGAAGCTCTTCCTCACTAGCGACGATGAAGTAGCGGCGGCGCTAGGGTTTGAGAAGCTCGAGCTGGAGAGAGATCGAGCGGAGTAAAAGAAGTGAGGAAGGGAAGGAGGGGTATTTATAGCCACGGTGAAAAACTGCTCGCCCGAAGAAATTTGATGAACGTGCCCCTGACCTTTCTCATTCTCTTGACATGTGTCACCCACGTACTGAGAGGTGGAGATCGTGTGCGATCATGGGTGAATGGATAAGTGTATCGTGGGATGTAGAACGGTTTGAGCGGCAAAGCCGAAAATTTAGATAAGATAGGTTTTAAAGTTTCGTTTGCAATTTCTTCAGCTGACAAGGACACAATGAAGATTTTGAACGAGTTTCAAATAGAACGCACATGAAGAATTTGTGAACAGATTGGGTTGAGTATAGCATAGAGGGGAAGGGTCCGATCACATTCACTTAGCAGAAAAAACCAACTTGAAGAATTAGCAATAAGTGAATGTTGTAGAGGACATAAACTTATATATACATATAGCCAATGAAGAAAAACGACGGAAACAGTGAAGACAGTGCAAAGTTGAAGAATATGATCAATGAGGAACTTCAATTTTTGGTGGTGGCGTGACCCACCGTATAAGAATGATGATTTCAGACACCGCGTACAATTATAGTAGGGTTCTGAGAATCAAATTCTTCGTTAATTTCTTCACACTAAGAGTGTTATTATTCATTGATTGAAGAAAAATATTTCTTCATGTGTTGCACATCTAAGTCATCAATTTTGCATAAGTGTTAGGATGAGTGTCCTTTTCAAAGAACATTCGAAGATTCTAGAATATTTATCTCACACCGCAACTTGCTAAATCTCTTCTCATCCAATAGCTTTGTGAAGATATCGGCTAGCTGTTCTTCAGTCTTCACATGCTCAATAGAAATGTCGCCATTCAACACATGATCACGAAGAAAATGATGACGAATTTGAATGTGCTTTGTCTTCGAGTGCTGAACTTGGTTGTGAGCAATCTTGATGGCACTCTCGTTGTCACAGAAGAGAGGCACATTCTTCATGTTGACGCCGTAGTCCTTGAGAGTTTGCTTCATCCATAGCAATTGAGCACAGCAAGAACTAGCGGCAATGTACTCAGCTTCAGCAGTAGATAGTGATACGTAGTTCTGTTTCTTTGAGGACCAACAGACCAAAGATCGTCCGAGGAAATGACATGTACCAGATGTTGACTTGCGGTCCACACGATCACCGGCATAGTAAGAGTCAGAATATCCAACGAGATCAAAAGCCGAGCCCTTGGGGTACCATAATCCAAGTGTTGGTGTGTGAGCTAGATATCGAAGAATATGCTTCACAGCCTTATGGTGTGATTCCTTCGATGTAGCTTGAAATCAGGCACACATGCAAACACTAAGCATTATATCTGGCCTAGATGCACATAAGTACAATAAAGAACCAATCATGGAGCGGTATACCTTATGATCGAAGTCAATACCATTTTCATCAGTGCACAGATGGCCATTTGTGGGCATAGGAATTTTTACGCCTTTGCAATCTTGCATGCCGAATTTCCTCAGTACATCCTTGAGGTATTTCTCCTGGGATATGAATATGCTATTGCGTTGTTGACGAATTTGAAGACCTAAGAAGAATTTCAACTCTCCCATCATAGGCATTTGATATTCTTCACTCGTCATATAGGCAAATTCATCACTATAACGTTGGTCAGTACAGCCAAAGATAATATCATCAACATATATTTGGCACACAAACAATTCACCATCATAAGATTTAGTGAAAAGTGTAGGGTCGAGTGAACCGGGTTTGAAGCCTTTCTTCATGAGGAATTCCTTCAAGGTATCATACCATGCCCGTGGGGCCTGCTTGAGTCCATAGAGGGCCTTGTTAAGTCTGAAGACTTTGTCAGGATTCTTTGGATCTTCAAAACCTGGGGGTTGAGCAACAAATACTTCTTCCTCAAGCTTACCATTGAAGAATGCACTTTTCACATCCATTTGATATAAAGTGATATCATGATGGTTAGCATAAGCAAGTAATATGCGAATAGCCTCAAGTCTAGCAACAGGTGCAAAAGTTTCATTGAAATCAATTCATTCAGCCTGTGTGTAGCCTTGAGCTACAAGTCGTGCCTTATTCCTCACCACAAGACCATTTTCATCTTGCTTCTTGTGGTAGATCCATTTTGTGCCAATGATATTGTGCTTGCGAGGATCTAGGCGTTTGACCAGTTCCCAGACATTGTTGAGCCCGAACTGATGTAATTCTTCTTGCATGGCCTGAATCCACTCAGGCTCCAGAATGCTTCATCTACCTTAGTGGGCTCTATAATAGAGATAAAAGCATAGTGCCCACAAAAGTTAGATAAATGTGAAGCTTTTGAGCGTGTGAGAGGACCTGGCACTTTGATGTCATTGATGATCTTTTCAACTTGCACTTCCTTTGCAATGCGAGGATGAGCTGGTTGCCGTTGAAGAATTTGATCACCCATTCTCTTCAGCACCATTTTCTTCCGTATTTTCTTCAGGTGCATTAGCTCCATGTTCTTCATGTTCTGGAATGAATTCTTCAGCAGATTCTTCAGTGGGAATGACATCCTCAGTAGCCTTGAACTTGATAGTTTCCTCAGGTGCTGGTTCATCTATCACAGTAGGTAGGTGCTCTCTTTGCGAGCCATTAGTTTCATCGAACCGCACATCTATAGTTTCAAAAACCTTGTGAAGAATGTTGTTGAAGACTCTGTAGGTGTGCAAGTCCTTTCCGTAACCAAGCATAAAACCTTCATGTGCTTTCGGTGCAAATTTTGAGTTGTGATGAGGATCTCTTATCCAACATTTAGCACCGAAGACTTTGAAATAACTTACATTGGGTTTCTTATCAGTGAGGAGTTCATAGGTAGTCTTCTTGAAGAATTTGTGAAGATATACTCTGTTGATGATGTGGCACGCAGTATCAATTGCCTCAGTCCAGAAACGACGAGGCGTTTTGTATTCATCAAGCATAGTGTGAGCCATCTCAGCAAGAGTCCTGTTCTTGCGCTCCACGACGCCGTTCTGCTCAGGAGTATAAGGAGCAGATAACTCATGAGTAATACCAAGTCCATCAAGATAGTCATCGAGACCAGAATTCTTGAACTCAGTGCCATTGTCACTTCTGATGTGCTTGATCTTCACACCAAAGTTGGTTGAAGCCCTCGAGGAAAACCGTTTGAAGACTTCCCGCACTTCATGTTTGTAAGTAACAAGGTGTACCCATGTGTAACGAGAGTAATCATCAACAATAACAATGTCATATTGATATGCTTCATTTGAAACAGCAGAATAATGATTAGGACCAAAGAGATCCATGTGAAGTAATTCAAATGGGCGAGTGGTGGTCATGGTAGTCTTCGCTGGATGCTGGCCTTTGTCATCTTCCCAGCTTCACAGGCTCCGCATAGGTGATCCTTGAGGAATTTGACATTCTCGATGCCAATGACATGCTTCTTCTTCGCAAGCGTGTGCAAATTCCTCATGCCTGCATGACCGAGTCGTCGATGCCAGAGCCAGCCTTCTGAAGCTTTTGCAAGTAGATACACGGCTGGTTGTGGTCCTGTAGAGAAATCAACAATATACAAGTCTCTTCTCCTAAAGCCTTCGAAGACTTTGGAATTGTTAGCTTCCATAACCACAACACAATGGTACTTGCCAAAGACAACAACCATATCAAGATCACAAAGCATTGAGAGAGACATAAGGTTGTATCCTAGGGACTCAACAAGCATGACTTTGTCCATGTGTCGATCCTTTGTGATCGCAACCTTACCTAGACCCAATACCTGACTTTTTCCTTTGTCAGCAAATATGATATGCTTCAGATGCGACGGAGATAATGGAGCATCCATCAATAGATTCTTGTCACCAGTCATGTGATTTGTACATCCACTATCGAGGACCCACTCAATGGCTTTGGGTTGATCATCCTGCAGATGAATTAGTGCAGCTTACAAACTCATATACTTCATCAGTGAAGAATCTGACATCAATTCATCAGATCAATTTCATCAAGCAAAAGAACAGATAAAGCAATATGAGGACATGAGAAATGAAAGTTCATTTCTTCATGATTAGCCTGCGTCCTATCAGGCATGCTCAGGTCTCCAGCAAATTCTTCAGACGATTACGTACGTCTGGAGACCTGACCCTGCAGAAGAGATTAGTTATTTTTCTTCACCACCCACATCTAAAGGGGTGGCAAAGAGTTCATCATTCTGCGAGCTCCATACGAGAAGGATGGCATAGAAGATAGTCCATTTTGTTTCACAGAAGAGGGGTTAGAATAAGCATAAGAGTAAGCAGAGAAATTCTTCGAGGACTTATGGACATAATAATTTGAAGAATAATGCACATATCCATAATCCTTAGATCTTCCCTGCGAAACAGACGGGTTAGCACGATGATGTTCATATGAGGACTTTGATCCTTTTGAGGAATTTGATCCATGTGAGGAGTTTGGTCCGTATGAGGACTTGGATCCATATGAAGAATTTGGTCCATATGAAGAATTTGATCTGGGGTTCCTATTCTTCACAGGTGGCGTCATGATGACATTCACCTGAAGATTTTCAAGGCATCTTTTGGGAACCCAGATTTTCTTCATAGGGGGACCGTTCCTGCAGTTAGTGCCAACATATCTAGCAAATACTTCACCATTCTGATTTTTGAACAGTTTGTAGTTGGAGTCAAATGACTCATCATCAGAATGAGGAGATTCACATGCAAATCCAGATAGGTTAGATGGATAAACTGGAGGTCCCTTTGCAGCAACCCATGTAGTTTTGGGGTACTGCTCAGGCTTCCAATATGTACCGTCAGCATTGAGTTTCCTCTCAAAAGTAATACCCTCTTTCCTAGGGTTCCTGTTGAGGATCTGCTTTTTAAGCACATCACAAAGAGTCTGATGCCCTTTGAGGCTTTTGTACATGCCTGTCATGTACAATTCCTTCAGCCCTGCATCATCATGATACTAGCAATGTCCTCAGATGAGGAATTAGTGATAGCAGAGGCATGTGAAGAATTCGAAACATTAGCAACATTTGAACATTCAGGTGAAGAATTAGCAGATTCACGTTCAATGCATTTCAAACATGGAGGAACAAATTCTTCCTGAGAAGCGCTGATTTGTTGAGCAAGTAATGAATCGTGCTCCTTCTGAAGATCTTCATAACTCACTCTTAGCTTCTCAAGGTCTTGCTTTCTTTGAAGAAATTCATAAGAAAGCTTCTCATGATCAGATAAGAGAGTGTTATGATGACCTTTAAGATTGTCAAACCTAGTCTGAAGTCTCTGAAGATTTTCATTCAAGGCTTTAGTGCGATCCATTTCTTCACCCAACATATCATCACTTTTATCTAGCATGTTTTGAACCTTTTCAAGATCCCTTTGTTGTTTTACAACAATCTTAGCAAGTTTAGAATAGCTGGGCTTAAGGTTTTCATCAGATTCATTCTCACTTGATTCAGAGGAGGTATATTTGAGTACCTTGGCACCCTTTGCCATGAAGCAATAGGTGGGAGCGTAGTCATCATCGCCTTCATCAGCCTTGTTGGTGAGGTCATTTTCTTCAGTGTTGAAGATAGACTTGATGACGAATGCAGTAGCGAGAGATAGGCTCGCCACTCCGGATTCGGATTCCTCAGATGTCTCCTCTTCCTCATTTTCTTCAGATTCAGCCTCAGAGTCCATTTCCTTGCCAATGAATGCCCTAGCCTTCTTGGAGCTGCTCTTATTATGATATGAAGGCTTTGAGGATTTTGATGATGAAGATTTTGTGGTTTCTTCTTTTTCTTCGCATCATCAAAACTGTAATCCTTGTATTTCTTCTTCTTTGATTCCTTTTCCCACTGAGGACAGTCTTGAATGTAATGTCCAGGTTTCTTGCATTTGTGATAGAGCCTCCTCTTGCAGTCATTGGATGAGGAATCATTGCTCCTTGTGGGTCTTCCAAAGCGACCACGTCTTGAGAACTTTTGGAACTTCTTCACGAGCAGAGCTAGATCATGGCTTAGTTCTTCAGGATCACCAAGGCTGCTACCAGAGTCTTCATCTTCGGACTCAGATACTGCCTTGGCCTTCAGTGCACGTGATCTACCATAGCTCGAACCATAGAGATCTCTTTTTTCAGCAAGTTGGAACTCATGAGTATTTAGCCTCTCGAGAATGTCAGCAGGATCAAGTGACTTGTAATCAGCATGTTCTTGTATCATCAATGCCAGAGTGTCAAATGAGGAATCAAGCGATCTCAGCAATTTCTTCACCACCTCATGGTCGGTGATGTCAGTGGCACCAAGTGCTTGAAGCTCATTTGAGATGTCAGTGAGGCGATTGAAGGTTTGTTGACCATTTTTATTGTCGAGTCTTTTGAAACGATTGAAGAGATTGCGAAGAACATCAACTCGAGAGTCACTCTGTGTTGAGACTCCTTCATTCACTTTGGACAACCTGTCCCGGATAAGCTTCGCTGTCTCCAAAGCACTCACTCTGCCATACTATCCTTTGCTCAGATGGCCACATATGATATTCTTCGCTTGAGAGTCGAGTTGCTTGAATCTCTTCACATCAGCAACATTCAGAGAAGGAGTGACTGAGGGAACACCATTTTCCACAACATACCAGAGATCGTTATCAATTGCCTCAAGATGCATCCGCATCTTATTCTTCCAGTAGGGGTAGTCCGTCCTATCGAAGGTAGGACACCCAGCAGAGACCTTGATCATACCTGCGGTCAACATAACTAAAACTCCAGGCGGTTAAACCAAAATCACACAGAACAAGGGAGTACGTTGCTCTGATACCAATTGAAAGTGCGTTATATCGACTAGAGGGGGGTGAATAGACGATTTTTATGAAATTCTTCACTGAGGAATTTGCCTGTGAGGAAATTCCTTAGCAAAGAACTACTAGCAACGGAATAAGTACTCAAAAGTAAACATAATAGAATACACGCATAGTCATCATGATGAAATGAAGACAGGCATAGAGTAGAGGAAGCGTAAGCACAGGATAACACAGGATGAAGACAAACAGACTGAATAAATTGAACTGAGGAAATTGAGAAAGTCTTCAGTCAAAGTCTTCAAACACAGATATGAACAAGGACACAACATAGTTATGAGGAAATGAAAGAGTTGAGGAAATAGAACCAGTAAGCTTGGTGAAGACAATGATTTGGTATACCAGTTCCAACTGCTGTCTCAGTTGTACGTCTGGTTGGAGCGGCTGAGTATTTAAACTCGAGGACACACAGTCCCGGACACCCAGTCCTGAGCACGCAGCTCAGGACACCCAGTCCTCACCGTACTCTCCTTGAGCTAAGGTCACACAGACCTCGCCTAATCACTCGTGGTAAGTCTTCAGGCGACTTCCAAACCTTCACAAACTTGGTCACTCAGTGATCCACAATTCCTCTTGGATGCTCTAGACCATGATGCCTAACCGTCTGGAAAAAGCACAATCTTCAAAGGTAACAAGCGTCGGATCCACGCAGGATCAATCTCTTCAGTGATGCTCAATCACTTGGGGTTTGTAGGTGTTTGGGTTTGGTTTTTCCTCACTCGATGATTTTTGCTCAAAGTCCTCGAAGGATGGGTTGCTCTCAAATGACAAGTGTCAGTTTCTCTCGGAGCAGCCAACCAGCTAGTGGTTGTAGGGGCAGCTATTTATATCCTAGGGAGCAGCCTGACATGATAAGACATAAATGCCCTTCAATGATATGACCATTAGGTGGATAGATATTTTGGGACAGCTGGCGCATAGCACAACAACGGTCGGAATTTTGAGTAGCAAAATCCTCAGGGCTATCATGTTCCTCACTGTGTAGACAATCCGCACTGGCGAATTTCTAACTCCTCAGTCAGAACAAATTCCTCAGAGACCAGAAGAACTTCGTCTCTGTCACTGAAGAATATGATTGGACTGCATGAGATTTCCAATGGCTTCACTCGAACGGATTGGTAGGTGTAGGATTTTGAGTTGAGCATCACATGGAAATTTTTCCTTAGTATTTCCTCGACCCCCTTTAACAGTACGGTGTTTCCTATGACTCAAGAAAGAGAAAATGAAACTATGAAAAAAAAAGTCTTCACGCCTCATGTTCCTCGAATGAATACCAAGTCTTCAAGGTCACACCAATTTCTTCACTTTCAAAGTCTTCAGAAACTCTTCAGAAATCCAAAGTCTTCAGTCGAAGAACTTCATTTTTAGGGGTCGACTTTCTCTGTAAATATCAAACTCCTCATAGACTTATAGACCCATGTACACTCACAAACGCATTAGTCCCTTAACCTATAAGTCTTCAATACACAAAAATCACTAAGGGGCACTAGATGCACTTACAACCACGATGAGGAGGGAGTAGTCCACCCTCGGGGCTGAGGGGTTGTACGAGTAGCTATGTGTTTATTCTCTCTCTCTCTCTCTCTCTCTCTCTCTCGTGTTCTTGAGATGTCACAATCTTGATGTATCGCGGGCTTTGTTAATATAGTCGGATCATATGGTGTTTTCCCCTCTCTATCTTGTTGTGATGAATTGAGTTTTCCCCTTTGAGATTTCATTGTTATAGGATTGAATACTTTTATGGATTTGAGAACACTTGATATATGTCTTGCAATTGAATACTTGTGGTGACAATGGGGTATCATATTGATTCACTTGATATATGTTTTGGCACTCAACTCGCGGATTCCCGAGGTGACATTGGGGTAACCTACGCATAGGGGTTGATGCACGTTCTTGTCTTTGTTTCTTCGGTAGAAATCTTGGGGCACTCTTTGAAGTTCTTTGTGTTGTATTGAATATTATGAATTTGAATTTGCTTTGGTGTTATTTTAGTATGAACTCTTGGTTAGATCGATCGGAAAGAATAGCTTTGTGTTATTTTAGTACGAACTCTAGGATAGATTGATCGGAAAGAATAGCTTTGAGGTGGTTTCGTACCCAACAAGCAATTCCGTCTTATGTTCTCCTCTAGATAGGAACTTTGGAGTGATTCTTCGTTGCACGTTGAGGGACAGTTATATGATCCAATTATATTAGCATTGTTGGGAGATTGCACTAGCGAAAGTACGGACCCTAGGCCTTGTTTTTAAGCATTGCAATACCGGTTTTTGTGCCCGTTTACTATTTGCTACCTTACTATTTTTATTTGTTCAGATTATAAAAATAATTTCTACCATCAATATTACACTTTTGTCACCATCTCTTCGTCGAACTAGTGCATCTATACAATTTGCCATTGTATTGGGTGTGTTGGGGACATAAGAGATTTCTTGTATTTGGTTGTAGGGTTGTTTGAGAGAGACCATCTTCGTCCTACACCTCCCACGGATTGATAAACCTTAGGTCATCCACTTGAGGGAAAATTGCTACTGTCCTACAAAACTTTGCGCTTGGAGGCCCAACACGAGTCTACAAGAATAAAGTTCCATAGTAGACATCACCGAGCAGCCCCAAGAGCCTCCCAGCGCCAGTAGCTCCCTAGGCAGAGGTGGGTCGGGACACTTGGAGTGAACGGCCGCAAGGGTGCCATGCTAATCATGGAGTCCGAGAAGACCATCATCGGAAGGCCGCCAGCTTAGCCTTTTAGCTTATATTTTATTATAATTGTATGCATATCTAGGTCGTGAGTGTTCTGGGCCTTGCCGCATGTGGAATTTTAAATTATCCTGAATATGTAAGTGAAAGTGCGTTATATCGACTAGAGGGGGGGTGAATAGGCAATTTTTATGAAAGTCTTCAAAACGTGGAAGTTATGAAGACAAACAGTAGAGATATGCCTATTACTATGCAGCGGAAATTAGACTACACTAGGCAAGCCATGGTCAAGTATCAACAGAGTGAAAGCACAGTGACAAATAGCTGTAGTGTAATTAGGATCGGGTAGGAAGATACTATGAAGCCAAACAGATCATACACTCACATTGTGAAGACAAAAGATAGAACAGACATGCAATGACTTCACAATGAGTGATCAGTAAGTAAAAGGAAGTGAAGATGAAACCAGTGACTCATTGAAGACAATGATGTGTTGGACTAGTTCCAGTTGCTGTGACAACTGTACGTCTAGTTGGAGCGGCTAGGTATTTAAACCTTAGGACACACAGTCCCGGACACCCAGTCCTGAACACGCAGCTCAGGACACCAAGTCCTCACCGTATTCTCCTTGAGCTAAGGTCACATAGTCCTCTCCCAATCACACTGGTAAGTCTTCAAGGTAGACTCCCAAACCTTCATAGACTTCGTTCACCGGCAATCCACAATGTCTCTTGGATGCTCTGAACGCGATGCCTAACCGTCTGGGGATGCACAGTCCTCAAGTGTAATAAGTCCTCAGATCACACAGACAAGAAGACTCAAGTGATGCCCAATGTTCTCTGGCTCTGGGTGGTTAGGGCTTTTCTCCTCGCTAGGAATTTTCTCTCAAAGGCTTCGAGGTGGGTTGCTCTCAAACGACAAAAGCCGTGCACTGAAATCTGAGCAGCCAACCATTTATGGTTGTAGGGGGTGGGCTATTTATAGCCACTTGGAAACCCGACCTGATTTGTCCAAAATGACCCTGGGTCACTAAGGAACTGACACGTGTCTCAACGGTCAGATTTCAAACTCTCATGGCAACTTTACTTGGGCTACAAGCAAAGCTGACTTGTCCGGCTCCGGACAAGATTCGCTCTCATTGTCTTCACTCGAAGACATAGGTTTTTGGTTTAGGCATCACTTCAGTCATTCTAACTGGTTCTCCTGGACCCCACTTAATAGTACGGTGGTTCCTATGACTCAACACAAAAGAAAAAGAACTACGAAAGATCTAAGTCTTCGAGCTCCATAGGCTTCATAACGTGTCTTCTTTTGTCATAGTCTTCAATGTGAATATCTTCATATACCACCTTTGACTTCAATGTCTTCATACATTTTTAGGGGTCATCTCTGGTAGTAAAACCGAATCAATGAGGGACTTCTACCTATGTTATCCTGCAATTCTCACAAACACATTAGTCCCTCAACTAGGTTTGTCCTCAATACTCCAAAACCAACTAGGGGTGGCACTAGATGCACTTACAATCTCCCCCTTTTGGTGATTGATGACAAACTAGTTGAAGTTTTCAACAGGGAATATAGACTGTGAAATTGTAAAGGATAAGGAATTGTCTTCATAAGTTGCAGGGGCTCCCCCTGAAGATGTGCATACAAGTTAATTTTCTTTTGGAATGCAAATGCACATGGCAGGTTGTACTTGTGGAGATCCACTTCAGCTTATGATGACAATCCACTATGCATGTGAAGATATATGAAGATAATGACATGCATAATGGAAAATGGACGTCTGCAGAATGAGATAAGTGCGGAATTTATCGTCGCACATGCAGAATTTATCTTCGCAAAACAGGGTGGCAAACAAGTAGCAGACGACCATCTGGTTTAAGTGCTACAACTCATAAGAACCAAATGTAAAACAAGAGTTGTAAGCACGAAGCAAAATATAACAAAACATAAAGCACCCACCCATATGGACCCGCTTGAAGACTATCAACCCATATGCTTCTCCCCCTTTTGTCAGCAAGGACCAAAAAGGTTTGAAGACATAGAGTGTCTATTCGTTCCCAGAAGCAGCAGGGTCGTTGGAGGTGTTTGGCGGTGCAGAAGAGCTTGGAGGTGCTGAAGCAGGTGGCGGTGAGGTAGCATCGTCTTCTTCATCAATGATTCTGGCAGTGACTGTGGCAGCTGAGGAAGAAAACTCAGAGTCTTCAAGTGATGGTGTGCTTCGCATCACAGCCCTTCTAGGAGGTGTGGTGTCAAACTTGAAACGCTCAGTGAAGCCATCCTCTTCAAGTTTAGCTTCAGTACATATCATTGATAGCCCTTTCCATGTGCGGCGACAGGTTTCATGGGCAACGAAAGCGTTCTTGGTGGCAAGATTTCGGATGCGATTGACATCCACCAAGAGGCTCTTCATCTGTCTCTTGAGCCAGTCATGATGCCTATCTTGTTTTTGATGAAGGGCCACAAGAAGCTCTCGGTTATTGAGAACACGAGCGCGCTTCTTGGGTCTTGAAGCAGTTGCACTATCAGTGGCTTCAGTGGAAGCAGGGTGCAGCGCACGTGTAGTGCCAGCCAAAGGATACACCCTGGAGATGGCTTCAACACCTTCATCGTTCTGAGTGAAGCTCTGGTGTTCTGCATTCTAAAGACTCAAAGGTTGCTTGGCAGGCTCAGGATATATAGCTTCAGCAGAGGTATCCACATCTGGCAAGAAGATCCGATGGTTTCGGGCTGAGGGCTGATACGAGATCGCAGAGTGCAGTTTGATCAGCCTCATCACCCAAGGAGCATAGAACTTCAAACCAAATAAATCTGAGCCTGACGCTGCAAGTTGGCGTATGAAGAAATCCTGTGCGTTGAAGCATTTGCCATGAAGGATATAGAATATGAGAGTCTTCATTGCACCCTCAATCTTGGCATGTGGAGAGTGTCCCTTAATGGGCCAGAGAGTCCGCCGGATGATGTGATATATGGTCCTGGGCAGGTACTCAAGGTCTTCAACGAAGAACTCAGTTGGATAGGGTGCATCCTGGGGCAATGGCTTCATCATCGAGAGCATCTGACTCATATTTGGTTTAGGCCTCTGGAATATGCTCTCAATAGCTTCTGCATGTAGTTGACAGCCTTCCTCGAAGAATTCGCCAGGAGTGGGCAGGCCGGTGAGCTCAATGATATCAAAAGCATTGGCGTCATGATGGACATTGCCGGTCATCCACTCCAGGACCCAAGTCTTCGGATCTCTGTTGTATCCTTTGATGTGTAGGGTGGCATAGAATTGCAACAGAAGCTCTTCATTCCAGTGCTCTTCATTAGTTATAAACTGCAGCAGACCCACTTGCTTGAAGCAATTCAGCGCTTCCTCTAAGCAGGGCAGACCAGCAATGGCTTCAACATCAAGGCGCTTGTGCGGGAAGATGCGACCTTGGTTGTATAGGATGCATGAATAGTAGCTGCGCTGAGGATAGCTCCAGAACCTATCTGATGAAATCCTTTCCCTTGAATAGGGGTTCTTGGAGCTATTGAAGAACGTATTGTCTGCCTTGAAGCTATTGATGTCAAAGGAGCCAGGTGCTGATGCAGGACCTAGGAACCTTGGCAGCCTTGGGACTGGCTTCTGGACATGAGGCCTGTGCTCAACATGGTAATCAAATTGAGGACCTGCAGCAGACTCAGGAACAGAAGTGTCTGGATCAGTAGCTTCAGTGTCTTCTGAAGCTTTTGGTGGGGAGGGCTCCACATTGGCTTCATTGTTGGTTGTGGCAGCCTCAATATTTTCAGCCTCCGCTTGACTAGCTGGAGGGTCGGTTACAAGCACGTTCTCCTGGAGAACTGCTTCATGGTGGAGCGTAGGAGTGGGCTCTTGTGGTGCTTCTTCTGCGGCTGATGCAGCCGGGATGTCTTCAGCATAGACTTGAGGCCTTGGACCTTTGCGAAGCCTACGGAATGCAGACAACGCCTGTGGGATTGGAGTGGGATGGGCCTCATTGTCTTCTTCCTCTTGAGGGCGATCCGCCCATGACGCATCTTGTGCAATTGGCGTTAGAGGACGACCAATGCTGATGAGTTCGCTTTGTTCATACTGAGGAAGGGCTGCATCATCTTGTACATTGTCCTGATGACCAATGTCTTCAGCAGCAATGGGGTCGGCTGCTGGTATGTCTTCAGCTTCAGGAGCCTCTGTGGAAGCAGGCTCATGAACTGTCAGTTGTCGTTCTGTGTTGGGGTGAACCATAGAGATAGGTTCAACTATCAAGGGCTCTGTGGGAGCAGCCCGAGATTTCTTGATCTTTCGCTTCTTCTTGCTGGGGGCAGTAGGAGAGGCTTCAGAGCTTTTCCTTTTCCTAGCTTCAGCCTCAGCAGTTCTTGTCTTCTTGAGCTCTGAAGCTGTTGACCGGCTCTTTGGCTTCGAGCCAGTCGTTGCAGTTGGCAAGACAATCGGAACTGCTTCTTGCCTTGGTGCCTCTGGTTCAGCCATAGCAGGCTTCTTCTTCTTCTTCACAGCCATCTTGGGGTCGATGCCTGGACGCCCAAGTGCCTTGCGCTTCTCAGCCTCATTGTAGGCTTGTACACATCTTTCAGCCAGAGACTTCATCCGCTCACATGAGCCCTGAGCTTCTGCGCGCTTCTTCAGAAAATTTTCCTTGAGCTCATGCAACATGGTCTTGAAGCTCTTCACTTCTTGCACGCTGAGCTTGGCCATATTCTTCTTGAACTGAGCCTTTTCATGATCAATTTTCTGCTTCAGTTCAACAATCCGCTGGGCAATGGCAAGTTCTGAAGCAATTGCGCCTTGGAAGGCGATGCTGAGGCCAACAGGCAGCTGCAGATCTTCGAAGCTGATGTTTGGTGTGGCAAACCATTCGTTGATGAAGTTGTGGATGATGGCGACATTGAAGAGAGGCAAATTGTTGAAGATTTCAGCTTCTTCTTTGCTAGAGCGTCATCTCCAAGATCTTCATCACTTGACAGATCAATGGCTTCACTGCGCAGAATGGCAGCAGCTGTGAGCTCTTTGCCGGTGTGTGGCTGAGGCACCTTGGCCTTCTGGGGCTTGGAGAGGCAGGATACGTCTTCAGACTGCACACTGGCTTCAGGAGGTGCAGTTGCCAATGGCTTCGCCCTTGAGATTTTTGATGAAGGGGCCGGTTTTGAAGCTTTTGGCTTCTTCGACTGCTTTGGCTTCGGTACAGCAGGAGCTTCATCAGACTCAGAGTCAGCCAGGGGGTCATTCACGGCAGTCCCTTGGACTAAGATGCGGGTGATGAGGCCCTCAAGGTTGGCATACGGACCGATGATATTGGGTTCTGCGTCGCGTGTGCCATCTGCCCTTGGTGCTGAGGGACCAGGGTTGAAGTCTAACCCTAATTTCTTCTTGTTGAGCTTCGCTGATTGTTGGGCAAACTGGAAGTTGCGCTTGAACAGATTGTCGTCATGACACCAGAGTAGTGACGATGGATGTGCATCATCAGGCTGTGGCCCACGAACCATGCATGGATAGAAGCTTTGGGCAATAGCTTCATCTCTGGTCCTGGGTACAAGGTTCTTGTATAAGATGTCTCCCCACAGACTTTTGATGGCACTTTTCTCAGCATACTCTTGGGTTGTGAAGCGGTATTTGAACCAT
Organism: Triticum dicoccoides; assembly: GCF_002162155.2. Taxonomy (NCBI): domain Eukaryota; kingdom Viridiplantae; phylum Streptophyta; class Magnoliopsida; order Poales; family Poaceae; genus Triticum; species Triticum dicoccoides. The sequence goes on from NC_041382.1 coordinate 223,169,785, forward strand.
TGTTCAGCCCAATAGCGTCGAATCCATTGGATTCGGGACTTGCGCTGCCCATAATTCTCTTCAAGATCTGTTTTATACATTTCTGCCAGGTCTTCAGGCAGATCTTTGGAAGTTCCTCCACGTCTCCGTCTGCCCCCCTTCCTTGCTGCTGCTTCTGAAGCCATAAACTTTAACTTGAAAGGCTTCAAAACTTTCAAAGGCTTCAAAGGCTTTCTTTTGCTGGACCAACAGGAACTGGCTTCAGGAGAATTTATGTGATGCTGTAGGAATTCTGCAAATGAATGCAGACTATGAGAACCGAAGGATTCTCCCATGGACATGTACCTGTGACAGCATTAAGGTACGAGGGAAGGGGAAGAGGTCATATGCATTCTCAGAAGGTTTTGAAAATTAATCAGTTTAGAAGACATTGACCTCATAGTGCGAAGACATTCACTCATAGATAAGAAGTTGGTTCCAGATTTGTACGAACCCACAGATCAGTACAAGTGAGGAATCTAACTACTTCATGAAGCACAAGTGAATATACTAGGCATGTTATGAGATGCAGATAGAGAGATCCAACTTGTGTGAAGAGAAACTTATTATGGTAGAAAGTGACAGAACCATGAGATCAACCGGGGCTGTAAAAAGAAGTTTTATTTACCACACTTGGAACTGCTAGAAGGAGTGGGAGATGATGCCGAGCAGTTCAATCCTCCGTGCCCTAACTTGGCGACGGAAGACACCTACGGCGATGGCGAAGAGGACGATGTCCACGGTCGGCGTGAAGATGGCGTCGGAGAGGTTGCGGCAGTGAAGCGCTTCGTCGCCGACGTCGTCGAGAGCTAGCGGTGGCGCTAGGGTTCGTGCGAGGGTGGAAGAAGGAGATAATGACCGCGGTAAGTGTGAATTTATAGGCTCAAGGGCGGCACTGTGCTATTACACAGGTGCCCCTGGCGATTCGCATCTGAGGAACACGTGGCCAGTTTGCGGAAGTTTGGGGTTTGTTCCATGTCCCACGCACGCCTGGATTGTCGGGCGGTCGTTCCTGCTTCTCCGGATTTTATGTGGAGGAATGAGCATTGAAAACGGACTTTATGGTTGTCTCTATATCTTCTGCTGAAGGACGCAGTGAAGACATTCGACAGTTTCAATAGAATGCATATGACTTGGAGAGATAGAGTTTGAGATAGAAAGCGTAGAGAAGTTGGGGTCCGATCACATTCACTTAGTTCAAAAGATTCAACACGAAGATATAGCTATAAGTGAAACTTGTAGAGGACAGAACACTAGCATATATATATATATACATATATATATATATAATCAACATAGTGAAGATAATCATGAAAATATGTTGAGTTCGAAGCCAAACCAAATGTGAAGACATTGCAAGGTAACGCCATGAGTGAAACACTTCAAAATAGAACATTTGGTGGTGGCGTTACCCACCGTATAGGAAGTATTAGACCCAGACACGGCGCACAATCGTGGCGCTCCGAAGTCAAATTCCATATTAATGTATTCACACTTAGAATGTATGTCTTCATTGATTGAAGATATACTTTACTTTGTGTGTTGCACATCTAAGTCATCATATGCATAAGTGTTAGGATGTGTGCCTGACCACAGGACATTTGAGGATTCCAGGATATTTAGCTCACACCGTAACTTGCAAAACCTCTTCTCATCCAAGGGCTTGGTGAAGATATCTGCCAATTGCTCTTCAGTGTTGACGTGTATGATATCAATGTCTTCCTTCACAACATGATCTCTGAGAAAGTGATGACGAATTTCAATGTGCTTTGTCTTCGAGTGCTAAACTGGGTTGTTGGCAATCTTGATGGCGCTTTCGTTGTCGCAGTAAAGTGGCACTTGCTTCAGATGAATGCCATAGTCCTTGAGTGTTTGCTTCATCCACAGAAGCTGAGCGCAGCAAGATCCAGCAGCAATGTATTCAGATTCAGCAGTGGAGAGAGATACACAGTTCTGCTTTTTTGAAGACCAACATACAAGTGATCGTCCCAGAAAGTGACATGTGCCTGATGTAGACTTGCGATCAACTTTGTCACCAGCATACTCAGCATCTGAGAATCCAACCAAATCAAACTCTGATCCCTTTGGATACCATAATCCTAGAGTTGGGGTGTGAGCCAAATATCGAAGAATTCGCTTCACAGCTAAGTGATGCGACTCCTTTGGTGCCGCTTGAAATCGAGCACACATGCAAACACTAAGCATAATATCTAGCCTAGATGCACATAGATAAAGTAAAGAACCAATAATGGAGCGGTATACCTTTTGATCGAACTCTTTACCATTGTCGTCAGGACCCAGATGATGTTTGGCTGGCATTGGTGTTGTGAAGCCTTTGCAGTCTTGCATACCGAACTTCTTCAGGCAATCTTTGAGATACTTCTCTTGAGATATGAAGATGCCATTGCGTTGTTGTCGTATTTGAAGACCAAGGAAGAACTTCAGCTCCCCCATCATGGACATCTGATATTGCTCTTGCATCATATATCCAAACTCTTCACTGTACTTCTAATTGGTGCAGCCGAAGATAATGTCATCCACATATATTTGGCACACAAACAGTTCACCATCATATGTCTTCGTGAAAAGAGTGGGATCTAGGGAACCAGGTATGAAGCCTTTGCTCTTCAGGAAATATTTGAGTGTGCCATACTAGGCCCTAGGGGCTTGTTTGAGGCCATATAGTGCCTTGTTGAGCTTGTATACCATGTCAGGATGTTTTGGATTTTCAAAACCAGGCGGTTGTGCAACATACACTTCTTCTTCAATCTTGCCATTGAGAAAGGCACCCTTCACATCCATTTGATATAGAAGAATGTTATGATGATTTGCATAGGCCAGCAGTATGCGTATGGCTTCAAGCCTAGCCACAGGAGCAAATGTTTCATCGAAGTCAATGCCTTCCACTTGAGTATATCCTTGAGCAACGAGACAAGCTTTGTTTCTGACAACTTGACCATGCTCATCTTGCTTGTTGCGGTATATCCATTTGGTGCCTATTATGTTGTGCTTCCGTGGATCAGGACGCTTAACCAGTTCCCATACATTATTCAGCTCAAACTGTTGAAGCTCTTCTTGCATAGCTTGAATCCATTCAGGTTCCATGAAGGCTTCTTCAACTTTCTTGGGTTCTGATATTGAGACGAATGCGAAGTGCCCACAGAAATTTGCTAGCTGAGTTGCCCTTGAACGAGTGAGTGGACCAGGTGCATTGATGCTATCAATTATTCTTTCAATCTGCACTTCATTGGCAACGCGAGGATATACTGGGCGAAGACTTTGCCCTTGCTGATCTGTGTTGTTGTTGGGAGGAATGTCTTCAGGCTGAGCATTGTCTTCATGTTGATCAGGTGCTGAGATGATACGTTCTTCCTCAGGATGAGCTTCAGAAGGTATAATCTCTCCAGTTCTCATTAGCTTGATTGATTCACTGGAAGGAACTTCATCTAGCACACTTGGCAGCTGCTCTCTTTGTGATCCGTTGGTCTCATCGAACCGCACATCCACGGTTTCAACCACTTTGTAATGAAAGAGATTGAAGACTCTGTAGGAGTGCGAATCCTTTCCATATCCAAGCATAAAACCCTCATGTGCTTTTGGTGCAAATTTTGAGGTGTGATGTGGGTCCTTGATCCAGCACCTTGCGCCAAATACTCTGAAGTAACTGACATTTGGCTTTTTGCCAGTAAGGAGCTCATAAGATGTCTTGTTCAGAAGCTTGTGAAGATAAACACGATTGATTGTATGGCATGCAGTGTCAATGGCTTCAGTCCAGAATTTTCTTGGAGTCTTGTATTCATCTAGCATCGTTCTGGCCATCTCAATGAGTGTTCTGTTCTTGCGTTCGACGATGCCATTCTGCTGTGGCGTGTACGGAGCTAAGAATTCATGTGTGATGCCCAAGGTATCAAGATATGTATCAAGGCCAGTGTTCTTGAATTCAGTGCCATTGTCACTTCTAATGTGTTTTATCTTGGCGCCAAAATTGTTCATAGCACGATTGGCGAAGCGTCTGAAGACATCCTGCACTTCAATCTTGTAAAGAATTATGTGCACCCAAGTATATCTAGAATAATCATCAACAATAACGAAGTCATAGAGGCAAGCAGTAGTAGTAAAAGTTGAGTAGTGAGTGGGACCAAAGAGATCCATGTGAAGCAGTTCGAAGGGTCGAGTAGTGGTCATGATTGTCTGCGAGGGATGTTTTGCCCTCGTCATCTTCCCTGCTTCACAGGCACCGCATAAGTGATCTTTCTTGAACTTGACGCCTTCGATGCCTATGACATGTTTCTTCTTCGCAAGGGTGTGGAGGTTCCTCATGCCAGCATGCCCAAGCCTCTGATGCCAAAGCCAACATTCTGAAGCTTTTCCAAGAAGACATACTGCAAGTTGTGGCCCTGCTGAGAAATCTACCACGTACAGATCATCTTTTCGATACCCTTCAAACACTAGAGACTTGTCAGATTCCATTAGTACAAGGCAACGATATTTTCCAAACATTACGATCATGTTCAAATCACAAAGCATTGAGACAGACATTAAGTTGAAGCCAAGGGATTCAACAAGCATGACTTTATCCATGTGTTGATCCTTTGAGATTGCAACTCTACCTAGACCCAATACCTTACTTTTACCAGTGTCAGCAAATGTGATGTGGCTCTTGTCGGATGGACGTAAGGTTGAGTCCATAAGAAGGCTTCTTTTGCCAGTCATGTGATTTGTACACCCACTGTCAATAATCCATTCTGAAGACTTTGAAGACGCTGGTGTCGTACCCTACAGTGCAGTTAGGGGGATAGGCTTCACGAAGAGAATTGTGAAGCAAAAACATTTGACGAACCAATGGGTTATGAAAACTTAGATCCATATTAGGACTAATAGGGAGAGTAGCATGCGATTCAGGAATGAAGTACATAATGATGCCATTCGGGCATTTTATCTTGCGCCCTACAAGATTTTTAAGGTCCCCAGCAATAGCGTCAGAAGATTTTGGTTTTCTGCTGGAGACCTTTCCCTGCAAAAGAGAGTTAAGCCTTCTTAACCACCCACATCTTCAAGGGTGGCTTAGAAGCAATAAGTCTAAGTGCAGCATCTGAGAATTTTGGATTTGAAGCCTTAGCAAACAGTCTTGCAGGTGGACAATAGTACTCATAAGAATAAGCAGAATAATTTTTCGTCATATGAACATGACGGTTTGATGAACCGCTCTCATATTCATATGCCTGAGTATGGTTTCCCTGCAAAACATTTGCGTTAGTGTGACTCAGGTGAGTCCTCTGTTTGTATGAAGCCTTTGGACCGTATGAAGCCTTTGGTCTGAGGTTTGTCTTCTTCGAGTGAGGTGTCATGAAGACATTCACAGGAAGATTTTCCAGACACTTTTTCGGAACCCAGATCTTCTTCATAGGCAGTCCATTCCTGCAGTTAGTACCAATGTACCTGGCAAACACTTCACCATTCTGATCTTTAAATAGTATATAGTTTGCATCAAAGGATTCATCAATGATAATGGAGTTAGCACAAGTGAAGCCAGATAAATTGGATGGATCTGCTGAAGGTTCCTTTGCAGCAACCCACTTGGTTTTGGGGTACTGCTCAGGTTTCCAGTAAGAGCCATCTACATTTATTTTCCTTACGAACCCAACACCCTCTTTCCTAGGGTTTCGGTTCAGAATCTGCTTCTTGAGGACATCACATAATGTCTGATGTCCTTTAAGACTTTTGTACATCCCTGTTTCAAGCAATGTCTTCAACCTAGCATTCTCATCAGCAATAGCGGTGGTATCCTCAGCAGAGGGGTTAGTTACCACATCAACAGTTGAAGATATTGCAACAGCAGTAGCAGTGGAACATTCAGCAACAGAAGTAGCATTATCACGCTCAATGCATTTAAGACATGGTGGTTCAAATCCTTCCTGAGCGGAACTGATCTGTTCGGTGTGAAGTGACTCGTTTTCCTTTTGAAGATCTTCATGAGCCGCTCTCAATTTCTCAAGTTCTTGCTTCCTTTAAAGATAATCATAGGAAAGCTTTTCATGAGTTGTTGAGAGAGTATCAAGACGATCTTCAAGTTCCTGATACTTAACGTGAAGATTTTTTATGTCTTCAATTAAGGATTCAGATCGAGTCATTTCAGCACCCAACAGATCATCGCTTCTGTCTAACAGTTTTTGAATATGTTCCATGGCCTTTTGTTGTTCAGTTGCAATTTTAGCAAGCGTTTTGTAGCTGGGTTTTGAATCACAATCAGAGTCATCGTCACTGGATGTTTGATAGCGAGTAGTGCGTGTGTTTACCTTGGCACCGCGTGCCATGAAGCAGTAGGTAGGAGTGGAGTCGTCCTTGTCATTTGCATCGGTGTCGGTAATGAAGTCATTGTCTTCAGTGTTGAAGATGGACTTGGCGACGTATGTTGTAGCCAGACTTGCAATGCCAGAATCAGACTCCTCCTCAGACTCCACTTCTGCCTCCTCAGAAGCGGACTCCTCCTCAGAATCCATTTCCTTGCCAACAAACGCACGTGCCTTGCCAGATGAGCTCTTCTTGTGTGATGAAGACTTTGAGGAAGACTTGGAAGAAGACTTTGAGTATTTCTTCTTCTTCTTGTCGTCAGAGTCATATTCCTTGCTCTTCTTCTTCCTTCTGTTTCCATTGTCCCACTGTGGACATTCAGAGATGAAGTGTCCAGTTTTCTTGCACTTGTGGCATGTTTTCTTCTTGTAGTCATGAGCAGAAGCTTCATCATTCCTTGAGCTTGATCGTGAAGACTTTCTGAAGCCTTTCTTCTTGGTGAACTTTTGGAACTTCTTCACAAGCATTGCAAGTTCCCTTCCAAGGTCTTCAGGATCATCAGAACTGCTGTCAGATTCTTCTTCAGATGAGGAAACAGCTTTTGCCTTCAAGGCACGAGTTCACCCATAGTTTGAACCGTAGATATCTCTTTTCTCAGAAAGCTGAAACTCATGTGTGTTGAGCCTCTCGAGTATGTCAGACGGATCGAGTGTCTTGAAATCAGGACGTTCTTGAATCATCAGGGCTAGAATGTCAAACGAACTATCAAGTGATCTCAGCAGCATCTTGACGATTTCATGCTTGGTGATCTCAGTGGCGTCGAGGGCTTGAAGCTCATTTGTGATGTCAGTGAGTCGATCAAATGTGTGTTGGACATTCTCATTGTCATTTCGCTTGAAGCGGTTGAAGAGATTGCGAAGGACACTGATTCTTTGATCTCTCTGTGTTGAGATGCCTTCATTAACCTTGGAGAGCCAGTCCCAGACCAGCTTGGATGTCTTTAAAGCACTCACACGGCCATACTGTCCTTTGGTCAGATGACCACAGATGATGTTCTTGGCAGTAGAGTCCAGTTGAACGAATTTCTTGACATCAGCAGCAGTGACACCTTCTCCAGCTTTGGGAACGCCGTTCTCGACGACATACCATAGGTCGACGTCAATAGCTTCAAGATGCATGCGCATCTTATTCTTCCAGTAGGGATATTCAGTTCCATCAAAGACGGGGCATGCAGCGGAGACTTTGATTATCCCTGCAGTCGACATAGCTAAAACTCCAGGTGGTTAAACTGAATCACACAGAACAAGGGAGCACCTAGCTCTGATACCAATTGAAAGTGTGTTATATCGACTAGAGGGGGGTGAATAGGCGATTTTTATGAAAGTCTTCAAAACGTGGAAGTTATGAAGACAAACAGTAGAGATATGCCTATTACTATGCAGCGGAAATTAGACTACACTAGGCAAGCCATGGTCAAGTATCAACAGAGTGAAAGCACAGTGACAAATAGTTGTAGTGTAATTAGGATCGGGTAGGAAGATACTATGAAGCCAAACAGATCATACACTCACATTGTGAAGACAAAAGATAGAACAAACATGCAATGACTTCACAATGAGTGATCAGTAAGTAAAAGGAAGTGAAGATGAAACCAGTGACTCATTGAAGACAATGATGTGTTGGACTAGTTCCAGTTGCTGTGACAACTGTACGTCTAGTTGGAGCGGCTAGGTATTTAAACCTTAGGACACACAGTCCCGGACACCCAGTCCTGAACACGCAGCTCAGGACACCAAGTCCTCACCGTATTCTCCTTGAGCTAAGGTCACATAGTCCTCTCCCAATCACACTGGTAAGTCTTCAAGGTAGACTCCCAAACCTTCATAGACTTCGTTCACCGGCAATCCACAATGTCTCTTGGATGCTCTGAACGCGATGCCTAACCGTCTGGGGATGCACAGTCCTCAAGTGTAATAAGTCTTCAGATCACACAGACAAGAAGACTCAAGTGATGCCCAATGTTCTCTGGCTCTGGGTGGTTAGGGCTTTTCTCCTCGCTAGGAATTTTCTCTCAAAGGCTTCGAGGTGGGTTGCTCTCAAACGACAAAAGCCGTGCACTGAAATCTGAGCAGCCAACCGTTTATGGTTGTAGGGGGTGGGCTATTTATAGCCACTTGGCAACCCGGCCTGATTTGTCCGAAATGACCATGGGTCACTAAGGAACTGACACGTGTCTCAACGGTCAGATTTCGAACTCTCATGGCAACTTTACTTGGGCTACAAGCAAAGCTGACTTGTCCGGCTCCCGACAAGATTCGCTCTTGTTGTCTTCACTCGAAGACATAGGTTTTTGGTTTAGGCATCACTTCAGTCATTCTAACTGGTTCTCCTGGACCCCACTTAACAGTACGGTGGTTCCTATGACTCAACACAAAAGAAAAAGAACTACGAAAGATCTAAGTCTTCGAGCTCCATAGGCTTCATAACGTGTCTTCTTTTGTCATAGTCTTCAATGTGAATATCTTCATATACCACCTTTGACTTCAATGTCTTCATACATTTTTAGGGGTCATCTCTGGTAGTAAAACCGAATCAATGAGGGACTTCTACCTGTGTTATCCTGCAATTCTCACAAACACATTAGTCCCTCAACTAGGTTTGTCGTCAATACTCCAAAACCAACTAGGGGTGGCACTAGATGCACTTACAGTAAGACAATTATTAAGAATTATTAATTGTTGCCATTGTAAATTTGCTTCAACGGCGAGCAGAGCGCACGCAGGGACGCCAGAGCGGAGCGCGCCGCGGCCGCCTCAACGGCGAGAAACCACGTGGTCAACCTTCTGCCATCAATAAATTTTGACCTTGTTGCTCGTCACATTGTAGATTACAACACAAAAAGTAATTGCAAATTTGTTCACATCTATCAAACTAATATGTGTTCACACTTAGCACCGGGCTATAAAAACTACCCACTCAAAAAATACTTCACGGTTCCTCTCCTCATCACCCACAAAACTGGTCTTTCCTGTCAAGTCGTTCAGCCATGACCGGTAGGAGGAGTTTAGGGTGGACATATAACCGTGCAGCAAAGACCAAGGCCGCGGGAGCTCTAGAGAGGACCCGACGCGAAGCCGCAGCCGCAGCAGAGATGTCCCGGCGCATCGGCCATCGCGACGAGCCGGCGTTCCTGAAGTCCTTCGCTGGCGACAACGACATTCTCGCTGGCGTCACTACGCAGTAGGAGGTGGCCGACGGCTTGATGAAGTCGCTCAAGATCAACGATGCCTCGGTAGACAAGGCGACCGGCCTCGTCGAGCAACTCATGGGTGACAATGCGAAGCTCCTCAAGTTGCTCGCCGATAAGGAGGAGGAGGCCGCCGGCTGGAAGATGCTGCATGAGCAGAGCAGTGCCTCGGAGATGACGCTAAAAGCGGTCGTCAAGGAACTGATGGGTGGCTTGAGGAAGCTCCAGATCGAGCATGAGCAGGAGGTGGAGGAATTAGTGGCTGCTTTCAAGCAAAGTCGTGAGGAATTGAAGAAGGAGCTGGAGGATTTCGTCGCGCGGTGATCCATCGACGAGTAGAGACAGTAGTGACCCAGATCGTTGTCTGCAATTTCCTTCTTCTCTTGCCCCCGTGTCTTCCGGGCTTTGCCACATGTGGCATTTGAAATTATCCGGAATATGTAAGACAATTATTATCTGCGTCATTGTAAATTTATCGTCGTATTATCCATTGCCATTTTATTTGTGGTCGTATTATCCATTGCCCTATGTGGCAATTTAAATTAGGGTGGAATACGAGTTGAAAACATGAACAAAGAAAATGCTGCCATGGGAGCACAAGCAAACACCCTCCACCCAGGTGCTTTAATTAACCCATTAATGAAGAAGTTGTGAGCGAGGCGGGCGGCCACTGGTGCATGGAGGTTAAAGAGCTCGCTTCCCGATGAGCATGGGCGGCCTTGCTACTCGCACGTGTCCTGTCGAGCCTGCGAGGTGGACAGGATGCACGCGTCCCGTCGAGCCTGCGCGGTGGACTGCTCGCATGTGTCCCGTTGAGCCTGCATTGCGGACTTCTAGCGCTCATCCCGTCTAATCAAACAGTTGCACGCACGCCACCGAGTATGGTTAAATTTCGACACAGTTAATATAATACAACCGTTTGTGATATTAACGTGTCATCTTCTTGTTTCAAAAAGGACTTCGTTGGTTACTAATGTGTGCGCCTCTTCTCGAACTGGATGATTTTTTACCACGTCATATATGTGCCATGTCATGAAACCATGCCAAGTTTCATGTTTTTTTGGTGAGTTTTTTATTTACTGGGATTTAAAACCCGAGATTCTCAATGTTTTAGGACGACGATAAGTTTGTAATTCATTCTCATTCCTTAAATGAGACCTAAACATGCACCCAATGACACATGTACGATTTCCCACCCATTTTGCCTCACTGGAGCAAGTGCTTGTAGTTCAAATTTGAATTATGGAGTACATTAAATGCATAGAAAACTTAGTAATTAGTAGTATATATACAATGGCCAAACGAACCCTGGACAGTTTCAAATTTTAGCCCGACACTCCTGTTATTCTATGTTGCCTGTGGAAAACAAAGTTCAAGGCGAGAAGAGGCAGAAATTATCATTTCGCCCACAAGAGGGGCATGTTTCCCTACCGGAACCACGAGGGTTGCGACAGGCTCCGATTTGTAAGAGGCTTGTAATATAGCTTCACCCAAATTGGACAATTATATGTACCATGTAGTGACACCATGCCAAGTTCCATGATTTCCTTGTGAGTTTTGGATTTACAAAGATTTAAAAACCGAGATTCGCAATGTTTGTGGCCAAGCCAGGACGGCGAGACGGTTGAATTCATTCTCATTCATTCCATGGAACCTGAACATGCACCCCCAATGAAGCATCTATGTTTTTTCTAGCCATTTTGGTGCACTGGAGCATGTATTTGTAGTTCGGATTTGAATTATGGACATTAAATTGCCTAGAAAACTCAATTAATGAATAAAAAAGGTCAAACGAACCCTGAATAATTTCAAAGTTCAGCGCGAATCTCCAACTGTTCCGTGTCGCGTGTAGAAGAAAATACGAGGCTAGAAGAGGGAGTGATTATCGTTTGGCCCACAAGGGAACACGTTTCCCTATCGAAACCACGAGGGTTCTTGCGACAGGCTCCGGTTTGTAAGAGGTTTGTAATAAAGCTTGGCCCAAATTGGCAATGTTTTTACCACGACATATATGTGCCATGACATGACACCATGCCACCTTTGATGACTTTCTGGTGAGTTTTGGATTTATGGGGACTTAAAAACCGAGAGTCGAAATGTTTGAGGACGAGCCAGGACACCTGGCATGGGAACTAAACATGCACCCAAGGACACATGTATAATTTTTCTAGCCATTTTGGTGAACTGGAGCATGTATTTGTAGTTCAGATTTGAATTATGGACATTAAATGCCTAGGAAACTCAATTAGTGTATGTATAAAAAGGCCAAACAAACCCTGAATAAGTTAAAATTTCGGCACGGATATCATGTCGTTCCATGTTGCCCGTGGAAGAAAATACAAGGTGAAAAGAGGTAGTGATTATGTTTTGCCCATAAGGGAACACGTTTCCCTATTATAACCATGAGGCTTCTTTGAGAGAAGCTCCGATTTTTGTAAGAGGTTTCTAATAAAGCTTGGTCCAAATTGGACGATGTTTTTACCACGGCATATATGTGCCATGACGTGACACCATGCCACCTTTGATGACTTTCTGGTGAGTTTAGGATTTACGAGGATTTAAAAACCAAGATTCCAAATGTTTGAGGACGAGCTAGGATGCGGGTACAGTTGTAATTCGTTTCCATTCCTGGCATGGGACCTAAACATGCACCCAAGGACACATGTAAAAAATTTCTAGTCATTTTGGTGAACTGGAGCATGTATTTGAAGTTCATATTTGAAATATGGACATTAAATGCCTAGGAAACTCAATTAGTGTATAAAAAGGCCAAACGAACCCTGAATAATTTTAAATTTCAGCACAGATATCCTGTCATTCCATGTTGCCCGTAGAAGAAAATACAAGGCGAAAAGATGCATTGATTACATTTCGCCCACAAGGGGGACACGTTTCCCTATCAAAACCACGAGGCTTCTTTGAGGGAAGCTCCGGTTTGTAAGAGGCTTGTAATAAAACTTGTGTCACAATGGACGAAAAATATTCCTCGACATATAAGTACCATGTCGTGACACCATGCCGGGTTCCACGATTTTTAGCTTAGTTTTGGATTTACGGGGATTTAAAAACCGAGATTCTTCTCACGAAATGTTTTCAAATAGCACACGGTTCACTCAAGAAAGTCGATATTCAATGAAAACTTCGTGGAAACCATATTTTAAAGTTCCATAAAAATCTGAAAAATTGTGGGATGTTAAGAAGGTGATGTACATGCGGCAGAATCTGGTGGAATGTAGATGATATCCAACGGCCAGTAGTGATCGGATTTGTCATCTCTGTACCGTCGGATTGGCTTCATCCAACGACCAACTTCCAAAGTTATTCGCGCACTACATAGGTGTATAGATATAGATGTATATATATAGATGTGCCCCATACTAGATCAAATAAAGTTTGAGCGCATTGCTACCTCTTGAGCTTGCTTTGGTTTTCCCTTGAAGAGGAAAGGGTGATGCAGCACATTAGCATAAGTATTTCCCTCGGTTTTTGAGAACCAAGGTACCAATCCAGTAGGAGACTACACGCAAGTCCCTCGTACCTGCACAAACAAACAAGAACCTCGCAACCAACGCGATAAAGGGGTTGTCAATCTCTTCACGGTCACATACAAAAGTGAGATCCGATATAGATAGTAAGATAAATATTTTTGGTATTTTTGTTGTATAGATTGGAAAATAAAGATTGCAAAATATATGACGACAGAAATATCTTGTTGACGGGAGAATAATATAATGGAGAACAGACTCGGGGGCCATAGGTTTCACTAGTGGCTTCTCTCAAGATAGCAAATTCTACGGTGGGTGAACAAATTACTGTCGAGCAATTGATAGAAAAGCGCATAGTTATGAGAATATCTAGGCATGATCATGTATATAGGCATCACATCCGCGACAAGTAGACCAAAACGATTCTCCATCTACTACTATTACTCCACACATCGACCGCTATCCAGCATGCATCTAGAGTATTAAGTTCATAAGAACAGAGTAACACATTAGGCAAGATGACATGACGTAGAGGGATAAACTCAAGCAATATGATATAAACCCCATCTTTTTATCCTCGATGGCAACAATACACTACGTGCCTTGTTGCCCCTGCAGTCACTGGGAAAGGACACCACAAGATTGAGCCCAAAGCTAAGCACTTCTCCCGTTGCAAGAAAGATCAGTCTAGTAGGCCAAACCAAACTGATAATTTGAAGAGACTTGCAAAGATATTTAAATCATGCATAAAAGATTTCAGAGAAGAATCAAATATTTTTCATAGATAATCTTGATCATAAACCCACAATTCATCGGATCTCGACAAACACACCACAAAAAGAATTACATCGAATAGATCTCCAAGAGAATCGAGGAGAACTTTGTATTGAGATCCAAAGAGATAGAAGAAGCCATCTAGCTAATAACTATGGACCCGAAGGTCTGTGGTAAACTACTCACACATCATCGGAGAGGCTATGGTGTTGATGTAGAAGCCCTCCGTGATCGATTCCCCCTCCAGCAGAGCACCGGAAAAGGCCCCAAGATTGGATCTCACGAGTACAGAAGGTTGCTGCGGTGGAAATAGGGTTTTGTGGTGCTCCTGGATGTTTTCGGGGTATATGGGTATATATAGGAGGAAGAAGTACATCGGTGGAGCTGTGAGGGGCCCGCGAGGGTGGGGGCGTGCCTCCCCCCCTGGGCGTGCCTCCCTGCCTCGTTTCCTCCTCGCTTCTTTCTTGACGTCAACTCCAAGTCTCCTGGATCACGTTTGTTCCAAAAATAACTCTCCCGAAGGTTTCATTCCGTTTGGATTCCGTTTGATATTCCTTTTATGCGAAACACTGAAATAGGCAAAAAAACAGCAATTTGCACTAGGCCTTTGGTTAGCAGGTTAGTCCCAAAAATAATATAAAAAGGTATATTAAAGCCCATTAAACATCCAAAACAGATAATATAATAGCATGGAACAATCAAACATTATAGATACGTTGGAGACGTATCAAGCATCCCCAAGCTTAATTCATGCTCGTCCTCGAGTAGGTAAATGATAAAAACAGAATTTTTGATGTGGAATCCTACCTAGCATAATTCTCAATGTAATTTTCTTTACTGTGGCACGAATGTTCAGATCCAAAAGATTCAAGACAAAAGTTTAATATTGACATAAAATTAATAATACTTCAAGCATACTAACAAAGCAATCATGTTTTCTCAAAATAACATGGCCAAAGAGAGTTATCCCTACAAAATCATATAGTCTGGCTATGCTCCATCTTCACCACACAAAATATTTAAATCATGCACAACCCCGATGATAAACCAAGCAATTGTTTCATATTTTTGATGTTCTCAAACTTTTCAATCTTCACGCAATACATGAGTGTGAGCCATGGACATAGCAATATAGGTGGAATAGAATGGTGGTTGTGGAGAAGACAAAAAGAAGAAGATAGTCTCACATCAACTAGGCGTATCAATGGGCTATGGAGATGCCCATCAATAGATATTAACGTGAGTGAGTAGGGATTGCCATGCAACGGACGCACTAGAGCTATAAGTGTATGAAAGCTCAACAAAAGGACTAAGTGGGTGTGCATCCAACTTGCTTGCTCATGAAGACCTAGGGCATTTTGAGGAAGCCCATCATTGGATATACAAGCCAAGTTCTATAATGTAAAATTCCCACTAGTATATGAAAGTGACAACATAGGAGACTCTCTATCATGAAGATCATGGTGCTACTTTGAAGCACAAGTGTGGTAAAAGGATAGTAACATTGTCCCTTCTCTCTTTTTCTCTATTTTTTTTCTTTTCTCTTTTTTGGTCCTTCTCTTTTTTATGGCCTTTCTCTTTTTTCGTCCGGAGTCTCATCTCGACTTGTGGGGGGATCATAGTCTCCATCATCCTTTCCTCACATGGGACAATGCTCTAATAATGATGATCATCACACTTTTATTTACTTACAACTCGAAACATTACAACTCGATACTGAGAAAAAAATATGACTCTATGTGAATGCCTCCAGCGGTGTACCGGGATGTGCAATGACTCATGAGTGACATGTATGAAAGAATTATATAGGTGGATTAGCCACAAATACGATGTCAACTACATGATCATGCAAAGCAATATGACAATGATGAAGCGTGTCATAACAAACGGAATGGTGGTAAGTTGCATGGCAATATATCTCGGAATGGCTATGGAAATGCCATAATAGGTAGGTATGGTGGCTGTTTTGAGGAAGGTATATGGTGGGTTTATGGTACCTGTGAAAGTTGCGCGGCACTAGAGAGGCTAGCAATGGTGAAAGGGTGAGAGTCCGTATAATCCATGGACTCAACATTAGTCATAAAGAACTCACATACTTATTGCAAAAATCTATTAGTTATTGACACAAAGTACTACATGCATGCTCCTAGGGGGGTAGATTTGTAGGAAAATACCATCGCTCGTCCCCGACCGCCACTCATAAGGAAGACAATCAATAAATAAATCATGCTCCGACTTCTTCACATAACGGTTCACCATACGTGCATGCTACGGGAATCACAAACTTTAGAACAAGTATTTCTCAAATTCACAACTACTCAACTAGAATGACTCTAATATCACCATCTTCATATCTCAAAACAATCATCAAGTATCAAACTTCTCATAGTATTCAATGCACTTTTTATGATAGTTTTTATTATACCCATCTTGGATGCCTATCATATTAGGACTAATTTTATAGCCAAGGCAAATTACCATGCTGTTCTAAATGACTCTCAAAATAATATAAGTGAAGCATGAGAGATCAATAATTTCTATAAAATAAAACCACCACCGTGCTCTTAAAGATATAAGTGAAGCACTAGAGCAAAATTATCTAGCTCAAAAGATATAAGTGAAGCACATAGAGTATTCTAATAAATTCCGATTCATGTGTGTCTCTCCAAAAGCTGTGTACAGCAAGGATTATTGTGGTAAACTAAAAATCAAATACTCAAATCATACAAGACGCTCCAAGCAAAACACATATCATGTGGTGAATAAAAATATAGCATCAAGTAAAGTTACCGATGGAAGAAGACGAAAGAGGGGATGCCTTCCGGGGCATCCCCAAGCTTAGGCTTTTGGTTTTTCTTGAATTTTACCTTGGGGTACCTTGGTCATCCCCAAGCTTAGGCTCTTGCCACTCCTTACTCCAAAATCCACCAAATCTTTACCCAAAACTTGAAAACTTCACAACACAAAACTCAACAGAAAATCTCATGAGCTCCGTTAATATAAGGAAACAAACCACCACTTCAAGGTAATGTAATGAACTCATTCTTTATTTATATTTGTGTTAAACCTACTGTATTCCAACTTATCTATGGTTTATACCCCTGATACTAGCCATAGATTCATCAAAATAAGCAAACAACACACGAAAAACAGAATCTGTCAAAAACAGAACAGTCTGTAGTAATCTGTAGGTTTAGAATACTTATGTAACCCCAAAAATTCTGAAATAAATTGGTGGATGTGAGGAATTCTTCTATTAATCATCTTCAAAAATAATCAACCTAATCGCACTCTCCAGTAAAAAAATGGCAGCAAATCTCGTGAGCGCTAAAGTTTCTGTTTTTTACATTAAGATCACATAAAGTTCCCCCAAGTCTTCCCAAAGGTTCTACTTGGCACAAACACTAATTAAAAGCATAAAACCACATCTAAACAGAAGCTAGATGGATTATTTATTACTAAACATAACTAAAAAGCAAGAAACAAAAATAAAATGGGGTTGCCTCCCAACAAGCGCTATCGTTTAACGCCCCTAGCTAGGCATAAAAACAAGAATAGATCTAGGTATTGTCATCTTTGGTATGCAATCCATAAGTGGCTCTCATAATAGATTCATAAGGTAATTTAATTTTCTTTCTAGGAAAGTGTTCCACGCCTTTCCTTAACAGAAATTGGAATCTAATGTTTCCTTCTTTCATATCAATAATTGCACCAATCGTTATAAGGAAAGGTCTACCAAGAATAATAGGGCATGTAGGATTGCAATCTATATCAAGAACAATGAAATATATGGGCACATAATTCCTATTTGCAACAATAAGAACATCATTAATCCTTCCCATAGGTTTCTTAATAGTGGAATCCGCGAGGTGCAAATTTAAAGAACAATCATCAAATTCACGGAAACCTAACACATCACACAAAGTTTTTGGAATCATGGAAACACTAGCACCCAAATCACATAAAGCAAAGAATTCATGATCTTTAATTTTAATTTTAATAGTAGGTTCCCACTCATCATAAAGTTTTCTAGGCATAGAAACTTCTAATTCAAGCTTTTCTTCATAGGATTTCATTAAAGCATCAATGATATGTTTGGTAAAAGCTTTTTGACTATAAGCATGAGGAGAATTTAGCACGGATTGCAACAAGGGAATAAAATCTATCAAAGAGCAATTATCATAATTAAATTCCTTGAAATCCAAAATAGTGGGTTCATTGATATGTAAAGTTTTGACCTCTTCAATCCCACTTTTACCAATTTTTGCAACAAGATCTAAAAACTCTGAATCATTGGGACGCCTTTTAGATAAAGTTGACTCATCTCCAGTCCCATCATTATCAAGATTCATATTGCAAAACAAAGATTTAATAGGAGACACATCAATCACTTGTAGATATTCATCCTTATTATCGAGAAAACTGGAAGAACACGCTTTTATGAAGCAATCCTTTTTAGCACGCATCCTAGCGGTTCTTTCTTTGCACTCATTAATGGAAATTCTCATGGCTTTTAGAGATTCATTGATATCATGCTTAGGTGGAACAGATCTAAGTTTCAAAGAATCAACATCAAGAGAAATTCTATCCATGTTCCTAGCCAACTCATCAATCTTAGGCAATTTTTCTTCAAGCAAAGCATTGAAATTCTTTCGCGAAATCATAAAGTCTTTAACACTAGTCTCAAAATCAGAGGGCATCTTATGAAAAATTCCATAAGAGTTGTTGTAGGAATTACCATAATTATTAGAGGAATTACTAGGAAACGGCCTAGGATTAAAGTTTCCTCTATAAGCGTTGTTACCAAAATTGTTCCTACCAACAAAATTCACATCCATAGATTCATTATTATTATCAATCAAGGTAGACAAAGGAATATCATTAAGATCAGAAGAAACACTCTTATTAGCAAACCGTTTCATAAGTTCATCCATCTTTCCACTCAAAACATTAATTTCTTCTACAACATGAACCTTTTTACTAGTAGATCTTTCGGTGTGCCATTCAGAATAATTAACCATAATATTATCTAGGAGTTTAGTAGCTTCTCCTAAAGTGATTTCCATAAAAGTGCCTCCCGCGGCCGAATCTAAAAGATTTCTAGAAGCAAAATTCAATCTGGCATAAAAAAATTGTATGATCATCCATAAATTTAATCCATGAGTAGGGAAATTACGTATCATTAATTTCATCCTCTCCCAAGCTTGTGCAACATGATCATGATCAAGTTGCTTAAAATTCATGATATCATTTCTAAGAGAGATGATCTTAGCGGGAGGAAAATACATAGAGATAAAAGCATCTTTGCACTTATTCCATGAATTAATACTATTTTTAGGCAAAGATGAAAACCTAGTTTTAGCACGATCTCTAAGCGAAAACGGAAATAGCTTCAATTTAACAATATCATTATCCACATCTTTATTCTTTAGCATATCACATAAATCAACAAAGTTGTTTAGATGGGTAGCGGCATCTTCACTAGGAAAGCCAGAAAACGTATCTTTAATGACAAGATTTAGCAAAGTAGTATTAATTTCACAAGATTCAACATCGGTAATAGGAGCAATTGGAGTTCTAATAAAATAATTATTGTTGGTATTGGAGAAATCACACAATTTAGTATTATCTTGAGCCATCGTGACAAACAGTCAATCCAACACACAAGCAAACAAGAAGCGAGCAAAAAGAGGTGAACGGAAAAGAGGGCGAATAAAACGGCAAGGGTGAAGTGGGGAAGAGGAAAACGAGAGGCAAATGTCAAATAATGTAATGCGAGGGATAAGAGTTTGTGATGGGTACTTGGTATGCCTTGACTTGTGTGTAGATCTCCCCGGCAACGGCGCCAGATATCCTTCTTGCTACTTCTTGAGCTTGCGTTGGTTTTCCCTTGAAGAGGAAAGGGTGATCCAGCACAGTAGCATAAGTATTTCCCTCCGTTTTTGAGAACCAAGGTATAAATCCAGTAGGAGACTACACGCAAGTCCCTCGTACCTGCACAAACAAACAAGAACCTCGCAACCAACGCGATAAAGGGGTTGTCAATCCCTTCACGGTCACATACGAAAGTGAGATCTGATAGAGATAATAAGATAAATATGTTTGGTATTTTTGTTGTATAGGTTGGAAAATAAACAGCGACAGAAATAGCTTTTTGACGGGAGAATAATATAATGGAGAATAGACCCGGGGGCCATAGGTTTCAATAGTGGCTTCTCTCAAGATAGCAAATTCTACAGTGGGTGAACAAATTACTATCGAGCAATTGATAGAAAAGCGCATAGTTATGAGAATATCTAGGCATGATTATGTATATAGGCATCACGTCCGCGACAAGTAGACCGAAACGATTCTCCATCTACTACTATTACTCCACACATCGACCGCTATCCAGCATGCATCTAGAGTATTAAGTTCATAAGAACAGAGTAACGCATTAGGCAAGAAGACATGATGTAGAGGGATAAACTCAAGCAATATGATATAAACCCCATCTTTTTATCCTCGATGGCAACAATACAATACGTGCCTTGTTGCCCCAGCTGTCACTGGGAAACGACACCGCAAGATTGAACCCAAAGCTAAGAACTTCTCCCATTGAAAGAAAGATCAATCTAGTATGCCAAACTAAATTGATAATTCAAAGAGACTTGCAAGGATATTTAAATCATGCATAAAATATTTCAGAGAAGAATCAAATATTGTTCATAGATAATCTTGATCATAAACCCACAATTCATCGGATCTCGACAAATACACCGCAAAAAGAATTACATCGAATAGATCTCCAAGAGAATCGAGGAGAACTTTGTATTGAGATCCAAAGAGAGAGAAGAAGCCATCTAGCTAATAACTATGGACCCGAAGGTCTGTGGTAAACTACTCACACATCATGGGAGAGGCTATGGTGTTGATGTAGAAGCCCTCTGTGATCGATTCCCCCTCCAATAGAGCATCGAAAAGGCCCCAAGATGGGATCTCATAGGTACAGAAGGTTGCGGTGGTGGAAATAGGGTTTCATGGTGCTCCTGGATGTTTTCGGGGTATATGGGTATATATAGGAGGAAGAAGTACATCGGTGGAGCTGTGAGGGGCCCGCGAGGGTGGGGGCGTGCCTCCCCCCCCTGGGCGTGCCTCCCTGCCTCGTTTCCTCCTCGCTTATTTCTTGACATCAACTCCAAGTCTCCTGGATCACGTTTGTTCCAAAATAATTCTCCCGAAGGTTTCATTCCGTTTGGATTCCGTTTGATATTCCTTTTCTGCGAAACACTGAAATAGGCAAAAAAACAGCAATTTGCACTGTGCCTTTGGTTAGTAGGTTAGTCCCAACAATAATATAAAAAGGTATATTAAAGCCCATTAAACATCCAAAACAGATAATATAATAGTATGGAACAATCAAAAATTATAGATACGTTGGAGACCAATCACACATGCATGGGACGACCCCCCTGTCGGTGTCAAAACCAGCGGATCTTGGGTAGGGGTTCCCGAACTGTGCGTCTAAGGTTGATGCTAATAGGAGACAGGGGACACGATGTTTTACCCAGGTTCGGGCCCTCTTGATGGAGGTAATACCCTACGTCTTGCTTGATTGATATTGATGAATATGAGTATTACAAGAGTTGATCTGCCACGAGATCGTAATGGCTAAACCCTAGAAGTCTAGCATGTATGACTAAGGTATTGAGTATACCCTTTTTGGACTACACCCTCCGGTTTATATAGACATCGGGGGATCTATGGTTACATAGAGTCGGTTACATAAGAGGGAATCTTCATAGTTTTTCGCCAAGCTTGCCTTCCACGCCAAGGACAGTCCCATCTTGACACAGGTACAGTCTTCGGTCTTCATATCTTCGCAGCCCATCAGTCCGGCCCATAGATAACAGGCTGGACGCCCGAGGACCCCTTAGTCCAGGACTCCCTCAGTAGCCCCTGAACCTGGCTTCAATGACAAGGTATCCGGCGCGTAGTGCTGTCTTCGGCATTGCAAGGCGGGTTCCTCCTTCCAAACTCCTGAATAGTCTCCAAACGAATTGATCTTGTACGCTGTAACACACGCCGCACACAACCGCAAAGAGAATATAATAACACACGAGTCCAATCTGCTGACAACTTTGGTAATGTGACGTCATGCTTGTCCGGTCATAATTTCGAACCGTTTTTCGCCCCTTGTTTTGAGACGCGGTTGTCATTGGCACGTCTTGTCAAAGCAGAGACCGTGTCCCCTTATTACGGGATTTTCATCAATACGAGCGTGGGTAACCCAACCACCCTGCGAGAAAGATTCCTCAGAAATAGGCAGGTTCCTAGGCTTAGGAGGAGACGTTCAATACCGGAGGTGTATATAAAGGAACCAAGGGCCGTCTTTTTATGCCAAACCTCTCCTAAGCCTCCCCAACCCTGAGTTCCAGCACCCAAGGTTCGACTACATTGCTTTCAGTCTTCCCATAATGTCCGGATCCATCTCCCAAGGCCGATGGGTGGCTTCCTTTGTTACAGAGGAGGATATCACAAAGCTTCGGGCAGCCAGATATCTGACCGCAGAGATCCACCACTGTCTTCCTGCTCAAGGACAAGTTATCCCGACCCCCAGATCCAGCGAGAGGGTGGTATTTGTCTCCCACTACCTCTGGGGGTTAGGGTTTTCTCTTCACCCCTTTGTCCGAGGGCTAATGTTTTATTATGGATTAGATTTTCATGATCTTGCCCCGGACTCTATCCTCCATGTCTCAGCGTTTATCATTACATGCGAGGCCTTCCTTAGAATCCCCCCACACTTCGGCTTATGGCTCAAAACCTTTGGTGTGAAGCCGAAGGTAGTCGACGGGGAACAGGCGGAGTGCGGCGGTGCTACAATCAGCCAACTCGCCAGCACTCCCTGGCCTAAAGGTTCTTTTTCTGAGGCTTCCAATTACTGGCAGCGGGAGTGGTTTTATATTACAGAGCCCCGCAGTGCTAAGTGGGTAGCTGCCCCCACCTTCCGTCCCGGCCCACCATTACAGCTCGCGTCATGGGTCAACAAGGGGCTAGACTGGGGATTAATGGATGGAGTGCAGACCTTACAAAGCCGCATCCGGACCCTCCTCAAGAGAGATATCGATCTCGTCAGTGTGATCCAATTGATGTTATTTCACCGAATCCTGCCCTGCCAGCGCAGGCCTCGCCGTATGTGGGAGTTTAATCCAGTGGGACCACAGACCCTCCAACACTTCTTAGGCGCCACACACGAAGGGATGTGGAAGCTATTTTTAGGGAAGTGGAAACATTGGCCGGATACTGCTGAGGACGCTGGCCTTAATTGTAATCGTCCGGATACCCCGGTAAGCAAATACTTTGTGGTCATGCATACAGTAATACGATACTAAGCAAGCTATCTTTTTCCAGGGCTGGATAAAGAAGGCGGAACTGATTATGTGTTCGGCCCATCTGCCCGAGGGTCCAACGAATCCGGTCCTAACAAGGATGCTGGCCCCAACACCATACCAGATGCCGGAGAAGGAGGACGAGGTGGAGGGCAAGAGAACCAAGGATGGCCTCTATTCACAGGGAACCTCAGACTTTGTGTCCGGTGGAATAAATATCCCCTCATCCGAAGACAAAAGTGAAGGGGGGGGCACTATCTCCTTCCCTCCTAGGAAGAAGAGGGTCGCCTCCGAAGATTGGGAGAAGCGGGCTCCTAAGCGAGGCAAGATGCCTCTGGAGGGCGGCCCGGGCCTGGAGGACGTCGAAGCGCAGTCTCATGACAAGGACGAGCCTCTGGCCAAATCGTAAGTGAACAGGGTTGTTTTAAACCTATCCCGTTCTTTTCTTATGATGCCTGGAATATATATTTTTTGCAGCTCAGCGTGCAGTCCCCTTCGACAATCCTCCTCCTCGAGGGACCTTATCCCGAAGATGATGGAAAGCGAGACACCCCCACTGGCTTTTCTGTCCAATAGGGCAGACGACCTTGAGGTGTCGTCACGGAGGGTCTCCCCCGACCAACAACTGGTGCAAGGGATACACGAAGGCGATACTTCGGCGGTTCAGAGTCCGGGGAACAACATGAAGACCCCGAACAATTCGGAATGCGGACGGATACAAATAAACGGATCCCTTCAAAGGGTGACCATACTCCTGCGGGTGCCTCTGGAGACCCAAAGGTGCCGGATATCTTGACGAACATGTTGTGGCAGGCATCTGTTTCGGAGGAACATCGTACCTTGATGGGTACGGTGGTTAAAAAGGTCATATCCGCAAAGAGCGGATTGGATGAGGCCTTTTGCGAGTCTGCTGAGAGGCTCCGAGGTTTGTACTGTAATATGTGGAATTGTGTTTTATTCAGAAAATACACCTATTTATAGATAGTAGCCCCTGAGACTCAGGTTGGCTTCCCATAGGAAGCGAATCGGATGATTGAAAGAAATATCCAAGGACCAATCTGATTAACTTTGAACACAGGCTGCTTCCCCCCTGGCTACTGCCCAGACTGCGGATATTGCCGAGCTGCAACAGAAGCTTGATGTAGCCGGGGATGACATTGCGTTAATCAATATGCGTCTTGACGAGTCACAAGGTATGTATTCAGAGCAGTCCCTGCACATACATTTTTGTGATATAAGCATGACGCTGAAAGTTGTGCCTGGCTGCAGATGGTGCTGCCGCCGTTGAAATTCTTCGGGCGGAGCTAGCCCGGGCCAAGGAGCAGGCCCGGTGTAGTAATGCGGTTGCCGAGAAGGCATCGGCTGAATTAAAAGCCAAACGAGCTACTCGGCGTCAAGACGAGGAGAAGATATCCACGATGGCGCTCGAGCTAAAAAGTGCTGCTAGCCAGTGTGAACTCCTGGAGAAGGAGAATGAAGCCAAAACGGTTGAAATTGACAAGGCCCTACGAAAGGCGAGAGAAGTGCGGTCTGAATCCAGAGCAGCCCATGAGGAGATCCGGCAAGCTGGGGAGATTGCAGCTGGTAAGCCATTTTTGCTACAGGCTAAGTTCGGCGATCCGAACTATACTCAGCTGAACCAATTGTGGAGTTCTTCGAACGAGTTTTTAGACTTGCCGAAGAGTTCTGCCGATGCGGCGCAGTATTATCAGGCGTGAGACGGGTACGCAACGGAGAAGCTATTCTGGTCACAATTCGGTGCCTCGAAGCACCCCCTTTTGCTGAATGAGCGGATGTCCCAGTGGGCCGAGCTTCATAGGTTATTCGGTGCTGCCATGAAGAACGTCATAATCCGGTTATGGCCAACTGAGCCTGTCTCGAACAGTTACTTCGGCTTGGTGTAGCGACTTGTTGACGCAGTGCCGTGTATCGACGTTGTGAAGCGATCGGTGTGCATCGAGGGTGCACAAATGGATTTTGCCCGAGTCAAGACGTTCTGGGGGAATATGAAGGCCATCAACGTTGCGGTGAAGAGTCCACCCAAGGGCAAGGACCGCCACGACCCGGAGCATTATTTTGAAGACGTCCTTGTAGCCGCCTTCTTGATAGAGGGTCAATGCTCGAAGGACATAATGTTCGAGTAAAGTGTATGAGAATTGTACGAGACAATTTTATAGTAAATATATTTGTATATGTTGCTCGAAAGCTTGTGTTCCTCCTGTGCGGCCATTTAATATAATCTAAAAGTTTTCTAGTCGTCGGCTCCAGCCCCCTTGTAGGAATTACAGGGGTGTTCTAAAAAGCATCTGATCACTCTTGACCCAACGTCTTGGTCCGTGAAGGAGGTGTCAATGCGGCGAACCAGGCAACCAGACTATAGGGCATTAACACTTTCACTTAGCCATAGGAGTTTTATGGTGGGTCTACGACATAGCCCCTGGTATGTATGTGGCTTACTCATACGATGTGTTTACATAATTAACCGGAAAAGAGGTCCTTCGTGTGACACGGAGTAATCGCTAGAGATTCCGATAAGTCATCGAGTGGTTGACCAGCTCTCGCCGCATCATGACAGTCAGTTTTCGGCTTTCTCTACTGAGGTGTGTCACCGGGTGAACCGGTAGCACAATCGCAGTAGTTCTCCCTTTACTACCCTAGCCGATAGAGCGGAACGTAGGATATGAAGCACAGGAGCCGGGCAACCCAACTATTGACCCAAGACATGATTCGGAGCTGATGCATATAAGGCCAAACTCGTGACACCAAAGTATGCTGTGAAAGTTGTTCGGGCTTTGTTGGCAACTCATTTGTTCCTGTACAGAGCCCTTGGCAAGTTAAGCCAGGGTATATCTATGAAACAACCATAGGAGGCGTATTCATTTTGCGAAAATACGTGAGTGATTAATTCGGATAATTTGAACTGGGACTTGAGTGATGTGACAATGGTTACTTGATATACATAAAGGCCATGACCCCGGCAATTTGATATGCCCTGGGTCGAGGGCAGAGGAAAAAGGCATGTTACATGCTCGGAAAGATAATGCGGTCTAAAAAGTTATTTTGGACCTCCTGTCGCAAGTCTGCGTCACCTATCCTCAGCGAGGGGAATCCTTGAAGGGAGTAGCCTTGTAGGTGAGTGTACGGATTAGAACTCCTATGGGGTCGGTCATAGGTTCTTCCCCTTTGTGCCACCTGCTTTTAGGAGATAATGAAACCAAAGAAAATAGGAAAGCGGTTAAAGAATATTCCGAAGTGCCAGAAGATTTTTCTGTATTGTGCTTCCGTCAATGCCCATGGTATCTTGAGTGTGTAATTATGTATGCGCGGTATAGTTTTAACGGGTGTACGAGATGGGCAGCGGAAGCCGAACTGCTATTTTTGTTCCGGATTTGATCGATCTTCAGGGGTAAATCCTTCCACCCTCCGGCATTTAGCTGGTCAGCCGCTCTGTTGTCCCTGTTGCTTGGTGGTCCATTTCCATTGTGTCCGGCGTTGAGCTTGTCGGCCTGCTTGAGGACCCAACGGCTTCTGTTGGTGTGATTAGCTGGTTTATTGGGGTGGCCATGAATCTGGCAGGGCCGGTCCAATATCCTGTCTAGTTTGGATGGTTCGTCTCTGCTTGCCTTGAATGGCTTTTTCCGTCGACCAGGCTTGGGGTTGCTAAATCCGGCGTTGACCGCTATGTCACGTGATCTTTCATTATCATTGCGACTGTTGCGCATGCTTCGTCATGGCTTGCCATTGCCGTCTCGGATTTCGGAAGTACCTGAGTCGCTGGCGCTGTTGCTTCTACGAGCGAGCCAGCTGTCTTCTCCCGCGCAAAAGCGAGTCATTAGAGCGGTAAGGGCTATCATGGATCTAGGTCCTTCTTGACCGAGGTGGCGTGCAAGCCATTCGTCCCGGACGCTATGTTTAAAGGTCTGTAACGCCCCATATGTAACTTGCCATATTTGTATTCCAACTCTTGCCATTTTCGGCACTAAGTTATGATATTCCTCATGGTTGGGTTTTGTCTTTGTGTTGCTTTTGTCCATGTCATGCATCTCATATCATGTCATCATGTGCATCGCATTTGCATACATGTTCGTCTCATGCATCCGAGCATTTTCCCCGTTGTCCGTTTTGCATTCCGGCACTCCTACGTCCTCCAGTGTTCCCCTTTTGCCTCTTTTCGTGTGCGGGTGTTAAACATTCTCGGATTGGACCGAGACTTGCCAAGCGGCCTTGGTTCACTACCGGTAGACCGCTTGTCAAGTTTCGTACCATTTGGACTTCGTTTGATACTCCAACGGTTAACCGAGGAACCGTAAAGGCCTCGTGTGTGTTGCAGCCCAACACCTCTCCAAAGTGGCCCAAAACCCACCTAAACCCCCTCCATCATCTCGGTCGTTCGATCACGATCGTGTGGCCAAAAACCGCACCTCATTTGGACACTCCAAACTCCTTCTACCTATAAATATGTGCAACCCTCTCCAAAAATCCGGATGAAACCCTAGCTTCCTCTCCCCTCCACGCCGCCAGATGTGTCCAAGCGCCGCCGAACAAAAATCCCACCGTCTGCCGCCACATGTCATCACTGGATTCGTCGGGGCCACGCGCCCACATCGCCGCGTTCGCGCCGGCCCGTGACCCCGCCCGGCTGCGCCAGAGCGCGCCGCCTCCCGCACCGTCGCCGGCCGCTCACCGCCGCATATCCGCCCTGCCGGCTTCGCCGCGCCGCCCGCCGCCGCCTCGTCACGCCGCCTCCTCGTCAACTCCGGCCGCCGCGGCCACCATCGCCGAGCACCGCCGCCCGGGAGCCCGAACCGCTCCAAGCTCCGGCCTCCTCCGCGCACTCCAGCCTCCTCCACGCTCAGCTCCAGCGAGAGCTCCGTCGAACCCCAGTTCGCGTGCCAGATCTGGATCTGAGAGAGAGGGTTGACTTTCATTTCTCTAAGTCCCCAGTTTTTCAGTATTTTTAGCATTGTTCATTGCATCATAACTTTGCACCCGTAGCTCCGTTTTGGGCGTGTAGCGTATCAATTTGTTCGTCTGGATGTGCTCTTCATTCCATTCCATTGCACCATGTTCATTTGAGTTCATCTTGATGCCCTAAATGCTGTTGCAAGAGTGCTATGTAATGTTAGTTTCTGTTTCTTATCAGATTATGGACATTTGTCATTTTTGCCATGTTTAATATGTGCCTCCTATGAACTTGAGCCCTACATGTGTTTTGGGCTATGCCATGCCATCTTTACATAGGTGTATGCCATGTATTTTTGTGATCATTGTGGTGACTAGCACAAGAATGCAAAGTAGCTCTCGTGATGTTGCTGATTTCAGGGACTTAGAATTCTTCTAAGTCATTTCCCTGATGATATTGTTATGCCATGTATTCTTGTTGCTACAGAGTGACCCATGCCTCTTTTGAGCATGTTCAGTAAGGATGATTTTGAGATATTGTTATGTTCTATCCATCCATGTATTTGTTTGCAATTTTGGAGTACCCTAGCATGACTCAATCTTGCTCTACTTTTGCTATAAAATGTTCCTGGCAGATTGTTTATGTGTTAAGCAATTTTGCCGAGGTTGTTGTAGTTGATCCATGCATGCTATGAGAGTGTTCTTGCCATGGTTAGATTATAGATCATGTCTCTTGTTGGGTGTATGCTTAGTTTGTCATGCAATGCCTTATGGTGAGTGCATCGAGCTCGTAAACATGCCTACGTAACTCTGTTTTGCCATGTCCAGTTTTCTACTAAGTCCGTGAACCTGATATCTTTTGCACTTTTGCCATGCTTGTTTGAACCTGCTATAGTGTGATTTAGCCGTTGCTCAGTGTTCATCTTTTGTCAAGCATCTTGAGTGGATCACTGTCATGTGCTTTGTTTTTATGTTAGAGTGCAGTAGCTTATATTTCTTGATGCATTTAGATGGCATCGAGCTGTTAATCGCAGCTTTGTGCCATTATTGTTTTGCTTGCCATTTGCAAACCATGCATCCGATTCCGGTGATCTTTATATTGGTTTCGACCGAAATCAACTCATCTTTCCAGCGGCACTCTTGGTTTTCCAAGTTGAGGCCTGGTTCAATCGTTTCCTTCCGGAGCATGCACATGCATTGCATATCACATCCCGCATATCATGTCATGTTTTGCATCATGTTGCTTGTGCATTGCACCGTGGTTGATTGTGGTTCCCTTTGCTTGTGTTCTTGCTTTGGGTAGAGCCGGGAGACGAATACGTGATTGAGGAACCCATTGAGAACATTTACGAGGATCAAGCTTACGTCAACTCGGAGAACTTTGCAGGCAAGATGACCATACCCTCGAAATCACTTCTATCTTTGCTTGCTAGTTGCTCGCTCCATTGCTATGCCTATGCTATGATACCTACCACTTGTTTATCATGCCCCCCATATTGCCATGTCAAACCTCTAACCCACCTTGTCCTAGCAAACCGTTGTTTGGCTATGTTACCGCTTTGCTCAGCCCCTCTTATAGCGTTGTTACTTGCAGGTGAAGATTGGAGTTTGTTCCGTGTTGGAACATGTTTATTGTTGGGATATCACTATTATATCTTGTCTACTTTAATGCATATATATACTTGGTAAAGGGTGGAAGGCTCGGCCTTATGCCTGGTGTTTTGTTCCACTCTTGCCGCCCTAGTTTCCGTCATACCGGTGTTATGTTCCTTGATTTTGCGTTCCTTACGCGGTTGGGTTATAATGGGAACCCCTTGACAGTTCGCATTGAATAAAACTCCTCCAGCAAGGCCCAACCTTGGTTTTACCATTTGCCACCTAGCCTTTTTTCCCTTGGGTTCTGCAGACTCAAGGGTCATCTTTATTTTAATCCCCCGGGCCAGTGCTCCTCTAAGTGTTGGTCCAAACTAGAGCCCCTTGCAGCGCCACCTTGGGGAAACTCGAGGGTTGGTTTTAGTTGTACGGATTGCTTATCCAGTGTGCCCTGAGAACGAGATATGTGCAGCTCCTATCGGGATTTGTCGGCACATCAGGGCGGCTTTGCTGGACTTGTTTTACCATTGTTGAGATGTCTTGTAACCGAGATTCCGAGTCTGATCGGGCCGTCCTGGGAGAAGGTATATCCTTCGTTGACCGTGAGAGCTTGTGATGGGCTAAGTTGGGACACCCCTGCAGGAATTTTGAACTTTCGAAAGCCGTGCCCACGGTTATGGGCAGATGGGAATTTGTTAATGTCCGGTTGTAGAAAACCTGAAACTTAACTTAATTAAAATGGATCAACAGCGTGTGTAGCCGTGATGGTCTCTTTTCGGCGGAGTCCGGGAAGAGAACACGGTCTCGTGTTATGCTTGAACGTAAGTATTTCTAGGATCACTTCTTGATCATAGATTCTCGGACGTGCTTTGACTTCTCTTCTCGCTCTCTTTTGCGTAAGTTAGCCACCATATATGCTAGTGCTTGCTGCAGCTCCACCTCATACCTTTTACCTACGCATAAGCTTAAATAGTCTTGATCGCGAGGGTGTGAGATTGCTGAGTCCCCGTGACTCACAAATTACTTCCAAAACCAGATGCAGGTGCCAATGATACCATTCCAGGAGATACAACTGAGCTCAAGTGGGAGTTCGATGAGGACTCGGGATGATACTGCGTTTCCCTTCCAGACGATCAGTAGTGGAGCCCAGTTGGGGCGATCGGGGATCTTATGCATTTCGGGTTGTCTTTATTTTGGATCCGTTGTCAGACCTTGATTGTATCTGGATGATTGTAATGCTATATTTATGTATTGTTTGAAGTGGCGATTGTAAGCCAACTATGTACCTCTTTCTTATTCAGTACATGGGTTGTGTAAAGATTACCCCGCTTGCGACATTGCCTACAATGCGGTTATGCCTCTAAGTCGTGCTCCGACACGTGGGAGATATAGCCGCATCGTGGGTGTTACAAGGCCGCAAGGGCCTCTGCATCCGGACAGTCGACGATTTGGTTCTTTTTAACTAGGAACCCGGTCCAGAGCTTCCTAGCTGACTCTCCGGGCTGTTGGAAAATATTACTTAAGTCATCGGCGTCCGATGGCCGGGCATATGTTCCTTGGAAGTTGTTGTGAAACGCGTCCTCCAAATCCTCCCAACTGCCGATAGAATTTTCCGGCAGACTGTTTAACCAGTGCCGAGCTGTTCCTTTGATTTTTAGGGTAGGTATTTGATGGCATGAAGGTCGTCTCTGCGGGCCATGTGGATATGGAGGAGGAAGTCCTCGATCCATACCGCGGGATCCGTTGTTCCATCATACGATTCGATATTCATGGGTTTGAAACCGGCTGGGAATTCGTGCTCCATTACTTCATTTGTGAAGCAAGGAGGGTGTGTGGCGCCTCTATGTTGGGCCACACTGCGGCGTATCTCTGACAGAGTCCATTTGTGGTTTTCGGCCCGGGTGTGGCTAGGTTTGTCATGTCCGAATAGGTGGCCATCGCCATGTATCGAGGTATGTCCTCGCGATTTGTAGATCGATCTTGAGTGTTCTGCTTTGCTACCCGAGTCTTTTTGACGGTCGTATGTGTAACCCCGAGCTGTTTTGTTCTTGCTTTTACTGCGCGATAGGGCGGTCTAGTATTCGGCTTGAGTTGGCGCTTTACCTGGGCCTAGTTGTGGTCGACCTACCGCATTGTGCGATGCTGGTACTGGCTCCAGCGCCTCATCGTCGCTCTGGGATAGCAATCTATGCTTCGGCTAGCTTTTGGCCGGTCCACGAAGGCCGTATTCTTCGGCGGCTAGGACTTTGGTCCATCTATCATTGAGCAGATCTTGGTCAGCTTGAAGTTGCTGCTGCTTTTTTTCAGGCTCCTTGCAGTGGCTATTAGTTGGCGCTTAAAGCGCTCCTTCTCACGAGGTTCCTCAGGCACGATGAAATTTTCAATGCTGAGGCCCACCTCATCCTCAGAGAGCGGAAGGTAATTGTCGTCCTCTGAATCTTCGTGTATGGCCTGCCTATCTTCCCATTCGTCTTGTTCATTAGTTGTATCAACGGGGTCTTCGTTGTCATCGGCATCATTGTCCATGCCGTCGATATTCTCGGAGTCGTATTCCAGTGTATCGGTCGAATCCTCGACTGTGGCTATGAAGTGGGTGGCGGGTGGGAAGTAAAGTTCTCCATCGTCAGCCCCTAGTTCGAGTCGGATATAGTTCGGCTGAGAGTCCTCTGCCAAGGACGGGTTTTTTAATGAATTCAGCACATCGCCCAAAGGCGAGTGCTGGAAGATGTCTGCGGTGCTGAATTTGAAGATCGATAAATGATCAAGCTCGGCGTCCGCGGGCTCGCGCGGTTCAGAACATGTGGTCGGAGACGATTCCGGCGTTTCGGTGGCATAAGCCTTGTGTCAGACCAGGTCCATGTATGGCTCCAACGTCGTGGAATCTGCGGCCTCCGAGGTGGGGTTAATCCTTCCGTCCCCGGATGGCGTGGCCTGCTCCGGCTCTAGGGGCAGAGCGGTTACAGGAGCGATCTCCTGGATGCGGCCCGATGACAGATTTAGGTCATGATCATCGGGGTGACCAGGAGCGGCCACCGATGGTACACTTGGTGGCCGGTCGAAGAAGTTTAAGGGAGCGGCCGCCGCGACCAAGCGGGAAGAGGCGGCTACGAAAGCCAACCGCTTCCGCAAGGAAGTGAAGAAGCCGCCGCTGGTCTCTGCGTAAGTGCCTCCGTCCCTTATCTTTATTTTCTCTTTGTTGATCTTGTCTGAGTCTTTCATATGCTTCCCTCGCTTCAGGGCTCCCCTCACTCTTGAGAGGGTTGCCGCCGCCTCCGTTATGGGGTCGGCAGAGACGTCTACCACTACCCGGCGGATTGACCCCGCCGCCGACCTTCGGGAGGTGACGGAGCAGAACGCGCAGGAGAAGCGTGAGGAGGAAGAGGCCGCTCGCCGGGAGAAAGCGGAGGCCGAGAAGGCGGAGGCCTCCGCCCTGAAGAAGCTGGAGGCGGCCGAGTCCACCGCTGCGGCAAAGCGGCAGGCTAAGGAAGTCGCACCCCGGCGGTCGGCGGTGTTTGTCACCCCTCTGAACTCTGCCCGCCGCCCCCGGAGTTCACGGGGCAGTCAGGGGAAGCCGGCGGCGAGTTCCTAATCGTGGAGAGAGGCGGCGACGACGCCTCCATGCTGGACGCGGTCGTGTCGCCACCGCCGCCCCCGCCGCCGTCTAGGAGCGCGCAAGGCAAACAGCCGGTGGACCCGCCCTTGCCGCCGACTGAAGACGAGGCCGTGGCAAGGCTACTCCTTCAAGTCGGCTCGCCAACGCGCCGCCGTCTTGAGAAGGCGACTTCGGCGCCACGCCCCTTGGAGACCGGCACCGCCAGCTCGACGATCCTAGACACCGAAGCGACGAGCGTTGCGCCCCTTGGGTGGGTGCGAGGCGGCGGCACGGGCCCGCTGAACCAGGCACTTCTGGATGTCCAGACAAAGCTGCGAGCTGAGAGCGACGCTATCCAGAACTGCACCAAGGCGCACCTGGCGTCGCGGGCAGCCATCTGGGTATGCTTTCTCCTTTGTCTTTGTTTTCTTGTTCCTCTCTGTGGGGGCGCGCCAGCGCACCCACTGGGTGTAGTCCCCGAGTTTCGGGCCAGCTGCTGAGCAGGCGGCCCGGAACTCCAATTGGTGAGTTCCGGGTACTAACTTTTGTTTGAAATACTTGTCGCAGGACTATCACAACCTCCGTGTCACTGCCTTCAACCGCAACGTTGAAGAGCTGGGCAAGCGGACCGCCGACTTGTCAGAGAGCCGGAGTGAGTCATTTTTCTTCTTTGCGGGGGCGTGCTGGCCCACCCGCGGGCTGTAGTCCCCGAGATTCGGGCCGACTGCTGAGCAGTCGGGTCGGATCTCCCCGGCGACCTTCTTTGTTGATGACTTAACACCTTCTTTCTTCTTTCTCTTCAGAGGCCAACGCCACTCTTCAACAGCAGCTGAGCGAAGCCAACTCTGCGTTGCACGCCAAGGGGGAGGAGTGCACCAAGCTCGCCGCAGAGCGCGATCTGCTGGCCGCACAATTGGCAGAGCAGAAGGAGCTGCTTAAGAAGACGCAAAAGGAGGCGGAAGAGGCGGAGGCCGCCCTCCTGGCCGAGTCCGCGAGCGAGCGCTCCTCCTGGACTGACAAGGAGGCAATGCTGGCCTCCGGCTTCCACGAGATCGAGGATCTCGTCGACGGTAAGCCTCTTTGCCTTCCTTCTTCGAGCCGCCGACTATAGGTCGAGCCGACTCCTGGTTTTTGACTTGTTCTTCATTCTTTCCGTCTTGGCAGACTTCTTCCCCGGCCACTCGCAGGCCGCCATTCAAGCTATCGAGGCTGACCACGAGGAGCGGAGGGTGGATGGCGCGGAGATCGCCGCCGATGCCCCCCGGACCCTTGACGAGCATATTCTGAGCATTGGGGCTCGTCTGCTGCCGGCCCACCGGATGCTGCGCCGGCTTCAACGTGTCGGCGCCCAAGCGATCGCCGCCCTGTGGCCAGACGTGCAGGCTCTGCGCACCCCCAGTCGGACTGCCGACTGGCTGGAGGTCGCGGCTGGCCGTCTTGAGGCCTAGAAGGGTTCCTCGGCCCGGGCCGGAGCGCGCCGAGCCTTGGAATTCATCAAGGCATGGTATCCGGGGCTGGACCTAGACCGGCTGGCCACACTCCGGTCAGAGGCCCAGCCGGAGTTGGCAGCCGCGGAAGACGCCCTTGTCAAGCGTGCAGAGGCGATCGCCGAGTACATCTACACCAGCATCTTTGTCCCCGAGCGGGCTGAAGACGGCAGGGAGGTACCGCCGGAGTGGTTTGGGCTAAACCCAGACTACGGCGAGGACTCGGCAGAGGTGATCGGCTCCAGCGTCGAGAAGGAAGACGAGGCGGGGGACGGAAGCGAGACAGAGGCACCGGAAGACGGAGCGGACGGCCAGCCTCAGCTCGACCGCGCCTCCAGCAACGAGCCGTGCTCGCCCGAGCCGACTGCCGTCGGAGGTGATCAAGCCGAGACCGCCCAGCCGGCCGCCCCAACATCCAACACCGTCGTCTCCTCCGATCCTTCGAACCCGTCTGCCGCCTCCTAGGCTGCCACCTTATCTTTGTTTTATCTGTTTTAATAGTCTTTGAAGAACTTGTTAATTCGCACAATTCCA
Source organism: Triticum dicoccoides (assembly GCF_002162155.2). Classification (NCBI taxonomy): domain Eukaryota; kingdom Viridiplantae; phylum Streptophyta; class Magnoliopsida; order Poales; family Poaceae; genus Triticum; species Triticum dicoccoides. Next base: position 223,205,076 of record NC_041382.1, read on the forward strand.
CCCGCGGGGTGTATTTTGAAATTCTGCTCGAAGATTCGGCCAAGGGCCTTTGTTATGTAAATATTTATCCGACTTCTATCTTTTCTTGCTCATTGCTCTTTTGGCTTTTTCCTTTAGCGCCTTCCCTCAGTTGCCGTCTTTGTCAGTCGGACAGCCGTTCTGCGGACTGCTGCTGGATCAAATTCTTGGTCACTTTGGGAAGAAAAGTACTTAGCCATTTTTAGAGTTGTTTAACAAGTCGGATAGAAGGCGGCAAGCCGACTGTTTCAAGAGTCGGTTTGCGAAAAAAGGCTGGAAGCCGGCCTTAAGCTATGTTTATGCTTTGAGTCCTTAGCCATTTTTCATGTGGACGCCCATTCTTCCTTACTCCTGCCCACCAGACAGTTGCTCTGTGAGCTGTGGCTTCTGGCAGGAGAAGGCTTAGACGCCACACACTACTTGTTCGGCTACAGGAAGCATTTCATAGTGCAGGGCGGCAAGTCCCCGGGCTGACTAGTCGAACCCGGTGTCAAGCGGCATAACAAAGAGTAATATACTCAAAGGCATAATTCTTATCATATAGATAAAAGAGGGCAGTCCCTGAGCTCTTCTCGGGGGGCCCGAAGTCTTGGTACTTTTAATACAAAAGGTAGCGTGATACATACTGCGTTTAACTATAAAATTTTCGGAGGAGATTTGCATTCCATGGCCACTCTGTCTCTTTGCCGGAGTCGTCCCTCTTGCGTGCTCGGGGCTTCTGAGCGTCGATCAGGTAGTAGGAGTCATTGCCCAGCACTTTGCTGATGATGAAGGGGCCTTCCCAAGGCGCTGACAGCTTGTGTTGGCCGGCTGTTCTCTGGATTAGTCGGAGCACAAGGTCGCCCTCTTGGAAAGATCTCGGCCTGACCTTCCTGTTGTAGTATCTACGCAAGCTCTGCTGGTAGATGCTGGACCGGCTGAGTGCCAACAGCCGGCCCTCTTCCAGCAGATCGACGTTGTCTTGACGTGCTTCTTCTGCTTCTTCTTCGGTGTACATGGTGACTCGCGGGGAATCGAACTCTATGTCCGTTGGGATGACGGCTTCAGCACCGTAGACGAGGAAGAAAGGCGTGAAGCCGGTTGACTTGCTTGGAGTCGTGCGCAGACTCCAGAGGACGGCTGGCAATTCATCGAGCCAGCAGCCAGCCGAGCGCTCCAGAGGCTCGACCAGCCGGGGCTTGATGCCAGACAGGATGAGGCCGTTTGCTCGCTCCACTTGGCCGTTTGACTGTGGATGGGCGACAGACGCTAGGTCCAGTCGGATGCCCTGTGTCGCGCAGAAACGGGCCAAGGCGCCTTTGGCAAAATTCGTGCCGTTGTCGGTGATGATGCTATGTGGTACATTGTCGGTGACAAAACCGGCGGATCTCGGGTAGGGGGTCCCGAACTATGCGTCTAGGCCGGATGGTAAAAGGAGGCAAGGGACACGAAGTTTTACCCAGGTTCGGGCCCTCTAGATGGAGGTAAAACCCTACGTCCTGCTTGATTAATATTGATGATATGGGTAGTACAAGAGTAGATCTACCATGAGATCAGAGAGGCTAAACCCTAGAAGCTAGCCTATGGTATGATTGTTGATGTGTATGTTGTCCTACGGACTAAAACCCTCCGGTTTATATAGACACCGGAGAGGGTTAGGGTTACATAGAGTCGGTTACACTGGTAGGAGATCTGAACATCCGTATCGCCAAGCTTGCCTTCCACGCGAAGGAAAGTCCCTTCCGGACACGGGACGGAGTCTTCAATCTTGTATCTTCATAGTCCAGGAGTCCAACTGAAGGTATAGTTCGGCTATCCGAACACCCCCTAATCTAGGACTCCCTCAGTAGCCCCTGAACCAGGCTTCAATGACGACGAGTCCGGCGCGCAAATTGTCTTCGGCATTGCAAGGCGGGTTCCTCCTCCAAGTACTTCATAGAAGATTTTAAACACAAAGATAGTGTCTGGTTCTGCAAAATAAGTTTTCCACATATTGCCATAGAGAGAATAATATTTACACAAATCTAATTTGCTGACGTATTCCGTGGTGCGACACACCACGACCAAGCCTTTATCCGAGTCGTTTAATTATCCCACCTCAGCGCGCTATGTGAGGCGGCTTCCTTGGCACGTCTTGTCAAAGCAGAGATCGTGCCCCCTTATTCCGGGATTCTCATCAATACGGGCGTGGGTAACCCAACCGCGCCTTTGATTATGGCGCTTGGAGATAAGCAAGTTTTACCAGGCTAGTGGGGACATGTAGTCGCGTCCACCCATATAAGGGGATAAGGATCCACCTTTTCACCCACGCCTTCTTCCTCCTTTGCCTATCCATTCTTGCGCACTCGAGCCCCAGCGCCCAAGTCCGCACTACCACCTCAACCTTCTCCAGTCATGTCCGGAGCGGGAGGCAAGTGGATGGTCTCCTCCGTCACGGAGGGACACATCAAAAGGATGAGGAAGGCCGGATATCTGGCTAGCCACATCGCGCACCAGCTTCCCGAAAAGGGGCAGCTCATCCCCACTCCTAGGCCCCATGAGAGGGTGGTATTCCTCCCCCATTTCCTCCGCGGACTGGGCTTCCCTCTGCATCCATTTGTCCGGGGGCTCATGTTCTACTACGGCCTGGATTTCCACGATCTGGCCCCGAACTTCGTCCTCAACATCTCGGCGTTCATCGTCGTGTGCGAGGCGTTCCTCCGCATCCGCCCCCATTTCGGCCTATGGCTTAAGACTTTCAACGTCAAGCCAAAGGTGGTGCGCGGCAGCTAGGCGGAGTGCGGCGGTGCCATGGTTGGCAAGATGGCCAACGTCCTGTGGCTCGAGGGCTCCTTTGTGGAGACCCTGAAGGGGTGGCAATCATGGTGGTTTTACGTCACCGAGCCGCGCGACGCTGAATGGGTCGCACCCCCTGAGTTTCGATCCAGCCCCCCTATGCGGCTCACCTCCTGGAAGGAGACAGGCCTGTCTTGGGGTAAAAAAGGAGAGCTGACCGGACTCCAAACATGCATCCAAACCCTGGTGGACAAGAAGCTCAAGCTTGTCAACGTAGTCCAGGTTATGCTCATCCGCCTGATCCTCCCGTGTCAACGACGGGCCTTCAATCTGTGGGAGTTCGACCCGGCGCAGCATCAAACTCTAAACAGGATCTTCGACACCACATACGAAAATGCCTAGAGGATGCTTTTCAAGGGCACTGAGGCTCCCGCATCCGCTGCCGAGGATCGCGGATTCAGTACTCAGCATCACGCTCATGCGGTAAGCTATTTTTGTCCTTTTACAGGGTATCAGTTTTTCATAGTTTGACTCTATGCGGGATCTAAGCTCCCTTATCGTTGACAGGATTGGCAGGTGACGTCCGGACAGATCAACTGTCCGACTCCTTTGCCCGAAGGCCCAGTGGACGCTCGCTTGGCGAAGCTGCTGGTCCCGGCGCCCTATGTGGTGCCGGAGAAGAAGGCCACAAAAAGGGCCACGGGGACTCAAAAGAGTGCCCGGCGCCAGGAGGTGTCGGATTCATCATCCGACGGTCCCGAAGCGCCTTCCTCTCATGAAGACGAGGAGGAAGAAGAAGAAACCTCTCCCCCTCCAGCGGGAGGAGAGAAGAAAAGGAAGGCCGCCCTCTCTGAGGAGGCCAGAGGGTCCAAGAAGGGGAAAACCCTTTCTCCGGACTACTCCACCGACGCCGACGTCGGCGGAGAGGAGTGGAAGCCCAGGGCGAAGCCCCTGGCAAAATCGTAAGTATCCGAATACCGGAGTAATTCATAGTATTCGTTTATCGCACAGCTTTCCCTTATGTCGAATATGCTTATGCAGCCCACCCAAAGACCGGCTCGACGCGTCGTCGAGCGGCTCACTGGACTCGTCGGATGTGAACTCGCTTCCGACGGCTTCCTC
>NC_041382.1:223209261-223225100 GCF_002162155.2 Triticum dicoccoides
CTCCCGGACTCCAGGAGTAAAGGGGATGAAACCCCCCCCCCCAGGGCTCCAAGTCCGGCTCTAGGCCGGACACAGCTCCGGAACCTTCAAAGGTTCCGGAGTCCGGCGGGGGACCTCCTCCCAAGAAGAGCAAGTCCACTGTGTCGGCGGCCCCCGTCCAACCGGAGGCGCCGAATAATATGTTGGAGGCGCTCCAAGGCGCCTCCATCGACGAGGAGCACCGCGCTATTATGAGTACGGTGGTCCAGAAGGTTCAGTCCGCCAAGAGCGGACTGACTGAAGCTTGTACTAGCCTTTTGACAGGCTTTGAGGTAAGTAAAATAATGTGTAAATAATATTACCGCATAGACAGTAGCCCCTAATGCTCTGTTGGGCGTTCGGGAAGAAAAGCCGAATAGAGGATCAAAGAATTCGCAGGAGTCTAATAGAAGGAGTCAATATGCATGTGCAGGCTTCCCTGCTGGCGTCCGCCATACTGACTGCGGAAGTGGACACGCTGAAGCAGAGCCTCGAGAAGTCCGAGCAAGAGCTCGGGCGTGCCAAGAAGCAGCTCGAGGAGAAGGAAGGTAAGAAATACCTTGGTTGAATATGTATATAAAAAAGGTGCAATTGCAAGAAATGACAGGATTAACATGGCTATTGTAGGGGCCACATCTGAGGTGGCGACCCTTAAGCAAGCACTGCTTGAGGCCAAGAAGAGTGCGGCCACGGAGCGCACCGAGCGGGAGAGGTATGAGGCCGAGGTTGGTAAGGTGCGGCAAGAGCTCCAGGTTCTCATGAAGAAACATGAGAGTTTGGAGCTTGACTCGAAGACGCGAGCATCCGAGCTCGCGGCGGCTATTGAAAATGCCAAGTCTGCCAAGACCGAATCCCAGAAGACCCTCCAGGAGTTGGATGAGGTGAAGAAGATAGCGGCGGGTAAGGCATTCTTTATGCAATGTAAACACAAAAATGTGAGTTACTTGATACTTACCCGAATCCGGAGCTCTCCAAGGGCATTTGCAGATCTTCCCCGGAGTGTATCCGATGCCGCCGCATTCTATCGAGCCGAGGAGGGCAGCTCGACGGAGAAGGTGTTCTGGTCTCAGTATGCTGAGGCCGGATACTCCATGCCCCTGAGCGACCAGCTGAAGCAACTGGTCGAGCTCCACAAGGCGGCCGAACAGGCCATGAAGGGCCTCCTAGTTCGGCTGTGGCCTGGAGAGGCTCTTCTTGGGAGCTATTTCGGGCTGGTGCGGCGGCTGGTGGAGGCCTATCCAAGGCTCGAAGTCATCAAGCGCTCTGTCTGTATTGAAGGTGCCCGTAGGGCCTTTGCCCGTGCTAAGGTGCACTGGGGCAGGCTGGATGCAGAGAAGCTTGTCAAGGACGGGCCACCAGCAGGAAAAGAGCATCGCAAGCCCGAAAATTACTATAAGGATGTTCTGAAGGGTGCCCGCCTTGTGGCGGATGAATGTACTAGGGATGTAATTTTTGAGTAAAACTCGCTCGTGTTTGTCCTGTGCGCTGAAAACTTGTTCATATGCGCTAAGCAATGCTGCTTGAATTTAAAATATTACCTTCTGTGCGGCTATTTATCAATACTGAGAGATGGCGAGTTGTCAGCTTCTGCCCCCTTGCCGCTAGTGCTGGGGTGCTCGGGGGTAAACCTGGGCGCTCTTTTTCCCATATCTGTGTCCTTCGAGGGAGGCGCTCAGCCCAACGAACGAGGCAATCAGACTATAATGCGTGAACACTCTCACTTAGCCATAGAATTCTATAATTTTAAATTTCGGCGAAGCCCCTAGTATTCGGAAGACCGAGTTTGGGGCACTATCCACGCCTTGGCCGGACAGAGCCGACTCCTCGCCCTAAGCGGCATAAGTCTTTAGGGACTAGAAAGGACCTCTCGAACAGCGACCAGCTCTCGCTTCATCATGACAGTCAATTTTAGCTTTCTCCACTAAGGTGCTCGGCCCAACTCAACTGGGGCACAATCGCAGTGGTTCTCCTAGTGCTACCTTAGCCGATATAGCAGAACGTAAGGCACCAAAACATAGGAGCCGGGCAAACCCAACTATTGACCCAAAACATGATTCGGAGCTGATGCATATAGTGCTATAAGTTCGGGGTGCCGCACTTGTGAAAGTGTTCGGACTTCTCACACCATATTGAGGGGTGCTAAAAGCCCCTGGCGTATTTTGGCCGTACCAAGTTGTACGGGTGCGACATGTCGTTAAGGAACATTTATTTATAAAAAGATAATGCAAAAATAGACAAAAGCTATGCATAGTTTAAAAATAGTTGCGATCAAAGCAGAACGATACAAGTAATGCGATAAACAAAAAGTTGGACTATTTAACATGTCAGCTCCAGGGGCAAGCTGCAGAATAGTATGCGAAACAGGTATACTGCTGTTGATAGAGACCACCTGGGATTTCCGTAATGCGGCATGGCTTGTCTGCTTCCCTGGTTCTTGCATCGTTTGTGCGGCAATTGAACTGCCAAACAGGCCTTCCGAAGAGTAGAGTCCTGGAAGTAAGAGAAAAGTAAAAAATCGGCAGCCCCTGGTGCGGTTTAAGCCGTGTTTTGGGCGTGCCGTGATGGTGCCCCTCCCCCTATGCCCATGGTATTTCGAGAGCGTAGTTATGTACGCGAAGTACTGGCGTCGCCTTTTTGCGAGGGTTGGGGTTGGGGCCGCATTGCTACGCCTGCTCGGAACGTGCGAGGAGGTCTTGTTGTAGGTTACTCCGGGCGCGCTTGACGGTGTCCGGACGTTTAATGGCCGGACTAGAGAACTGCCTGGAGAGGCTGCTTTGTACTTCCGCTGCAAGGGCCGCCGTGTGCTCCTCCATTCGGAGGGAGCATTCGGTGTTTCCATTGACCGTAATTACTCCATGAGGGCCTGGCATCTTGAGCTTAAGGTATGCGTAGTGCGGTACCGCATTGAATTTGGCGAATGCGGTTCGTCCGAGCAGTGCATGATAGCCACTGCGGAATGGGACTGTGTCGAAGTTTAATTCCTCGCTTCAGAAATTATCCGGGGATCCGAAGACCACTTCCAGTGTGACTGAGCCTGTACAGTTGGCCTCTACACCTGGTATTACGCCTTTAAAGGTAGTTTTGGTGGGCTTAATCCTCGAGGGATCGATGCCCATTTTTCGCACTGTATCCTGGTAAAGCAGGTTCAGGCTGCTGCTGCCGTCCATGAGGACTCTAGTGAGATGAAATCCGTCAATAATTGGGTCTAGAACCAATGCGGCAAATCTGCCATGACGGATGCTAGTGGGATGGTCTCTTCGATCAAAGGTGATCGGGCAGGAGGACCATGGGTTGAACTTTGGGGCGACTGGCTCTACCGCGTATACGTCCCTTAACGCGTGCTTCCGCTCCCTTTTGGGGACGTGGGTGGCGTATATCATGTTCACCGTCCGCACTTGTGGGGGAAAACCCTTCTGTCCATTGTTGTTCGGCAGCCGGGGCTCCTTGTCGTCATCGCTATGCAGCCCCTTGTCTTCATTGTCGGCGCTTAACTTGCCTGCCTACTTGAACACCCAACAATCCCTGTTGGTGCGATTGGCCGGCTTTTCAAGGGTGCCATGTATTTGGCACAAGCGGTCGAGTATTCGGTCCAAGCTGGACGGGCCCCTAGGATTCCTTTTGAATGGCTTTTTCCACTGATCGGATTTAGAGCCTCTGAATCCGGCATTAACTGCCGTATCCTCAGCGTTGTCGTTGTTAATGCGGCACTTCTGCTTGTTGCGACGCGATCTGCCACTAATGTCCCTGGTGTCCGAACTACCAGGGTTCTTGGTCATATTGTTGCTACGAGCAAGCCAGCTGTTTTCTCCCGCGCAAAAGCGGGTCATGAGTGTCGTGAGTGCTGCCATAGATTTCGGCTTTTCCTGTCCGAGGTGCCGGGCCAGCCACTCGTCACGGATATTGTGCTTGAAGGATGCTATGGCCTCGGCGTCCGGACAGTCGACTATTTGATTTTTCTTTGTTAGGAACCGTGTCCAGAATTGCCTGGCCGATTCCTCTGGCTGCTGAATTACGTGACTTAGGTCATCGACGTCTGGGAGTCGCACATAAGTGCCCTGGAAATTGTTGAGGAATGCGGCTTCCAGGTTCTCCCAACAACTGATTGATCCTGTTGGCAAGCTGTTGAGCCAATGCCGAGCTGGTCCTTTAAGCTTGAGTGGGAGGTATTTGATGGCGTGAAAATCATCGCCGCGGGCCATGTGGATACTAAGGATATAATCCTCGATCCATACCGCAGGGTCTGTTGTGCCATCATATGATTCGATGTTTACGGGTTTGAAACCCTCGGGGATTTGATGATCCATTATTTCATCTGTAAAGCATAGTGGGTGTGCGGCGCCTCTGTACTGGGCGATATCATGACGTAGCTCCAATGAGCTTTGTCTGCTATGTTCGGCCCTGCCAAATTTGTGGCCGGCGTGACGGTTACCGTCTCAAGCCGTGGGGTGCCCACGCGATCCGTAGATCGATCGTGTTTGCCTTGCCTTGTCCTCCAACATGTCTCGTAAGTCCGGCGCATATTCCCGTGCCTTGGTACGGGGTGCGGCTTGAGTGGAGGGCTAGGAGGCCTCTCTGTCGCGGCCACGAGGTGGCCATTCGGCCGCATCAAGTGCTTCCTCCTCTAATCGGGGTAGCAACTTGCGCTTTGGGTAACTCTTGGAGGGGCGTTCGAGTTTATGCTCTTCGGCCGCAAGGACTTCAGTCCATCTGTCAACCAGCAAATCTTGATCAGCTCTGAGTTGTTGCTGTTTTTTCTTGAGGCTTCTTGCTGTGGCCATAAGCCTGCGTTGGAAACGCTTTTGCTCAACGGGATCCTCTGGCACGACGAATTCGTCATCGTCGAGGCTTGCCTCGTCTTCAGAGGGAGGCATATAATTATCGTCCTCGACCTCTCTGTCTGCCGCTCTCTCATGAGGGCTGGTTTCTCCATCCTCCTGTGCTAAACCTTGCTGGAGGGGGTTTTCTTCGGCACTCTCCAGAGTATTATTATCTCCCGTGCTGGAATCACCGTTTTTGTGTTGGCGGGATTTTGAGCGGCGCCGCTGACGCCGGCGCTTTTGCTGTTTCTTGGAGGGGTCATCCTCCGCTATTCCATCGCCATCTCCCTCTTTTGGGGTATCCACCATGTATATGCCATATGACGAGGTGGCTTTCCAGGGCCTAGTAGGCGCTGGTTCTTCATCATCTCCTTCATCGGTGTCCATACCGTCGATGTCTTCGGAGTCGAAGTCGAGCATGTCGGTTAAGTCGTCGACAGTGGCTACAAAGTGGGTGGTGGGTGGGTTTTGAATTTCTTCATCGTCCGTACCGCAACCTTGCTAACCGTAGTCCGGCCAGGGCTCTCCTGATAAAGAGAGAGACTTCAGTGACTTCAGGATATCGCCGAAAGGAGAGTGCTGAAAGACGTCCGCGGTCGTGAACTCCATGATCGGCGCCCAATCGGATTCGATCGGCAGGGGCGCGGAGGGTTCGGAGTTCGGAGAAGAATCCGGTTCCATGGAGTCACGAGTCTTGCAGAGTACGGGGCTGGTGTTCGGCTCAACCGCCGTTGGGATCACAGCCCCCGAGGTGGCGTCCAACCGCCCATCCTCGATCGGCGCGATTGGCTCCGAACTAAGGGTCGGAGCCGATGCGGGTGCGGCCTCCAGTGCACTGTTCGGCGGCAGAGCTAGATCATGCTCGTCGTGACAGTGCGGCACGCTCGGCAGTGGCTCGAATCCGTCGAAGATCAAGTCCCCGCGGATGTCAGCCGTGTAGTTTAAACTTCCAAATCTGACCTGACGGCCAGGGGCGTAGCTTTCGATCTGCTCCAGATGGCCAAGCGAATTGGCCCGCAGTGCGAAGCCGCCAAAGACGAAGATCTGTCCGGGGAGGAAGGTCTCACCCTGGACTGCATCGCCATTGATGATCGTAGGAGCCATCGAGCCTAACGGTGACGGCACAAAGGAACTCTCAATGAAAGCACCAATGTCGGTGTCAAAACCGGCGGATCTCGGGTAGGGGGTCCCGAACTGTGCGTCTAGGCCGGATGGTAACAGGAGGCAAGGGACACGAAGTTTTACCCAGGTTCGGGCCCTCTCGATGGAGGTAAAACCCTACGTCCTGCTTGATTAATATTGATGATATGGGTAGTACAAGAGTAGATCTACCACGAGATCAGAGAGGCTAAACCCTAGAAGCTAGCCTATGGTATGATTGTTGATGTGTATGTTGTCCTACGGACTAAGACCCTCCGGTTTATATAGACACCGGAGAGGGTTAGGGTTACATAGAGTCGGTTACAATGGTAGGAGATCTGAACATCCGTATCGCCAAGCTTGCCTTCCACGCCAAGGAAAGTCCCTTCCGGACACGGGACGGAGTCTTCAATCTTGTATCTTCATAGTCCAGGAGTCCGGCTGAAGGTATAGTTAGGCTATCCGAACACCCCCTAATCCAGGACTCCCTCATACGCCGTACCGAATTGTGATGTCGGAGATGAAAGTCACGGCAGTCGGACCATTCAGTTTCTTGATTGGCTTCGCTTCTATCCACTTGGTGAACTTGTCCACCGTGACAAGTAAGTGAGTTAAGCCACCTCGTGCCGTCTTGAATGGTCCCACCATGTCTAGGCCCCAAACTGCGAAGGGCCAGGCAATGGGGATGGTCTTGAGTGCAGAAGCCGGCTGATGCGGCTTGGAGCGGAACTTCTGGCACCCTTTGCACTTTTGGACCAATTCCTTGGCCTCTTCTAAGGCGTTGGCCAAAAGAAACCGTGTCGGAAGGCTTTGGCGACGAGTGCTCTTGAAGCCGCATGGTGGCCGCACTCGCCTTGGTGGATGTCTTTGATAATTGCTTGGCCTTGTTCTGGCTCTACGCAGCGCTGGTAGACACCAGTGACGCTGCGCCTGACCAGCTCTCTGTTGACTATGGTGTAGGCTGCCACTCGGCGTTGTACTTGCCGAGCTAAGGTCTCATCAGTCGGCAGCACTTTGCCCACCAGGTATTTGAGGATGGGCTGGGCCCATGAGGGTGCTGCTATTTCTTCGACTGCCAGAATTGCGACTTGGACGAGGGCGGGTGGGCCGGGAGGCGGCAGGCTGGAGTCAACAACCTCTTGCTGGATTAATGAAGTCCCCGGGCCGACTGGTGCAGCCCTTGGGTCGAGTTCTGGAGTCTTCGGGCTGGCCGCCGCAGTCCCCAGGCCGGGTTCTGCAGTCCCTGGGCCGGCTTCGACTGTGGCGGCTTTGGAGCCATCTGCCAAGATCCTCGTACCGTCTGTCGGGGCTCTGGAGTCGGATCCGACTTCTTCGAGAGGAGCCGACACGAAGATGGAGTCTGATTCTGGTGAAGGCTTGACAGACGGCCTGAGGAGGCGTTGAAGGGCGATGCTGGATGGTATTGCTTGGCGGGTAGAGCCAATTCGTGCCAGGGCGTCTGCTTGGTCGTTGTCGTTTCTTGGCACATGGAGGAACTCGCACCCCTTGAAATATCCACTGAGTTGCTGCACGAGGAAATGGTAACTCGCCATGTTTGCATATTTGGCGTCCCAGTCGCCAGACGACTGCTGGACCACTAAGTCCGAGTCGCCATAACACAGGATCCGGTGAATGCCAAGTTCTTTGGCAAGCCGGAGCCCGTGAATGAGCGCCTCGTATTCGGCGACGTTGTTGGAGGCGGCAAAGTGGATTTGCAGTGCGTATTTGAGCTTGTCGCCTTTAGGAGAAGTGAGGACAACGCCGGCTCCCGAGCCGGTGCGCATCTTGGAGCCGTCGAAATGCATCCGCCAATGGGTGGAGTTGGGCGCTGGTGGTAGGTACTGGGTCTAGGCCCAGTCGACGAGGAAGTCGGCTAGTGCTTGTGACTTGATGGCGGTGCGGGGCTGGTAGTAGATGGTGTAGGGAGCCAGCTCTATGGCCCATTTGGCCACTCGGCTAGAAGCATCTCGGCTTCCGATGATCTCGGCAAGTGGGGCCGTGCAGACCACAGTGATTGGATGCTCTTGAAAGTAAGGCTTCAATTTCTTGGCGGCAAAGTGCATGCCATAGCACATCTTCTGGTAGTGGGGGTAGTTCTGCTTGGAGGTCGACAACACTTCGCTCAGGTAATATATCGGTCTCTGAACAGGTAGTGCCTTGCCTTCCTCCTTGCGTTCCACTACAATGACTGTGCTGACTACCCGGCTGGTGGCGGCGATGTACAGGAGCATGGGCTCCTTAGGAGCCGGAGCCGCTAGAACGGGTGGAGTACTCAACATCTTCTTCAACTCAAGAAAGTCTTCGTCCGCCTTGTGGTTCCACTCGAAAAAAGTGGTCTTCTTCATGAGCTGGTATAAGGGGAGAGCTTTCTCGCCCAGCCGACTGATGAATCGGCTGATGGACGCCAAGCAGCCAGTGAACTTTTGCACGTCCAGCAGTCGGCTAGGTACCTCCATCCTCTCAATGGCCTTGATCTTTACAGGGTTGCACTCTATGCCGCGTTCAGAGACCAGGAAACCAAGGAGTTGGTCGGCCGGTACTCCGAAGACGCACTTCTCAGGGTTGAGCTTGATCTGGAATCGGCGCAGGTTCTCAAAGGTCTCCTTGAAGTCTTCCAGCAGTGTTCCACGCTTCTCCGTCTTCACCACCACATCGTCCATGTAGACGTGGGTGTTTCTGCCGAGTTGCTTGAGGAGGCACTTCAGCATGCAACGCTGAAAGGTGGCGCCGGCATTCCTCAAGCCGAACATCATGTTTAGGTAGCAGAAGGCTCCAAATGGTGTGATGAAGGCGGTCTTCAGTCTGTCAGCCGGGTTTAGCTTGATTTGGTGATATCTTGAATATGCGTCCAAGAAGCTCAACAGCTCGCATTCGGCTGTGGAGTCTATCACCTGGTCGATTCTTGGTAAAGCAAACGGGTCCTTGGGGAAAGCCTTGTTGAGGCTTGTGTAGTCAATACACATTCTCCACTGCTTGTTCTTCTTCAGTACCAGGACCGGGTTGGCTAGCCACTCTGGAAAGAATACTTCCATAATGAAGCCGGCTGCTAGGAGTCGGGCTATCTCTTCTCCGACAACTCTTCTCTTTTTTTCTGATAGGCGGCACAAGGGTTGCCTGACTGGCTTTGCATCAGATCGAACATGTAACTTGTGCTCGGTGAATTCCGTTGGTACACCTGGCATGTCTTTGGGGGACCATGCAAAGATGTCCCGATTCTCACGGAGGAAATCGACGAGCTCGCCTTCCTATTTGTTGTCGAGGTTTGCGCCTACGACAGCGTACCTCTCTGGGTGCTCCGGATCCAAGGGTATCTTCTTTGTCTCTTTGGCCGGCTTGAACGAACCCTCAGCCTCCGGCTCCTTGGGGTTAGGCGACACCTCTAGCTGCTTGCCGGCCATTGCCACAACCCGGTCAAGGAGCCGCTTCTCGGCCGCGATCACCAGGGACTCGGCCAACCGACTACTCTCAGCCGCACAGGCAGACGACTTCCGGTAGTCGCCGGCTACGGTCAGAATCCCCTTGGAACTAGGCATCTTCATCTTGAGGTAGGCGTAGTAGGGGACCGCCATGAACTTGGCCAGGGCGGGTCGGCCAAGTAATGCATGGTATGGGCTCTCGAGATCCACCACCTCAAACCAAACTGACTCTCGGCGGAAGTGATCTTTGTCTCCAAAGAGGACGTCCATCAGGATCTTGCCGATTGGTGAGCAGGAAAGGTCAGGCACAATGCCGTGGAACACAGTCCGGCTGTTCCGAAGCTGTCTTTGCTTGATTCCTAACTTCTCCATGGTGTCCTTGTACAGGATGTTGATGCTGCTGCCTCCGTCTATCAGAACTCGCGAGAAATGAGCAGCTCGTCTATCCGTGGCAAAGGTGGCATCCAAGACCAAGGCATAAGAGCCCGAATTCGGCATCACCTCTGGGTGATCAGCTCTGCTCCAGCTGATAGGCTTCTCGGACCAGTGCATGAATTCTGGTGTCTCTGATGCTACTGCATTCACCACTTGCTGCTGCAGCCGCCTGCTGCGTCGATCATCAGCCACGCTGGTAAATATCACGTAGGCTCCGTGCTCTTTGGGGTACTCGTCTTGTACTGCGCCGATTGGCCTGACAGCCAGCTGCTGGGGCGAAGGCGGAGGCTGCTGCCCAACAGGCGGGGGAGGCAGGAGGCCGTCTCCTTTGGCGATCCTGGTGAGCCAGTGGCACTTCCGGGTGGTGTGATTCGACGGCTTCGCGCCGCTATGGAACTTGCAAGGACCATCCAGAGTCTGCTCGTATGAGAAAGCCGGCAACCAGTTGGGCTTGCCGCCTTTCTGTCGCTTGGGTGGAGGCTGCCCGTCCAGCTGCTGGTCTTCGACTGTCTCCACCTGCCGGCTGCTGGAAGCCGGCTGCGGGGCCTTGCGCTTGTGGTCGCTCTGCTCTTGTCGCCGACTGGCGTCTCCAGCCGGAGTTCTAGGAGCCTGAGGGGCCACTTTACCAGTCGCACTAACTTGAATCTCCGCCTTCATGGAGGAGTCGGCAGTGGCATACTTGTCTGCTATGATCAGCAGCTCGTCGAGGGTTTCTGGCTCGTCGCAGAGGAGCTTGTGCTGAGGACGGTGCCTTCTCCGCACCCGGCGGTGAAGTACTCGATAGCCTGCACCTCGTGCACGCCCTCACAAGAGTTCCGGAGCTCGGCCCAACGCGTGAGGTAGTCGCGAGTCGACTCGTTGGGGCCTTGCACGCACAAGGAAAGCTGACGAGGCTTGGGAGGATGCTTGTACGTGCTTGTGAATTTGCGGACGAATGCATCGGTGAAGTCGACCCAGCTGTTGATGTTGCGGGGCTTCAGGCTGTTCAGCCATGTCCGGGTCGTGCCCTGGAGCATGAGCGGAACGTATTTCATGGCAACACGCTTGTTGTCGTTCGCTATGCTGACGGTCGTGGAGTAGTCAACTAGCCAGTCCTTCGGCTTCACGGAGCCGGTGTACTTGGACGTGTCTCTTGGGAGCGTGAACCCTTTGGGAAAGGGCTCGTCTCGAATGCGGGGCACGAAACAAGGCGGACCCAACTCATCTTCTTCTTCCAGCGCTAGGGATAGGTGAAGTCGGTTGATCCGGTGACGGTCGTCGTTTTCTCCGACTCCCTCTCGGCGGCCAAGGCGGTCGCTGAGAGTCGGATGGTCAACAGGCGGCGGGGAGACTCGCCTTTCCTTGCGAGGAGGAGGAGGCGGACGGTCGGCTCGTCGTTCCACTGCTCTCGGGCGGCCGTCTTGGTCGCGCTCTATGGTAATGCGAGTCCGACTACAGCTGACAGCCGGATCCTTGTCTTTCCTTCCTCGGGCACCGCCAGTCGGCGTCCGAGACGTCGCGCCTTGGTCTCGGCGTGGAGGTGGGTCGTCGTTTTGTCGCTGCGGCGCCTCCGTGCGGCAGCCGGCCTCGTTTTGCGCGGCAGCCGCGTCGAGGAGCCGCTGGACTCGCTCCGTCATCAGGCGACGCTCTTCGCCCTCGAAGTTGTCCAGCTCGTCCGCCGCCGCCTGGGCGGCTCGAATGTTCTCCGCACGCGTGGTGTACACAGGGCGATTTGTCCCGAATAGGTTGGCGATGGCCACGCCGTGCTGCTGGACCGCGCCTAGGCGGCTGGGCCCAGCTGGGGCTGGCGAGCCACCTACAGCGCGATCCATCTCACGCTGGTAGGCTTCTGACAAGCGTCTCATGCTAGCCAGCTTCTTCGCGCCTTCGACGAGCTGAAGGCGGCGCGCCTCCAACGCCTCCGCGTCAGCGTCTTCCGAAATGGGCGCAGTTAGGTCTTGCAGTGCCGCGCCAAGTGGGTCATGCGCTCCTCCGCCAGGATGCTCGTCATGACCGATGACGAGCACCTCTGTGACGGTGCTTCCGTCGCTCTCCGCGCGTGGGAGCGGCTCGTCGTAGACCACCACATTGGTGGGGAACGCGTCGAGCGACGCGGTGTTGGAGTCGACCAGCATCGGGTCGGTGGAGCCTACAGACTCCAAGTCCACGGCAGGCTCGCCGGCGACGTGGAGTTGGTCAAGGAGGCCCGCGAGGAGGCTCTCGGGGCCGCCCGTGCCTGCGTCAGACGCAGGCTCGTCGGAGAGGCGAACCTCGCCGACAAGATTGGTGAGGCAGCTGGCTGCGCAGGCGATCTCAGCGCCGTGCAGCGCGTCGGCGCAGACTCCGTCTGGTGTGTCGGGCTGGCTGCGCTCGCCAGGGAGGAAAAGGGTTCCCGTCCAGAGCAGGTCTCCGAACGACGGTGCACCAGGCCCCACGGTGGGCGCCAAATGTCGGGGGTTGGGTGCGACATATGCCAAAGGATGGCCTATCATGGTGGGGGCGAGTAGAACGTCGCCGGTGCCTGGAAACGGGATAAGGCAAAGGCATGCACGCCGGCGAATCTTACCCAGCTTCGGGGCTCTCCGTGGAGATAATACCCCTAATGCTGCTCTGCGAGGTCTCCGCATGATCACTATGGTAAAGCGTTTACACGGTTGCTCCTTAAGCTGTTTCCTGGAGATAGGAGAAGGCAAGGCTAGCTCTCTCCTTCCTATATGATCTGGTCTAGTGCTAATGGATTCCAACCCTTTTGCATGGGTGCCCTGGGGTTTATATAGGCCTACCCCCCCAGGGGTACAATGGTAATCCGGCTGGACGCGGACCCAGCCGTCAGTCTCTCTGGTCGACGTCTTATCCGCCGACTCCTGGGGCCCGCCGACTGGCTCGGTACAGAGCCGACAGGCCGCGTCCGCCGCGGGCGGGTCTTGTCGGCTATAGATTACTGTAGCCGTGCCTCTAATGACGCGGGCTCAGTCATGGGGTCGTGGCGACAGCTCCGCCGTCTGGCGGGCGATCACTGCGGCCACTCCCTGTCGCGTCTGGTTAATGGCGCGTGGGGCCCGTGGGAGGGGCCGGCCGACTCCTGGGGGCCGACTCCCAACCGGGCCGACTGGTGGCGCTCTCGCCATCTTCCGTACGCCCGCCGACTGGTGGGACCCGTCGTCCCTGGGTCGTACCGGCAGGCCGACGTGGGCACAGGACTCCGCCTTCTGGGCTGACGTCAAGGCCGGCAGGGCAACAGTGTCGCGCCGCACGGAGATCTCTGCGGGTACGGCGTACTGTAGCCACGCCTGCCCTTGGAAAAGGGGTGAGAGTGGACCTTACTGTGGCCACTCCCCGTCCCGTCCCTCTTTACGAGGGCATGGGGGTTGTTGGCGTCGCGGGCCGACTCCCCAAGGCCGGCTTCTCTGGAAGTCACCAGTCAGGAGTCGGCTTATCCTGAAGTCGTCCCTGAGACTCGGCCGCGACTGGGCTGTCGGCCGCCTCGCCGCCGACTCTCAGAAGGCGGCTCTTCGTCCTTGGGTCTCGAGGGGCGCAGCCTGCCCCGATGTCTTGAAAGGTTCTGGGCCGGGGTTAGCCTACCCGTGACCCATTACTCCGACAAAGGCGGAATCTGAAGGTTCTAATTTAGTTAATGGATTGGAAGTGCCCTCAAATATCCCAAGCTCTTGCAGAGTTGACCTAGTTGCAACACCTCATTTACGTGAAAAAATATAACAAACCAACGAGAATTAAGAGAATTGTTGAAGCATCATCTGCCTTTACTGAAAGACCTTTAACTGGAGGTAATTCAGCGTCACATATATTAAACGGAATAGCTGAATTGTTGTGCTCACCTTGTATGTGGTTCTTGATTCTACATAAGAACAACTTTATTTGAAGGCAGGATGGTGCCGATTCTTTAGTTCAGACATTTATGACTGGGGTACTTCAGCCATAACAATAGATGGTCGATCAGGCAACAACGCTATCGCAAACTTGCTGATTGGAGGCCCCTGACGACTTGCATGTCATTGGAAATGGTGATATATTATCCTTTCATGATTGGAACATGCATGTTTCAGCCAGCTCGAGGTGCACTTACCAAGGTTGCAACTTACATGATTTACGTATATATGTTGTGAGAAGAAAACCCGAAGAAATGATTATGTGTATTTTAGCGAAGTGTGCTTGTGAACCACATTTTAGCTTGGAATTGTGTAATTACGACATGACATCATGATTCCCCAAAAAAAATTCAGACCATAGTTAGCACAGTATGGACACCTAAATCTTGAACATTCTAAAATAATTACAAGATCCTCATTTTTCTCTATTTATACCAGAAAGTAAAATAAATAAGACCAACCAAAGGGCTAACCCTCGTTGGCTTTTCTTTATAGGAGAAACTCCGTGAGCACCGCGCGTCCGTGCCGGGACTCGAACTCGGGTGGGCTGGCAGCAACCTCAGCTGCCCAGCCAACGGGTCGACGCCAGAAGAACCGCATGCAATCATCAGGAAATACCAAATCTAGGGGTTACAGAAAGTCAAAGTGTTCCCATCAGACTGCGGAAACACTAATGTTCTACCTTGTTTTTAACCAAAACTAATGTTCTACCTGGGAAGAAAAATGACAGATGCAACTCACGCACATGACCAGGCCTAGGTAATTTATAGCAGATGGGAAGAAAAATGACAGATGCAACTCACGCACATGACCAGATGGGAAGAAAAATGACAGATGCAACTCACGCACATGACCAGGCCTAGGTAATTTATAGCAGATGTCCACCTGTGAGTCCTTTTTCTGGGGCTTACAAGAAACACTTGCAAGTTGTTAAACCGAAAACAGTGAATATAGCTTGCAAGTAATAATCAGAATATTATTCAGCTTCCATTTCCATGAATCGATCAGAGACAAAGTTGATCTTTATTTGACATTCAATCAAACAGTCCCAATCAAATTTAATTTGGGGCAAGGTAGAAAGATGCAAGTCATAACAGGGAGAAAAGCTATCAAGAATGCCATGATGCTTGTTGCGACAAATTTACCACATTACACCTTTTCGTGGAAGAGTGAAAAGATCTGGATGCGCTTATCTGAAATTCTTAAATGATCAGTTCAAACAAATTATAGAGCCAAAGCAATTCAAAATTTAGCATTATGAAGGAAAGGCTCGTGATTAGTATGCAAATACGAAAGGCACAGGATTACTACAAAGTAGGATGATTGTCTGTCAAAAGCAAAAAGAACTCAGTTTTATGCTTTTCTAAACTAAAGCAGAAACGACCGTACAATTGCAGGAGAAAAAATTGATGTATGCTTTTTCTAACCTCAGCAACAACAAACCCACAATTGCGGCAGACAGGCCTGGGCATCACAATCGAGAACATTTATCACCAAGGCCTCACAAATCAAACCGGACAGCTGATTTCAAGATATCAATGACGTATCGTTCTCTATATTCATCATTTGCAGAGAATGGCCATCACGAGAGCAATTCAGTTTGCTTCTGACTTCTGAGAACAAATCAGCTCTACTGGCAAGCGTGCTTGTGCCCGCAGTCTGCAGAAGCATTTGGACGAACACATGGCGCGCGTCCGCGTCGGCCGTCGGAGTCGAGTAGGACGTCTCGCCGGCTCCCTCCAACTCCAGTGTTGCTTTCCTGCCCTGCGCGGGAGGTGTTCGCCTGTGTGGTGGACTGGTGGGTGCAAGGTTGGGGTGGCCAGATCAGCACCATGGTGCCTCTGCCTGCCGTCGTCACTAATGGACGCCGTGGAGGGGAGCCGCTACCACTGGAGGCAGCCGCTCAAGGCGCCGTCCATCTTCCGCCACCAGGCGGAGGTCCGCCTGCATCCGACTCTCCTCGCCGGCACAGTCGCGTTGGTGGGGCAACGATGGTGGCGGCAGAGCTTGCGTCCGAGCTACACGCAGAGAAACAGAGGGGAGGTGGGGCGCTCCTCGTTCCTGCGCTGCACACTGGATTCGTCCTGACATGGATGGATCCAGGGATCCAGCGACACCTAGCCTTCTCCAAGGCGGGGGCGGGGAGG
>NC_041382.1:223225457-223278012 GCF_002162155.2 Triticum dicoccoides
TCGTCACCCTGGATGAGGGATAGCTATTCCTCACCCCAGCCGCGCCTCGAACCAGACGCCACAGCTACGTGAGAATAAAGCGCGAACGTAAATTTACTTCAAGGCATGAGTCGTAAAGTTACATCATGAGACCCCACGTAAAAAAAACACCGCGAGGTAAATTTACCTCTTCTCTCTACTATCTACTCTCGAATCAGGAGGAAACCAACTCCATGGATCGTGGGAGGGCTCCGCCATTTTCCACACCTCTCCTGCAGTCCACCAGCTCTACCCCTAATTTGTCCATCGTGCAGCCATGACGGTTCCCTACAGACCAGCGGAGCGGTTCGCTCTATCCTGTGGCCTGGAGCCGGCTCCGGTGGCTTTGCAGAAGGGAAGATGTCGTCTAGCCGGCGGGGTCCAGCTGAAACTGAAGCGGTGACGCCAAGTTGGGCCGCGATCTCAGCGCCAGGGCGGCGCTCGACGCATCGACGCACTCCACGAGCTCGAGCCATTTTCATGTCTCTCCTTCCCATCCTTACCTTCATGATTGGATCTGGATTCAAAGATTTCACCGGCTGCCGTTGAGTCGTCATGGTCTAGGTATGATCGACCTCCTCTTCAAGTTTGGTCAATGGCTCCTACTTCATGCGCCCATGAGCTCCAGCGCCGTCCCTTCCTCTCTTGAATATGGTCACCTGGGCACATCCCCCCTGTGACATCCCTACCTATTTTTCAACACTGAAGTTATTTTGTTTTGACAAGAGTCAGTCAGAATTTGTGTGTTATGAGTTTGGCATCTAAATGGGGGTGGTAAGTTGTGACAGGACAGTGTTGTAGTGCGAGCAGAACGAAATGACCATGTTATGATAAATAAAAATTCTTATGCTAAGGTCTTACAATGTTAGAACAAGTCGATGCATTATCTTTCTGAAATCAGCAGCAAAAGTATCAGTAGCTCATTTTGTTGTGGGGAGCAGAGTTTAACAGTCAATTAGTTTTGTTTTTAGTGCTGCTTAGAAATTTCCATAACATGTGTGAAGGCTAATTTGATTCTCAGTTCGTACAGTCACCTTGTTCTATTTTAGTTCTGCATCCTAATCAGATTTTGAGCTTGCTTGGTTTGTTCAAAAACCAGATCAAAAATTTTCAAGTGAAGAGAGAAATTTATTGACATAGGAAAGTTCTCCACTAACGCTCTTAATTTTGATACCTGTCATGTAGGAAAGTTCTCTCCTAAAACTTTGATTTCTCTGTATTTCCTGTGTGTGTTATGCAGTGGACAAGTGTGAAAAAGTTGTTGTCTATATGACATGAAGAAGTTGAGGTAATGTGTTGCAAACATGATGTTTTCCTAACATCCAATTAATTTGGTTGCAGGACTCCACCACCACTACACAATCACATATGGAGGCTACTAACTTATTTGTAGAATAAAGAGGCCAATATATTTAATCTTTTTAGGTATACTTTGGATTTAAGAAGAAGCTTAATCATTGTTATTTTATATATTTGACAGTTTTGACATAAACTCTCTCACATCTACTCAGTTAATTTGATTGGGAAGCTTAACGGTCTACGCGCTACTCCCTACCACTGTACAGCAGTATTTTTGGCAGTGTACTATCCAATTCTTAGCATTCTTTTTTCTGGCAATAACAAACACGGGAAACCTTATTTTGATTTCTGCAATTGTGTTATGCTGGTGCATCATATATCATCAAGAAAAAAATAGACATAATTGCCAGTATAGCCGATTTTGTTTTGGAATTAAATGCTTTAGATCTTGGATGCCGCTTTATCTCCTCTGTTATGTTGACTCAGATTTTATTGGACATATTATTCGACTAGCCATGAGGAGAAAATTCTTGTTCAACGTGTTCTCAAAATGTTGACTTCAGATGTTCTCTTTGAGAAACTATTGACACAGAGAAGTAATGACCTTTCTCCGGTTTTGCATATTAAGAACTATTGTTTGTTAATATCTCATCAATCTTCTTTGACACAATTACAGTTTTGTAAATTTCCAAATTTATTGGAGAAAAGAGATCAAATTTTTCTTCTCATTCTCATGCAGCTTCAGATGTTTTACCCATTAGCTTTTGCTATAGGCTTTCGTACATGTTATCTTGCTCACAGCAAGATCTGCATCCTTGCATTGTAGATGGTAGTTGAACCAACTAATTCAGTATGAACTAATAGTGCAGGGGTTCTACAGATGCAGGGCCACCAAGGAATGTGTTGCGAGGAAGCACGTGTGGAGTGGTGGTGCTGCAACACCGAGATGCTCGTGTCACCGACTAGAACAAGGCAACAAAAAGAATCATATGCAGTCACTCGACCTGTCGATGCTTGCGCAAATTCAGAAGCTTGACTGAATCTGCCAATGCTAGAAGAAGATAGAATAACTCTGAATTTGTATGCCATATATGGAACATGTCATTCAGCCGATTTTTGGTTATTCATCTGACAAAATATCTGGATGCAAATAATTTTTTAATAAGGCCAAGATTTCACTGCCATATTTTTCATGATGTAGTGAATATTTTTATCGGGGGTGCAATGCATTTACCATTTGAATTATTATGTCGATAAAATTGCTCCATGCGAGCGGTTGTCAAATTTCCTTGTAGAAGTACCACTCGAAGTTCATTCTTCTAATCTGTGTATGCTTTCAGCAAATGATGATAGGCTTATCAATAAGTGTCTTGTTGAGTGTATCTAAGAAAAATAATGTTGAGTTATTGGTTTGGGAGTCCTCCTTTTGATTCTCCTCCAGCGTTTTGTAGCACTGTCTACCGGATCATCACGTCTTGTGCTCAACCCATTAGCTGACCACACACAAAAAGATTCTTTGTGTTCAACTCATTAGCTCTAGACCACACACAAAAATATTCTTGTGAGTTATTGTGAAGACATAAGTATTACATTGATACACTGGGCTACATGAGAACCACCCAAAAAGCACTTGAATTTCATTACACAACTAGGTCGGTTTACAATGAACAAACACGATCAGAGTTCGTCATACACAATCATACAGACAATAAATTCAGTAAGCTATTTGAGAAAGTAGCATCTAAATATTCAATATCTACAGACAAGACTATCTATCTGTAGTGACAAGATTATCTTTCTGTAGTGCAACACTCTCCCATCGATCTTGAGATGGACACTGTTCTCGCCTATCTGCAGACATTTGTAGTTCCAATTAGGAGTTGCAAAATCAACATCTGGATGACCGTAAAGTTTCTGCGAAGATGTTTCCAGTTAGCCTTTGCAACATCCTCATCTGGATGACCATACAGTTTGAGCAATGATTTCTGAAATAGTTTCAGAGTTTTGGCAACTGTTACATATACACGAATCATTGCAGCTCCTCATGACTACTCTGTTCCTGTCATGGGAAGGGAACCTTGATATACAGAAACTGTCGATTTGTGGAAAGTTAGTGCTGTCGAAATTTTACTGTGATATTTTCATTCATCAAATAATGGTGCATGATAGCGGACAAGATAATAAGCGGTCAAGAGAGATGTGAGCAGGATCTCAAGTCTCAACTACAAAAGATTAATTAGTTGTTTTTTTAGAGAAGATTAATTAGTTGTTGATACCATGCCATTCTATACAAACCTATACGAACGTAACAAATTCTTCCATTCTGTATTGCTCAAAGCCCCAAACAATCTAGGGAGTAGAATGCGCGTGAGAAAATACACATCTATCTTTGAGTTCCTTGCTGATTGCAAATGAAATGAAGGGGGCAATAATTTGCATAGAAATATTAAGAGAACTAGTAAACCCATAGCATCGACTTGTTGGCAGGATTTACCTTACGACCAAAATTTGAAGTCAGGACATGAATTTCTGAAAGAAACAACTGCAAATGGTAGGTTTGCTCACCATGAAATCCCGAATGGAAAATAGTAACAAAACGTGAACCAAAAAAAAGCCTAGCTGGACTGAAGATTTAGCTCGCCACTGTACCCTGATGTCGAAACCCAATGGTGTGCTCCGCCCACCATATAACCACCCACAGCAGTGCCGAGGCCGGCCAGCGCTTGCTGATGCCACCCCTCGAGCCAGTCGCAGGCTCCCAAAGCTTCAAAACCTTTGGGTAAATGCATGGATTTCGAGTCGCTCGACTAGTCGCGACTAGTCGACGACTAGTCTATGAGTCGCAAAAATATGGTCGACTCAGCTTAGTGTCGACTCGCGAATCTGAGTCGCGACTAGTCACAACACAGGCTCGACTTCTTCCGAGTCGCTGCTCCAGAGCGACTCGCATGAGTCGCGACTCGAAAACCATGGGTAAATGGCAAACAGTCTTAGAAATTCTCCTAGAAAGGAACAGCTTAAAGATTCACGTACACCTAAACCATGTACTTGCATGAGCACACAACTATTAAACACTCCTTAATCTAACTTGTGTTATTCATTTTCTATAGATGGCTTAATAAACTCCAAAATACAACACTCTCCTTGTCCTATTCTTATATGCAACTAAACTGATTAATGTTTGCTAACAGGAAAAATTGCTTGCTTTATACTGAATCCCTGATTTGTTGGAACTGCCGAAGAAACTAGTTGTGAATTCCAATTAGGTAACTGCATAGTGCAGCTACCTACGCCAACAGCTATGCCTGATTGTACTATATTCAAATCAAGCCAATTTCCTGGTGCACATGACCATCGTGAAGTGACTCATGCAACCAACTTTGCTATAATAAACACAAGAGCAGTCGAACCCCAATCCTAACCAATCAGAACATAATTTTCTCGCCTGCGCACCATTGCCTCGTCTCCAAGTCCCTTGCATACATCTTCTGCTCCTAGATTTCTTGGCAGAATTCCAATTCCTTGATTGCCTAATAAATTCACAAAACATAAAACTAGCATCATCGATTAAAATCTTATCTTAAGAATAGCATAAAATAAAAATCCTCGTAAAGTGAATATTCTTTAATTGAAGAAATATTGCTCGTATGTATGTGCAAATTTCGATTATAACATAAATATACAGATAGCATTGTCAGCTAACCTTCAATTAAGTCAGAACCATCATTTATTGCTAAAGGATGAAAATTCGTGAAACTTAAACAAAAGCAAAATCAGTAGAGTATTCATATGTCCCATGACAAAAAAAACTGATCTCAGCTCGATTGAAGTCTGATACTCTACTGTTGTTCCTTTCTCCGCAGCCTTGAGCTTCTCCTCTTCTTCTATGTCATCCACATGACCTTCATCTCCTCCTTGAATTGATTCCACCGCCAGGAGTCCGTTCGAGCATTACCTCCATCACCCGAGCTCCTCATTTATCTTTCCTTTCCTTGCTTGGTCTGCTTCCTCTTCCCCTGCACTGCTCCCAAAAACCAATAAGCCTAACCCTATAAATTCAGAAGTTCATGGAGGAGGATAGGGGAAGACGAGGAGGAGGGTGGTCTTATACCGCCGACAGTGGAGAGGGACGCCGGAGAAGGTCGCTGTCACTGCCGAGCTCGCCCGGATCTTGCATAGCCCACGGTGCCTCCGAGTCGTTGCCGCACGAAAGAGGAAAGGGTAGTACTCCACACGCGGAAGAGGTAGTCTCCGCCGTTGGGTCATCCCTCCGGCGCCGTCGCTGGCTCGCTGCCGCTGCCTCCGCATTGACGAGATTTTTTCTTTTTTGAGGGGAACCGCAATGGCGAGATGCGAGCAGCCGGAAGGAGAGAGAAACGGACCGGGGGCATGGCCTAGTTTTTTTCTTTACAATCAGGGGTAGTGGACGACCCGTTTTCCATCGACGTAAAATTACATTGCTGACGTTAGTTAAACTAGACCATCCCTCGGTCGATTGACCAGGGTGAGGAATTACTTAATCTTCACCCTGCGTATTAAATAGACCTTATATATATATATATATATATATATATATATATATATAGTGGTATTATATATACTATTTTATTATTTTAAATATGTTCATATATTATATCTAAGATATTTCAAAACAAGTTACATGAAAAAATTGCACATGAGCCCATAGTTTTTGTTATATTTGTGAAATACATACATATTTGTACGTAAAAAAGAGCATACTCAAAAAATGGTACATACTACCTAAAAATTTGTATATATACTACCTAATCATTATTATATACTACATACTACACGTACATACTCTCGGTTTCGACAGATACTACATACAACATACAAAACGCAAGCAGTGATAACTACCACTGCTTGTAGGAAACATTTGTCCTATATCTATACCTACTATTAAAGGGAGGTGATATTCTTGATTTGGTCCGTCATGGTTTGGTCCGTCAACATATTCTTAAGATTTTTTTTGTATGTCACAGATATTTTCTTCTATCCGAGGTGGTACTAAATTTTTATGCATACGTAAATAAATAAAATATTCACCCAGAATTTCGTATGTGGGGTGCGCAACGTTGTGGCCCAGTGGCTGCTAAGTTGGGCCTTCGACCTAATAATAATGCAGCAAAAATTATACAATAACCTGTGATTAGAACCCCGCACCTCGCCATATCACTCTGACTATCATGACCAACTATACAACCACCATCTTTTTTTTTGAGCAAAACAACCAAATCATCTTGATCAGAGACGGTTGTGTTAGTTTTACTTCGGAGAAGCATAAAGGCCACACAATTGGGCATCTGCCCGGCGCTCCAGCTGATGGGCCAAAGTCCGTCAACTCAAGTAAACATGATCAGCAGGCACAAAGATATTACGTGTTTAATAGTCCCACCTTGCTACACAAAATTGATTCTCATCAATTTATATACGTTCAACATCGTTTTCCGCCGTGAGCTAATTGAATGGACTCCTCATATGCAAGGGGGAAGAGGCTTTGCACACTGCATGATCGGGAAATAAAACGTCGGTGTTTAGCAGGTTTGTGGGCTGATATTTGAACTTTCCATGGTGCATTATTAAAGGAGGTATTGTATTACGAGATTTATGGGATTATATTTGAACGTTGCATGGCACATAAAGGAGAGTTGTGGGCTGATATCTGAACTTTGCAAGGTGCATAACTAAAGGAACCTGAAATTGTTGGCTTATATGAAAGAACTAAAAAACAAATCCGGAGGATTAAGTGCAGCTGCCATTGCATCCCTATAAGAAGGAAGCTGCACCGTACCATCTATGGATAGGCGCACAAATGTAGCATCTAAAGAATAAAAGGAGGACATTGCACAATGATTGGGAATTGAATTAAACAAAAAGAAGGAATTTAAAGGAGTCCCCGTAATCAAAGGAGAGGACACAAAATGATTAAATGCTCGGTAGATCATTGCAATTTGAATTAATATTCCTAAATTTGTGCCAAATTTATTTTTCATTGAAATACACGATGTAATTTTTATTACTTTTAATGTTATTTATATTGTCATGATGAATAAAACAAATGTTTTTTCATAACAAAATGTTATCAAAAAGATCAATTTACTTCGAATCATACCCCATGTTCTAAGCTCCCTGTCATGACCTTCAAATAATGCATCTTTTTTTACATAAGCCTCCATTGTCCCATGACATAATGCCTGGAACCGGCCAACATGAACTAGATTTTTTTCCCGATTTTAACATAGGTATTGATATTCCTTACTAAATTTACATCAGTTTTATTTTCCATTGAAGCGCATAATGTTATTTTTATTACTTATTCAATTTCATTACTTTTGTTGTTCTTTATATTGCCATGATGTCATGAATAGATCAAAAGCTTTTCATAAGAAAACATTGTCAATCAGATTATTTACCATGAATCATACCACATGTCCTAAGCTCCATGTCGTGAACTCGTGATCCTGAAATGATACATATTTTTTTCATAAGAAACTGTTGTCCCATTATGACATGTCGTGAAGCGGAATTTTTCCCGTTGCAACGCACGAGCATTTGTGCTAGTATATATATATATATATATCTTTCCCTAATAATAAAGCACGGATTGACTCCATGGGTTCACCGTCACAATACGCTTCTTCCCATGATTTTACACTTTCAGTTTGAATTTAAAGCATATTCAAGGTGGTACTAAATTTTGATACTATTCATGTGGCCCGCCACGCACAACTTTCGTCCGGAGGGATGAGACTCGAACGAAGCCTACGTGATGGAAAGCCGCACGCAGCTTGGGCTGTGGCCCAACTAATCTAGCCAACATAAAGGGCCTGGCAAAAATATTAGATGCTACTTGGAATTGAACTCACGACCTCATCTTCGCCTAGCTATTGTCGGCACCAACTGAGCTGGTTTGCTAAGAAGAAAAGTTTGTTTCATGTATTATTAATCCCACCTCGCGTCCTTAAATCCAATCCTACTAAATTATATAGGCCTTTCAATGTCCTGGTTATCAAGGAGCTGTCTGGGAATTAATAAGCAAAGGCTGAGAAAAGGAAGCAACTCATACATGCATGCACGGTGGGCCTAAAGGAGATTAACAGAAACAAGGTGTCGGTGTACTAGAGTAGGGGTACCCTAGTATCCCGAACTTGTGCACGGGCAGTCGCAGCATCCCGCGGCAAGGCTTGCCGGGTGACCGCCAAGGTCCTCCGTGGTTCCTTTGGAGCCATTCAAGAACAAAGTATCCAAGCCAAGGAGACAAGACCCCGGCAAGAGGAGCTTGCCGGGAAGGCCAACCAAGGCATCTCAAGATCCCGGCAAGAGGAGCTTGCCGGGAAGGCCAACCGAGGCATCTCGAGGAACTTGCCGTGACGCGCCACGCGCCCCGGCAAGGCCCGGTGAGCGACAAGCTCCCGGATGCGACAAGACAATGACCGCGACAAGGCGCTTGCCGCGGCAAACCACCACTCTGTGCCCGCGCTCCAGCACATCCACCAACGTGTCGCTCTGGGACCCTTCCAGGCGTACGCGGCGGGAGGCTATGCAGCCAGGGGTGCGCGGTGGCAAGCGGCGCTGACAACATTGCCATCATGGCGAGCGGTGGCGTCCCTGACGGTCCCTTTTGCACTGTTTAGGCGACGCAGACGGGCATTTAATGCCTTTGTCCCCTGCCGTCAGGGTTAGGTATGATACACTGTAGCAGGTAGCTGTACCTGCCACAGCACCTTTACATTTTTACCCTTGTCTACGTTGCCACCTGTCGGTGATCCCTTGAGCATATAAAAGGAGGCCCATGCGTAACGTAGAGGAGGTGGGCTGATTTAGCTGGTTCGAAGACCATTCACGCTCGGTCTAGTTAGCTGCTGGTGTGTACTGTAGCACTCCACGCTCCCGAGCAAGAACTCAATACAAACCACAAAGCAGGAGTAGGGTTTTACGCATCCGTGCGGCCCGAACCTGGGTAAACTGCTCGTGTGCTTCGCCCTCACCGAATCGAAAGGGACTCGGCCCGCCGGTCCTATAGGTGTTCGTGGATCAGTCCTCCGACATCTTTGGCGCGCCAGGTAGGGGGTGCGTCGAGGTTGTGTGAACCAGATCCGGCGTTCACACGAGCTAGATCTTCATCATCTTCATCGACATGCCGCCGAAGAAGAAGGCTTCGGAGGCGGCTGCTCCGTCCGCCCCACCACCGCCGGAGCAAACGGCTGACGAGGTGGACGTTGGTGGAAGAACGGGCGTCGACGAGGGAGCTCGCGATGCTGCCAGGTCCAAGGACAAGGCTGCGCTGCCCATCGGCGACGTGGCCGGCTCCCACAATGACCGGGCGCACTCCAAGACCTCGGCGTCCGTGCATGCACCGCGCCCATCTCAGGAGGCGCAGGACCGGCAGCGTCATGGTACTCACGGTACCATGCATTTGCTGGACCAAGATCGAGCTGGTGGATCTCGGAGTGCTCAAGACCAGCATGCACGCCAGCATGCTGGCACGAGCGAGGCACGGTCGCCTGGACGGGATACTGCTCCTTCTAACATAGTTAGAAGTCCGAGCATATCTCGCTCCTCGCACCGTTCGCCACCGCCACCCGCCACTCCAGCAGAAGCTTTGGCGCAAGCTCAACTGCTCCTGTACTACCCTCCAACGGCAGACAAGATCGATGACTGGAGGGCCACCATTCAGAATCTCATCGGCTTCGCCAACGGCGACACTCAACGGCAGCCAATCACGTCGCAGCCGCAGCAAGTCAGCCAGGCACGAGCCGGTGGCGACAAGACCGGTGGGGGTGCAACCACTGTGCACTCTCCGCCCTGAAGGCCAAGATCGCCGACTCGTCGGATCCACCTCGACAGCGACTCCACCGCGTCATCAGATCCACGAGCTCGTCGCGATCAGCGCCAAGTTCTTCACGAACGACAGCAAGAAGACGCTCGTACTCGCATCGAGCGCCGAAGAGAAGCGCGACGTCAATCAGACCAGCGCGCTGGGCCCTCTGTCGACATGCATGCGCCAGGGGAACCAGGCAACTTGCCGTACGCGGTAGGTTGCCCTGCGTTTACTCGTGAGCTGCGGCAAGTCCAGTGGCTCAGCATGAAGAATTTCAAGCCAGACGTACCAGAGAAGTACGACGGCAAGTCGCATCCGTCGGAGTTCCTCAGCATCTACACCATCGCGGTGCAGGCTGCCGGGGGGCGGGACGACAAGATCCTTGCCAACTACCTCCCGTTGGTGCTCAAGCCCAACGTCAGGTCCTGGCTCATGCATTTGCCGGACAACTCCATATCCTCCTGGGCAGACCTATGCCATCAGTTTGTCGGCGCCTTTACAGGCGGCCACAAACCTCCTGGCCAAGAGAGTGACCTTCATCTGCTCGCCCAGAAGGAAGGAGAGCCCCTGCGCAAGTACATTCAGAGATTCAGCCGTGTACAGCACAACATCCCAGATGTCCACCCTGCCGCGGTCATCAGCGCGTTTCATCAGAACGTGCGTAACCGCAGGATGCGGGAGGAGATGGCGATGTGCAAGATCAGAGAGGTCAATGAGCTGTATGCCCTGGCCGACAAGTGTGCACGTGCTGAGGAAGGGAGGAAACTCCCCGGAGAGAATACAGGAGCAGGAGGATCTGACAGCGAGGATGCTGCCCCGGCAAAGAAAAACCGGCGGCGGAACAACAGGAAGAAGAAAGGCAAAGATGTGCTAGTCATTGAGCAGTCCGGCAACGAAGGTGGCGTCAAGAAAGCCAAAGCTGGTAGCTCCGGCAAGGAGATTGCCGCATGCAACAATTGCCAGACTGTGGCGGTCGCCGACAAGCAGGACGGCACCGACAAGCAGTACTACAAGATCCACCGCACCAAGGGCCATGACCTCCAGAGCTGCAAGAAGGTCGAGTAGCTTGTCCAGCAGCAAAAGGCTGAATACGAGCGACGCGACAAGGAGAGGGCCCAAGGAGGCGCTGGAGAATCTGGCAAGAAGCGCACCGGCCGGGGAGGACGCCGCGGCAAGGCCAAGCAGCGGCAAGGAGACAGACCTCCCCGCGGCCGCGACAAGTATGAAGATGACGACGACGACGAAGACATGGATGATGTCGAGACCAGTGAGCAGGAGTTCCAGAAAGCCACAGAGGTCTTGTGCGTTGACGACGGTGCTTCTCTGCATACTTCGCACCGCCAACTCAAGCAGTAGGTGCGGGAAGTCAATGCGGCAGAACCACCTGTCGAATCACGCAAACCTCTGAAATGGTCCAGCATGCCTATCATCTTTGATATTGAGGACCACCCTGATCGCACAACTGCGGTCGGGTGCTTGCCGATGTTGGTTTCACCAACTATCCGCAACCTGAAGGTCACTAAGATGCTAGTTGACAGCGTGGCCGGCTTGAACCTGATCTCCTCCGTTGTACTCCAGAAACTCCAGATCCCTGACAGCGAGCTCGAATAGACCGGCACATTCCAAGGAATCAACCCGGGAAGGAGCAAGCCGAAGGGGAAGGTCACGTTGCCAGTAACATTTGGCAGCGAGGTGAACTTCAGGACTGAGAGGGTCACTTTTGACGTTGCTGATATTCCATTGCCTTACAATGGGATACTCGGCCGTCCATCGCTCGCCAAGTTCATGGCAGCCTCTCATTATGCATACAACATGCTGAAGATGCCAGGCCCGATAAGCGTCATCTCTGTCCCCAGTGACAAGAAGGATGCTCTTATCTGCGCCGACAAGATCTACCGGGAAAGCGGCGGCCGCAACAGATTGCAAGTCACTTGTCGTTGAAGCTCCCGGGGGGAATAAGAAGACCAAGTCCGGCAAGAGTTCTGATGCTCACTCCGGCAAGCGCACCTCTTCGGAGTGCTGCGCTGCCGTTGAGGACGCACCATCGAGCTCCACCGGCAAGTGTAAGAAGACAATGGCAGCTCCGTCAGAGACCAAAAAGGTGTCCGCCAAGGAGGACGGCACTGGTGGTACCTTCACCATCAGTGCCACTCTCGACCCTAAATAGGAAAGCGCGCTCATTGCTTTCCTGCGGGCGAATGTCGACGTGTTTGCGTGGCAGCCGTCTGACATCCCCGGTGTTCCCAGGAAAGTAATTGAGCACCATCTTGCCGTTTGTCCTCATGCGCGGCCCGTCAAGCAGAAGGTCAGGAAACAAGCAGTGGAGCACCAAGAATTCATCGCAGAAGAGATCAAGAAGTTGGAAGCAACAGGCCTTGTCAGAGGAGTGCTCCATCCTACGTGGTTGGCCAATCCTGTAGTCGTGCGCAAGGCAAATGGGAAATGGAGACTTTGTATCGACTTTACCGATGTTAACAAAGCTTGTCCCAAAGACCCATTTCCTTTGCCGCGCATTGACCAGATTGTTGACTCCACGGCTGGATGTGACTTGCTTTCATTTCTTGACGCATATTCAGGATACCATCAGATCTTCATGGCAGAAGAGGATGAGGAGAAGACCGCATTTATCACTCCATGTGGCACGTACTGTTTCATACGGATGCCTTTCGGTTTGAAAAATGCTGGTTCAACATTTGCAAGAGTAGTCCATGTCGCTCTTGAGCCACAAATACACAGAAATGTGGAAGCCTACATGGATGACATAGTGGTCAAGAGCAAAGACAAAGCAACTCTGATTCAAGATTTAGACGAGACCTTTGCAAATCTGCACAAGATCAGCCTCAAGCTCAACCCCGAGAAGTGTGTGTTTGGAGTCCCCTCCGGCAAGCTTCTCGGGTTCTTCGTGTCTCAGCGGGGAATCGAAGCCAATCCCAACAAGATCAAGGTCATTGAGCAGATTGAAGCACCAAAGCGCGTCAAGGATGTACAAAGACTTGCCGGTTGTGTGGCTGCTCTCAGCAGGTTTATCTTTAGGTCTGCTGAGCGCGCCCTGCCGTTTTTCAAACTATTGAAAAAGGCAGGTCCAATGAAATGGACTCCGGAAGCGGAGGCTGCGCTGCAAGACTTGAAGAGATATCTGTCCTCCGCTCCAACACTTGTCGCACCTAAGCCACAAGAGAAGTTGTTGCTGTATATAGCGGCAACCAATCAAGTGGTTAGTGCTGCGTTAGTGGCAGAGAGGGAGGCAGATGATAAGCCAGCAACCACGGCAGGCGCATCCAGCGACAAGCAGGGGGCTTCCCCGACAAACTCTGGTCCCGACAAGGTTGGATCTGCGCAGACGCGCGAGGAGATACAGAAGAGAATGGTGCAGCGCCCAGTTTACTTTGTCAGTTCCCTTCTGCAGGGGGCTAGGTCAAGGTACTCTGGTGTACAGAAATTACTTTTCGGCCTTCTTATGGCCTCGAGAAAGCTGCGCCATTACTTCCAAGCACATGAGATCACAGTTGTCACTCGCTTTCCGCTGAAGAGGATACTACAGAATCCAGAAGCAACAGGCAGGATTGTTGAGTGGGCACTGGAACTGTCAAGCTTTGGCCTCAAGTTTGAGAGTACTTCAACTATCCAAAGTAGAGCATTGGCAGAATTCATAGCAGAATGGACGCCAACACCAGATGAAGAAATTTCAGAAACGAGCATCCCTGTCAAGGAAGCAAGCAAAGAGTGGTTGATGTACTTTGATGGTGCCTTTTCGCTGCAAGGTGCCGGCGCTAGCGTGCTGCTTGTCGCACCCACCGGAGAGCACCTCAAGTACGTAGTCCAGATGCACTTTCCCAAGGAGCAAGCGACTAACAATACTGCAGAGTATGAAGGCTTGTTTGCCGGTCTCAGGATCGCGGCAGACCTTGGGATCAAGAAGCTCATTGTCAGGGGTGACTCACAGCTTGTCGTCCGCCAAGTAAACAAGAACTATCAGAGTCCATTGATGGAAGCCTACGTCGCCGAAGTGAGAAAGCTAGAAGAGCACTTTGACGGCCTACAGATGGAACATGTTCCAAGAGCTCAGAACGCCATTGCCGATGGCCTGTCAAAGTGCGCCGCACTTAAGTTACCTGTGGAACCAGGGATTTTTATGCTCAAGATGACTCAACCTTCTGTAGCGCCATCAACTGGACAGAGCAAGAAGAGGAAGTTGATTTCTGGTGACTATTTGCCGGCAGAGCTCCCCGAAGCCGCCGCCAAGAAGATCCCCAAGATCAACGCCAAGAGCGCTAAGGAGCAGACTGCTCCGGCAAGCCCCAGGGTTTGTTCCGTTGAAGCAGAAGCTCCCGACAAGTTTTGCTCCGGCAAGCTTGCCGGGGAACGTCAAGCTCCGGCGGAGCCGCAGGTTCTCACCGTAGGAGCGGACGTTCCCGCAGCAACAGATTTGCCTTGCGCTGAGGAGCAGTCTGCTCCGGCAATCCCCAGGGTTTGTTCCGTTGAAGCAGAAGCTCCCGACAAGTTTTGCTCCGGCAAGCTTGCCGGGGAACGTCAAGCTCCGGCGGAGCCGCAGGTTCGCGCCGTAGAAGCGGATGTTCCCGCAGCAGTAGATTTGCCTTTAGTCCTTGTTGTCGAGCCACAAGCTCCAGCATGGGCACAGTAGATTGTCCGTTTCCTTCAGACAGGAGAACTTCCCGAAGAGCAAGAAGAAGCGGAAAGAGTAGCCCGGCAGTCAAGTATGTACCAGTTTGTTGACAAGACACTGTACAGAAGAAGACTCAACGGTGTGAAATTGAAGTGTATTCACCGGGAAGACGGACAAAAGCTGTTGGCAGAGATACATGGAGGCATATGTGGTCACCACATTGGCGCAAGAGCACTTGCCGGCAAAGCATTCTGACAAGGTTTCTTTTGGCCGACAGCCTTCCAGGATGCAACTACACAAGTAACCAAGTGTGAAGCGTGCCAGTTCCATTCCAAGCAGATACACCAACCAGCTCAAGCTCTCCAGACGATCCCTTTATCCTGGCCATTTTCGGTCTGGGGGCTCGACATCCTCGGCCCCTTTCCCCGAGCAATCGGGGGCTTTGAGTACTTGTACGTAGCAATCGACAAGTTCACAAAGTGGCCGGAAGTGGAACTAGTGAGGAAGGTGACAGCACAGTCAGCAGTCAAGCTCTTCAGGTCGATTGTTTGCCGCTTCGGGATCCCTAACGGGATAATCACCGACAACGGTACACAATTCATGAGCCGCACCTTCATGCAGTATGTCCAAGATCTTGGCGCCAAGGTCTGCTTCACTTTTGTTGCTCACCCGAGAAGCAACGGTCAAGCGGAGAGGGCAAATGATGAAGTGTTGCGTGGCCTCAAGACCAGAACTTTCGACAGGCTGCACAAGTGCGGAAGAAACTGGATCGAGGAGCTGCCGGTGGTTCTTTGGTCGATCAGGACGACACCAAATCGAGCCACTGGCCAGACACCTTTCGCTCTAGTCTATGGAGCAGAGGCAGTTATCCCCACGGAACTCGTATACGGGTCACCTCGAGTGCTCGCTTATGATGAGCTTGAGCAAGAGCAGCTGCGACAAGATGATGCGCTGCTCCTTGAGGAAGACCATCTTCAGGCTGCTGTGTGAGCTGCTCGCTACCAGCAAGCTTTGCGCCGCTACCATAGCCGCAAAGTTAATGCCAGAAGTCTCGAGGAAGGCGACCTTGTTCTTCGGCGTGTTCAGTCCGCCAAGAATTCAAACAAGTTGACGCCGAAGTGGGAAGGCCCTTACCGGGTGAACCCGAGTCACTAGGCCTGGCGCTGTCCGCCTTGAGACCGAAGATGCCATTCCGGTGAGCAACTCCTGGAACATTGAGCACCTTCGTAAGTTTTACCCGTAAGGCGCGGTTGCCGGAACCAACCACCTTTTGTACAAGTCTTGCCGCTGTTGCATGTAATCCTTTGTACAAAGCCGGGCGCAGACCCCGTGCATAAGTAAAGCTCATGTGCTCCGCACATCTTGTCAATTTCATGCTTTCTATTTTTTACATGCGTTATCTGACACTTTGTGCAGCACCTACTCCACGGTAAGCAATAACGAGCCGTAAGGCTCCATATCTTTATTTTCTCTTCTTTCTTTTTCTCAAGGAAAGGAAGGTTCCCTCGCCCACAAGTTTGTCGGGGGGAAAGGAGAAGATAACGGTATGGACCAGGCGTCGTTCAAGAAAGTTTCGCCTTACCGGGAAGCAAACAACAGAAAAGCTAAGTCGCCAAAGTTTGAGCAATCAGATTTTTAAAATTTTTAAGTTATCTCCCTTGAACGACCGTACTTTGTATGGAAAACCTATGCGCGGAGGAACCAACTCGTAGCTAGTTGCGCCCTTACTTTGTTTCGAGTCCGCTCAACAATTTAAGTGAGCTGCAAAGTTGCGCCCTTACTTTGTTTCGAGTTCACTCAACAACTTAAGTGAGCTACAACTGGTTGCGACAAGGTTTCTTGTCGGTAGCGGCACCGCCAGCAGGCTGCTGACGTCCCGCACTCAGCGCTCGCGGCTCAGGTGCCTGCACCGGCAAGTTCCCTAAAAGCGTAGGGCAAAAACATACAAAGAGAGGAATCAAGTAAAGGGAATAACATTGCAATCATTACCCAGAGTAGAGTTATATTACAAAGATAGCTTGTCGCGGCTCTAACAGATTGTTTTCATAATATGACAAACAGTGACAAGAAAAGAAGAAGCGGGCGGCCTAGTCTACGCGAGAGCCCTCGATCCTCTTGATCCCGCTCACCTTGTCCACAATGGGTGCGATATGGGTCTTGAGCGCCTCCAGATCAGCATCCGGCGGCAGGGTCTTGAGGACGTTGGTGAGGTTGAGGTCCGGATTGCGGAAGGCTACCTTCACCAACACTTTCTGAAGAGCTCCCGCGCAGATCTTGCGCGACTCGTCGGCCAGCTGCTTTGGGATCCTCTCCCGGAGTCGCTGGAGGGCTGTCGCCACGCCCTTGAAGAACAAGACGAGCTTGGCGCTGGGTTGGAGGTTCTCGTCGGAGGGATACCCGAGGTCCTCTATCCCCACTGTGCCAGCTCCCTGTCTATGTCGGCGGCGACACTCACAAGACTCTCCGTCCAGTGCTCCACAGTCTCCCTGAAAGCATTCTGGGTGGCGGCAGCACTCTCCAGCAGCGCCTTGTCAGCCCTGATCTCCTCCTTCAAGGCCGCTTCTTGCTCCTTGGCGCCGTCCAGCGTCTTGGTCAAAGCGGTCAGCTTCAACTCAAGATTCGCGTTGGAGTCCTTGGCGGCACTGAGCTCTCTGCCCTTCTCGGCGAGATCGGCCTTCAACTGTGCCACCTTCGTCTCCAACTCCTTCTTGGCGGCCTCGGCGGCGGCGGCAGCATCCTCCGCTTGCTTGAGGGCTCCGCCGAGTTTCTCCTCGCGCACGGCAATCTCCTCCTCGTGGGCGTCAAGATTGACCTTCCGCTGCGCCAGCTCGCCCTCCTCCGCGGATAGCTTCACAGCGGCAAGCCGCTGTTGCTCTTCGACTTCGGCCTTCCCGAGGAGGAAGGCTTTCTGCGCTTCGGCAAGTTGCTCCCGCTCCTCTGCCAAGGACCGGAGAGCTTCCTGGTGAAGACCCAGAAGCTCCTCTGCGCGCTTTTCGATGTCTACTCCCGCTTTCGCGACAAGCGCCTCGCGGGAGTCCAGTTTGGCTTGCCGCGCGCGGTAGAGCAACAACAACTTCCGCAGCAGCCGCTCCTCCTCAGGCTCGTTGCTGCTGCTTGGCGCGTCAACCAGCGTCAGCCCTGCGGAGGCGAGCACTTCTCCATCAAAGATCTCCCCTTCGACCGGCGCTCTGGAGCTTGACACCCAGGGGAGGTTGATGAAGACGCCTTCGCCGGCCTTCAAGTAGACGCCTGGCTGGGGCTCTTCGGAGCCTGGCGCTGCGACAGCGGCGGACGGGTCGGCGGTCGGCGCAGCGTCTGGCGCTCCTATGGCCTCAGGGCCGTCAGTGCGATCGCCGGACCCCTCGCCAGTTGCTGCGGCGGCAGCCTTGGCGGCCTCTGCGCCGGCGGGATCGCCAGCACCGGCTGCTTCTTCGGCGGCAACCTCGGTCTCCATCGGCTCTGTAGCAGATGGGTCTGACAACCGGAAAGGGGAGAAGAGTCAAGCAAGAATCCAACAAAAAGAATATCAACAGAAGAAGAATCCAAGGGAAGTCTTGCAGCGAGAGGAGTACCTGTACCGGGTCCTGCAGTCGTGGTCTCCGCCGTCGGGGGGCCGCTGGTGCTGTCCCTTGCCGGAGACTTCTCCCTTGCCGGAGGACTCTCCCTTGGCTCCTGATGGGGCTGCTTTGCTCCTACACAAACCGGCAGTCAGATATCAGCAAAGACAGAGTATCCATGCGCACCTCACAGCAGAAAGCAAACCATATACTTACGCTGGGGGCTGCTCTGGAGAAAAGTTGTCGGGTCCGGCAAGGTTGTCTCGGGCGCACCCCCTGCTATCGCAGTAGGTTCATCCTCGATGACAATCACCGGGACCTTGGCTCTCTTTGCTGCTCTCTGGGCCAGAGTCCTAAAAAGGAACAAGTTCAGAGTAAAGCAAATGAGATACAAGACAAAACAGCGAGGATTGAAGAACGGCAAGTACGACAAGAGAAGCTTACTCTTCTTCTTCTTCCTCGTCGGAGCTGAACGCGGAGAAGTCGAAGTCCAGCGCGCGCCCGGCGCGACGAGGCGGAGGAGAAGCTTCCCTTGGCCGCTTGGCGGGAGCAGTGGCGGTGGTCTGAGACGACCCCGCTCCGGCTGCCGGCGCGGCGTGAGTAGCGGCAGGAATTGAAGCGGTGGTCCGGCTAGACCCCGCTCCAGTTGCCGTCGCAGCATGAGGCGCTCCCGCGGCAACGGTGTTTGCCGCGGTGGAGCGCGTCACACGGCGCGGCGACTGTTGGCCCGCCCGCCGCTCCGCTATATCGCCGGCCTTGCGGAGATGTCTTCTTGGAGGGGATGGAGGCTCTGCTTCCTTGCCTGAAGATGAGGAGGAAGAGGAGTTGATTTCCAGCGAGCCGCTCGTATCCTTGGCGGGCTCGCTCGACACGACGCCATGCCCGGCAAGCTCTTTATCGCCGGTAGGCTCCCCTCGCTCGGCACGGCTTGCCGCCTCTGCTGTATCTGCCTCCTCCATGGTGAATCCAAAAACGCCCGCGGCAGTGGCTGCCGCCGCCTCTTCCAGCCTAGTGGCGATGCGCGTCATCTCCGCATCGATGGTGTCGCGGGTGAGGCTATCCTTCTCGTCGGAGCGTATCGGCACTTCCACCAAGTCATCGAAGAACTGCTGCACGACGTCGTCTGCAGGCTCCTGCCAAGTTGGCACAATTCCATGCGAGTCGCACAGCGGCATCATTGCACGGATGCGGTCGAGCGCGGAATTGTTGCACAACGGAACGACACCCCCCGGCAACCTGAACACCTCGGGATGTTGGGGGTCATACTTGAACAGCTCCTGCAGCATCGCGTTGAGCTCCAGAACCGTGAAGTTGAAGTTGAGGCCCGGACGCAGCCTCATGATATCTGCCGCATTCTTGAACTCCCAGCTGGGTCTCCCCCGTTCCTGCAGGGGAGCGATGCAGCGGCGAAGAAAGTCTGCACCAACAGCGCCTAAAGTGAGCCCGACAAGCCTGAGGCGCAGGATCCGGGTGACAGCAATCTTCAGCATGTCGTCTTCCGGGGCCACGTCACTCCAATCGCTGCCGCGTGCTACTGGGGTTTGGCACCGGGTGGTGAATGGCTGCGGGTTCTCCTCGTCAATCCAGCACCAGTCTGCTCTCCACTCCTCCCACTTCCGCGGAATTCTCCCTCCAGATAAGTTTCCTTCTTGCCGGCCCTTGAGATCCAGGCGATTCCGCCGGATAGAGACTCTCCTCTCTCTACTCGGGGTATGAAGAAATGACGAAAGAGGGCTACACTGGGGTGGACTCCGACAAAGTTTTCACAGAGATGTGCAAAAACTGCCATGGTCAGAACGGCATTGGGGGTGAAGTCAAGGAGGTGGAACCCGTAGGTGTTCATGATATCGCAGAAGAATTCAGAGAAAGGCGGGCAGAGCCCGCAGTAGAAGAACAAGGCGAAGAAAGGGTATCCATTTGGGGCCTTCTTCCAAGCGGCGGCGGGGAGTACCTTCGTGCGCGGATGCGCTCGTGTCTCCGTCGACCAGAAGAGGTAGTAGTTCTCCCTCAGCTCCTTCGCGGCAAGCTTGGGGGGAAGACTGCCCGCTCCTTCCGCAGTGCCGCAAGCCGCTGCGCCTCGGTTGACTTCACGACCTTCCCCTTGTCGGCTTTTGGTGCCATGGCGGGAGTAGTGGAGGAGGTCGACGGCGTTGGTGGTGTTGGTGGCGATGGGGGGCGGAGCGCCGCTCTCTTTCGGCTTTGGGAAGACGAGGGAGCGGCGGAGATTTCTGAGATTGGAGCAGCAACGGGCGAATGGGCGAACTTCCCCTGTTTCCCCTGCTTATAAAGAGGGAGGGGGCGGACGTTCCGCATTTCCGAATAAAGAAACCACCCACAATCTCTCACACGACGCCGCATTCAACGCGTGTCGTCGGGGAGGGCGCGGCGGATACGGAGAGAGGTACGGCGTAACCCAGGCCGCGCGTGCCCGTGCCCTGTTTTGG
This sequence comes from Triticum dicoccoides, assembly GCF_002162155.2. Lineage (NCBI taxonomy): Eukaryota > Viridiplantae > Streptophyta > Magnoliopsida > Poales > Poaceae > Triticum > Triticum dicoccoides. Next base: position 223,246,242 of record NC_041382.1, read on the forward strand.
GCCTGGCCCAACAGCGCTCGGCACCGTGTATGGCCCAGGCCCGGGGGCTCCTGTCGGTGTACTAGAGTAGGGGTACCCTAGTATCCTGAACTTGTGCACGGGCAGTCGCAGCATCCCGCGGCAAGGCTTGCTGGGTGACCGCCAAGGTCCTCCGTGGTTCCTTTGGAGCCATTCAAGAACAAAGTATCCAAGCCAAGGAGACAAGACCCCGGCAAGAGGAGCTTGCCGGGAAGGCCAACCAAGGCATCTCAAGATCCCGGCAAGAGGAGCTTACCGGGAAGGCCAACCGAGGCATCTCGAGGAACTTGCCGCGACGCGCCACGCGCCCCGGCAAGGCCCGGTGAGCGACAAGCTCCCGGACGCGACAAGACAACGACCGCGGCAAGGCGCTTGCCGCGGCAAACCACCACTCTGTGCCCGCGCTCCAGCACATCCACCAACGTGTCGCTCTGGGACCCTTCCAGGCGTATGCGGCGGGAGGCTGTGCAGCCAGGGGTGCGCGGTGGCAAGCGGTGCTGACAAGATTGCCATCATGGCGAGCGGTGGCGTCCCTGACGGTCCCTTTTGCACTGTTTAGGCGACGCAGATGGGCATTTAATGCCTTTGTCCCCTGCCGTCAGGGTTAGGTATGATACACTGTAGCAGGTAGCTGTACCTGCCACAACACCTTTACATTTTTACCCTTGTCTACGTTGCCACCTGTCGGTGACCCCTTGAGCATATAAAAGGAGGCCCATGCGTAACGTAGAGGGGTGGGCTGATTTAGCTGGTTCGGAGACCATTCACGCTCGGTCTAGTTAGCTGCTGGTGTGTACTGTAGCACTCCACGCTCCCGAGCAAGAACTCAATACAAACCACAAAGCAGGAGTAGGGTTTTACGCATCCGTGTGGCCCGAACCTGGGTAAACTGCTTGTGTGCTTCGCCTCGATCCGCTCTTCGTGCGACCTCCGCCCTCACTGAATCGAAAGGGACTCGGCCCGCCGGTCCCATAGGTGTTTGTGGATCAGTCCCCCGACACAAGGAAGTGTAAATTCAGTCTCTAGCAGGCTAGCTTGCAGATATGCAGATGGGGAACATGAAAGGAGTGAAGGAAAGGGAACAGAACGAGCGAAGAAAGGCTGGGACAGCGGTGACAGGGGTGAAATAAAAAAAACGGCAGGGCATGAGGGCGTGAGGGTCGGACCCGAGGTGCTCGAGCGCTGCCTGCGCTGCTGCTCAGCTCTAGAGAAAGCTAGAGCAAGGAAGAAGCTCGCAGGTTGTTACAATGTTCATTTTGTTTTTAAAGAATAGGGCTTTGAAACGTGGCATCACTACAATGACGAGGTGTACACGTGGCCGGCCGGCCATGACTACAACGAGGCGTATGGGGTCTCTGGCCAGCGGTGGTGGTTTACTCGAGACAATAGAGAAAATAGTTTTTTTCTGTTCAAAGTGGCGGGAGAGAGAAAATATAGAAAAATAAATCTATTGCAGGGAGCTTGAAATTGGTGAACAAACGAGATGTGTGCGTGCGGTTCTAGTCTCTCAACGTGCGCGTCTTTTTTAAAGAAAGAGCCTATCCGATGTCTACGTGAAATGCTTGTGTTTGGATCAAGTCCAAATTATGCAAAAAAGGAAAATGGAGTATAACCATGCAAACCAAACAACCAATCTTCTCTAAAAAATAACATAGCAAAAAATGGCTTGCATTTGAATATTTTTTTAAAAAAATCTCTATAAAAATTCCCATTCAATGCACCACTACTCTTCCATCTGATGGTAGTACGAAGCTGAAGGGCGTGTCGTCAAAGTACATGAACACGGCTTCATAATAAAACATTAATTGTGGATACCAAAAATCTTACCATCATCGACGAGAGGAGGACATTGCGAATATTAAAAGTGCCAACATGAATAAATGACTCACTAGGAAAGTGTGATGATTTTTTTCCTTAAAGCATGATATGCATTTGTTTTATACCTCGACATGCGATGGGTATTTGGTGGACACCTCAATTTTCTTTCTCGTTGCAACGCACGGGCATATGTGCTATCATGAATAAACGAAAATCTATATTTAAAAGAGACCGTAAAATTGGCGTTGATCCCTGGTGGCTAATGGTGTACAAATAAAGGGGGACTTGAATTGGGTTGAAGTTGGATTAAATCCGTCATGCAGCGGTGGTGGGCTAGCAAAAGCAAAATTCATAACAACGTAGAGAAGGTGATGCTTCTAAATTCATAACACTGCAGTTCCTAGACTTATTTTAGCAATTTTTGATCATTAGTGGTACCCGGACCATCGAGGAGATGAATGTTTGGGCTACACCTTCCAGGTTGCTATCATAGGATTGTGGCGATCTCACCATGGTTAAATTCTTACTCCAAATAAGGAGTTGTCGACCATTATCTGAAGACATATGGTGTGTATACTGTAAACCGATGAGGCGATAAGGCATTGTAGGAGACGAGGAAGCGGCTCACAGCTTCCACAATCGACATGCCCGGCTAGCTCATCGCCACACTCATGAAACACATATGCATGGGTGATGGCATGCCAGGGTGTCCACCAAAGCCCATGCCTCTACGAACAAGCCTGGCTCGTTGGACCCACTTGCATTAGTCCGCAACAAACGAGATGGAATCCAGCTCTGGTGTTTGTTCTATGGTAAAGCACATGCGTTCCGTCAAAGAAAAAAATCCAATTAATTTCGGTGATAAACACTATCTTTTTTCTCCCGTTGCAACGCACGGACATTTTTACTAGTATATAATAAAGCACGAATTGACTTCATGAGTTCACCGTCACAATACGTTTGTTCCCGTGAATTTACGCTTTCAATTTTTTTCACCTATATTATTTTCCACATCCGAGATGATACTATTCATCTTTCTACCACGATTTTCGTCCGTTTGTTGTTTCCATATATAATTATTTTTGCACGTGACAGGCCATCCAGATTTTTGATAGCCGGCCCACCTGATATGTGAATGGGCGCAAAAATTAAAAATTATATGCTGAGGATTCGAACGCCGACTGCCAGAAAAGCGCATAGAGCAAACCACCAACTCAGCTGGCACATTTTTTATTTATAAAAACAAGGATTACCCTCTTACTCTACCAAGCCAGGAGGGGCCACATTATTCCGTCCCACCCGAAGGAAGCCACACTACCGAACGGGCGAGGCTGGCCCACAACCTGGTGCAATAAATAGTCCCATACTGCTCCCTTAAACTCAGTCTTTGTAATTTATATACATCTTCGAGTTTAGATTACCCTCTTACTCTACCAAGCCAGGAGGGGCCACATTATTCCGTCCCACCCGAAGGAAGCCACACTACCAAACGGGCGAGGCTGGCCCATAACCTGGTGCAATAAATAGTCCCATACCGCTCCCTTAAACTCAGTCTTTGTAATTTATATACATCTTCGAGTTTTCTCGGTATCAAGGAGCCATCTCGGAAATCAATAAAGAAGGAAATAAGTCCTTTCATAATAAGGAAGGGAAGAGAGAAAAACAAAGAAGGAAAGAAGAGGGATTTCATGACAGAATAAGAACGAAAAAAGAGAAAAATAAATAAGGAAAGAGGGCGGGTTGGTGGCAGACTAAGGAAAGAAAGAGGGAGAAAAATAAAGAAGGAAAGAGGGCGAGTTGATGGCGGAATAAGGAAAGAAAGAGGGCCGGTATTTCATCTCTAGACAGAGACAAAATGGAAAGTGTCCCATAAATAATAAGATAAGGAAGGAAAATATATAAAACTAAAAAAAGGAAAGAGAGGGTCTCCAAATGGGATATAATGGCACTAAACGTCTCCGTGCATGCATCAGGCAAGTTGAACTACTCCCTCCGTCATAGTTTAGAAGGCACAGTTAAATTTGCGTGCATTTCCATAATAGACAAGGTTTAGGGCGCATTGCATTTATTTTTAGTAGCTAATTAGTACTTCGATATACTATTTTTATATGCATGCGTAGTGTGAGTCTATTTTTTAGCCCATCTCACAACCAATAGATAACCACCTAGGTCTCAGAGAATTTCTAATCGCGCCTTCTAAACCGTGACGGAGGTAGTACTTTTTATATCTGAATTGACATCAAATTATAACTTAATAGCAAATTATGTTGGAGTTGTTTAACATGCGCAAAAAAATACTATGTCTAAATCATAATAAACAGGACTCATTCTATGTTGGTCATGTACAATATTTTTCTGAGAACAAAACATTTGCTCTTATTTTTCTGCTCGACACGCTAGCGCCCATCACAAACTCTTAGAGTGCTCCTAATAAAAATAATTTTGGTCACCAAAGCACAATCCGTTGGACTACCTGTTGTGTGTAACACAAACTCCGCACTGATGGAGGATACAATGCTCCTAATATTATTGCCCCGCAAAAAATGCTTCTAATATCATTGGACACAAATAGCGCTATGCTACCCAGTCCCTAAACCTAGCCAACACTGGTTCATGAAAATCTTTGTTGTCTCCGTAGTGAAGCAAGAATGTTGTACTAAGACTTTACTATTTTTATTATAGTGCGATATTTTTGGGGCATCACTAAGCAATGTCAAAAAAACCGTGAAGAGATACTCGCGACCAGGTAGATATTTCTGTGATTTAAATTGCACGCACCTACAGTATACTTATGAATTCCTTTCACGGTTATGTTTTTGCACAACACATCTTTTCATGTGTGTTTATCATGTGGCAGTGTGCAAGATTTCAAAGAGTTTACTGATGTCATCATTTGTGGTAGTCGGTCGTAGGGCTGCGAGAAAAGCTCGAGGCTCGTGAGCCGCTCGAGATCGGCTCGTATTTTGACTCGACTCGAGATCGACTCGAAGAGAAATGAGCTGAGTATGAACACTTTATGTAGCTCGATAGAGAAACGAGTTAATCTTGAGCCAACACTGGCTCGCTCGATCTTAGCTTGATAGCTCGATGTCAAATAATTATATTAAATAATCTTGATTGTATATTAAAAGAAAATAGGACAATCTATTGCCATATATGTCGTGTACAATTTTTCTCAATTTTACCTAATAGGAAACATGGAGGCCTAATTAAACAGGACAAACTTAGCCTCAATATGGTGCGTGGTCATTCGTGTGTCAAATATCCTATTATTCTCTGCCAAAGTTTAAGAGCAGACGCACCTTGATTTTTTTATCTTTCTAGTTCATTGATCCCTACTTATCAAGTGCTAGTCTTAAGTCGAGAGAGAATAAGTCAAAGTGGTTTTCTATGTTGTGTTGTGGGCTATAATGTTTGAAAAATTGCCTTAGATTATTCATAAAATCATCTTATTATTTAGCTCGAAACTAGCTCGAGATCGGCTCGAGATCGATGCAAGTTGAGCACGAGTCATTTTCTGCGGCTCGATCTTGAGCTTCCCTCAGGTTGAGCTTGCTCGAATTTTAGTATAATCTGAGCTGAGCCTAGTCCAACTCGCTCGAGCTCGACTAGTTTGCAGCCCTAGTCGGTCGTGGGAGGAGGAGGGGGAAGGGTCTTGAGCTATCGGGTTCATGAAGTATGGTTTTGTTCTTCTCCCGCTGCAACGCACGGGCATTTGTGCTAGTCTCTCCTTATCTCTCCCTAATAATAAAGCACGGATTGGGTCTCCGGGTTCAACGTCACAATACGCTTCTTTCCGTAAGTTTACGCTTTCAGTTTCGAAAAAACTCATATTCAAGGTGGTACTAATTTTTTGCTTAGGTAATTTTCGGTTTCCCGTGAATTTACGTCCTAATTGTTGAGCCTACAAACGAAGCAGCCCATATGTTCTTTGCCGCTGCATGCCTTCTAGCCCATCGTTTGTTTGTTCTTTGCGCTCAAGTTTTGTACATTGCCGGCCTGCATCTCTTTTTCTCAAAAAAAAAAAGACCTAGCTCGATTTCTTCCATAACATGTACTCCTCCGTAGCTGTGCTGAGAATCTTTCTTCCATCAAATAATCCCACCTCGCTACTTTACATCTGATCTTACCAGTTCATATACGTACGCCCTAGAAAATCAATAAGCGGTCTCCAAAATCAAGAAGGAAACAAATCAAGAAGGAAAAATGAGGGACAAGAACAAATCAAAGAGAAGAGAGCTGCCGAAGATACGACACGTTGGCCGACCACAGGCCTGCCGCCAGGAGTCCCATATGCAGCCGTAGTTGGCCGACGAACGCGACGCACCATCTCCACCACCACGGCACAGGGTTGGTTGCCCCAACCGCAGCAGCCCCGTCGCCACCGCCGCCGTCGCAGGCCCGAGGCAGGTGGGCCGCGGGACGAGGCGTTGGACGCCTCCTCGGGGTCAACACGAACAGACGAAGCGGCGCGGGATCTAGTGGAGGCCGTGGTGGACGTACGAATCGGGCCAGATCCGAGGCTGCTGGCACAGGGATCTTATGGTCCCCGCCGCCGACGAGCTTGCTGGAGCCAAAGAAGGGACCAGCGCGCGTTGGCCGGCCTTGCTCTGGCGGAGGAGCGCGAGGGCGTGCCAGCTGCTGCACGTGCCGGAGCTGCTGCTCCTACTGTTCCATCGCCGTCGGCCGGCCTTCAGTGGCGGCGGCTCCAGAGCAGGGTCCCGGCAGCAGCAGGAGGAGAGGCATGGCGGGCTCCCTGGAGAAAACGTGCGACACAGAGAGCGAGATTAGAGAGAGAAGAAGGGAGAAAGCCGACGCAGTTGGAAGAGGCAGCGCCGGGAGGTAGCCTCAGGGCCCCGACGGGTGCGGATCAGCTTGCAGGAGACAAGCCGGGATGGTGAGACCATGACACACGTATTGTTGTTTTTACAGTTTTTTTTTGAAGCTTGTTTTTACAGTTTGTTAAATTCACACACACACACACACACACACACACACACACACACACACACACACATATATATATATATATATATATATATATATGTTTTTTAGTTTTTTAAGGATGTCACATCTAAACTTTCACAAATACCGCAACAACAAAAAACAAAAACAAAATACTGAGAAAAAAATAGACCACAAACATAATGGACATCAGGTTAGATGTGACATAACTATGTCACATCTACATGTGTCCTAAACAGACCATGTTTTTATGCATTTGGACATATTTTGCCATCCGGGCTGTCCGCCGACCGGTCCAGACCTACTATTTAGCACAAGACAAAAACAAATGCGAAGGGCTTTGCAAAATTTATTTTAAATGTTTTTTGCTGGTTGATTATGTTTGGAGTTCCTTTCTTTGTTATTATCTTCATTGCATTGTCAGTTTCTTTTATCCGGTACCATTTTGTGGTTATATATGCTTTACTTATTCACTTAGAATATCAATGTCTTATCAGTGTATCGGTTCACTTGCACAAGGATCTTGCCAAAACATCCAAGTTTCCCGAACATAAAAGTTATGTCATTTCGGTGGAACAAAGAATTTATCTCTAGCACGGTGAAACAAATAATTTATCTCTTGCACTGAAATTTTGTTTCTTACCAACAAGAATGTATCATTGCAGTATTTTTATTATGTTACGACTAATTGTTGGGTTGGGTTGCTCCATTAGCAAGAAGTCAATTTGTCAGTGGAAACATAGTTGCAAGGATGCGGTATTTTAACTTTGAGGTTACTTAAGCTTTTGGATTTCAGATTTAGTTGCCATCACGAAACTGGTATGCAATTGAGTTGCACTTGCACACACATGCTGATTTCTAAATTTCGCACAGTACTATAGTTGTGCTCCTCTAAATAGCTTATATTTGAGCACAGTCTTGCGGAATAGTTACAGTGAACAAATATCTTGCATTTGATTGATTTGATTTGTTAGTTTTTTGAACGGCATTGCCCCTATTAGGCTAAGTAGAAACACTATACCGGGACTAAAGTACATCAGGTTACCTCTCATGAGGTCTGTGGAATTTTTGTAATTTGCGGTACGGTATTTTTGGAATTATTTTGGGGTACAAGGAAAGAAGTGACAGAGAACTGCAATTGTTCCGTGGTAAAATTTACTGAAATTGGTGTTTCTTTTCAAGATTATATTATTGTTTGCCCATTTGCTCCTTGGATGATCTACTAATTTTCTTTTCTATTCCTTGCGGATAATTTGCTTCAGTTCATCAGACTACCTGGGGAAATAGGCTCATTGTTTATCTAAAGATATATTGGGCATCAGTCCACCTGTCATGAGGTCTCTAAATTTTTTAGGCATGTTTATTTTCTGAATAATTTCTTGCAGATACTATGCTTGGACTCACAAATGCATGTAGTGCTTCCAGATGTTCTTCATTTTTTCTGTGTTATTCCTCTTTCAAGTTTTTGGTCCTTGAAAAATAATAGTACTTGCTAGGTTTCTAGCTTTACTTTTTTTGTAGTACAAGCTAAATGTATATACCTGAATTTACATATCAAAGTGTTTGAGTTGATTAAGAGTATGAGAGACAACAATTTTCATCCTCAAACAACACCCGACATCATTAATTTTCTTAGTTACCAATTGAAACACGAGGCAGTAGTAGCACAACTCAAGTGTGTGAACATATCATTATAAAATGATTGGCCGGATTATGTTTTTTATGCATTCTAGAAGTGGCATTTCTGTGAAATTACATACTAGCTTTGCATTTTTCTCGGAACACTGTGAAATTGTGTCGGAGAATATTTTTGCTCCTTTTCCATTGTTCGTTGCCCATTCGTCCCGTTCTGCTCCTGTTTGTCATGAGTAATGTGATGTGTTGAAATAGAGGGCACAAACTTATGGGGCCTTTTAGCCATGGGGCTACCTCGCCCACGCCACCATGTGTCGCATGCTATTCTTCGTGTCGCCAATGGGTCCATATGATTCATCATCAACGGCTACCTTCTCTTTGCCCACACCTCCATCCACATCTCCATTGATTCACTTCGACCTTATTTGCACTTCTGTTGGCTCGTCGTTAACGATATCTATTCAGGTAAAGTTTGCTTTCTAGGCTGAGTTCCATAAGATCTCCACGGTTTGGATCGTTAGTGGTGTGTACGGATTTATTTCTCCCTTTGCAACACATAGTTTCTTTACTATACCTACTAATATAGGGAGACCTACTTCTGCCCATCCGAAGTAATTTTGTGGAAATCCCCCCTGCCATTCTTTAAAATTAACTCGCGTCTTATTTTAATCTATATCTACTCATAAAGGAAGAAGTGCATCTGCCCGTCAACGATTTGCTCTTCCTTTTAGAAAACCCTATAGTCTTTTGGTTAATCAACCCGCGGTCCATCCACTATTTTTGGGTAGATTCAAATGATTTTTAAAAATATCCATATCTTTTAAATCTAACTCTAATTTTGCACGTTATATATGAAAATTGACTAGAATAATATGTAGAATCTGAATATGATATCGTTTTACGTGTTAAACATTTATTTAATGATATTTAGGATGCAATTTTAAACAATAGTGCACGATCCATCTTTCCTTCATACCGGCGTATATCCGGATTGGAAATCAAAACCTCAGCAAAATAAGTTTGGAGGCAAAAGAATCATCTATTACCATGCATGCATGCCTTGGCAAACCCTCCAAGGAAAAAAATAGATTCCTCATCTTATTATGCGGAGAGACAGACACCTTAGAATTGACCATATTCAAACGTGTTATGATTGTGTAAGCACAGTGGTCACCATTGACAAGGGAAGAAAGAAGGATAAGTGGCAACACAGATGGGATGCACCGTGGATCTATTGGAGTCTTCAGTCATGGTTATTGTGTTAGGGGCGTGTGGTTTTTTCTCCCGTTGCAACGCACGGGCTCTTTTGCTAGTCTCTCCTTATTAATAATAAAGCACGGATTGACTCCGTGGGTTCACCGTCACAATACACTTCTTCCCGTGAATTTACGCTTTCAGTTTTTTTTTCAATACGTCCATATTTTTTTTAAAATCCAAGGTGATACTAATCTATCTATATATATCACTTCGTATAAAATTTCAAGATTGGCCCGCAGCGCGCACACGAAGCTAGCCCAAGAAAATACAAAAATAATTGCCAGCCCATGTAGCACGCCGTCTTATTTTCCAGCCACGACGCACAAGATAAGGTGAGCGCTCCATACGTTTTTACGTTTTTGTTGTTTTCATACACAATTCATTAATCGTTCACCCGATTGCCCGATTAGGCAGACCACCTGCGCCTGAGTTTTTTTTTTTTGAGACAACACACGAAGCTTTTTATTGATTCGTCACAATGTTTACAGGGACGAAAGAAAGATCTCCGGGATGGCCTAACCATACACGGCGGCCACCCCCGAGAGATAAAGCATGCTTCGCTAAGTTGTGAGCTTCATAATTTGAGCTCCTAAACTCATGGCTAAACCTACACATATCAAAAGTTGCAGAATGGCTTAATATTTCATGCACAATAGCACCATATGGAGATGCGTCCTCCTTTTTCAGAGAGTCTACTGCCTTCTTGCAATCCGATGCAACATGAATGCGCCTTTGGTACAAGTCCTCCGCAAGTGCAAGGCCTTCTCTGATCGCCATGGCCTCCAGCGTTTCCGGGTCCCCAATATGCTCTATGATCAGCGCCGAAGCTCCCAAAAACAGACCATCTGAACTTCTGCAGATTGCACCCACAGCCCCGAAACGGGCTTGCCTTGGTGCGGCCGCGTCCACATTGATCTTCACGCATCCCGTGGCCGGAGCCTGCCACTGGGTTGGTCTTGCAGCTTTGACTACGGTCCTCCGAGGTTCACTTGCCTTAATATATCTCAAGTCATCAAGAAAGCTTGTGATAAATCCATAAGTAGATTGCGGTGATTGGAAGATGTCCTCATAGATCGCTTTCCTTCGTGCTCGCCAAATTGCCCACATAATAACAATCATGTGTGCAAACATATCTCCGTTCAACACTCCACTCATAGCAAAAAGCCAATCCTTGGGGTGTTCTTCCACTCTGTCCACGAGATGATGAACCAACTCCTCCGGAGCTAAGGCCCAAACGCTGCTTGACATCGGACACATAAAAGTGCATGTCTCCAAGAGTCAACCGCCCCGCACAAAGGGCATTTGTCCTCGGTGGCCATATTGCGGTGTTTGAGTAAATCAATAGTGGGCATGGAGTTTCTCGCCAATCTCCAAACGAACATGCGTAGTTTCGATGGAACCTGCATGTGCCAAATAGTACTCCACTTGTCCGCCTCCTGCTGCACAATAGAAGTTCCCGCTTCTCCGCTCAGCCAGGCCTCCCGCTCATGCTTTGTTCTGAGGATCATGCGGTAACAGGACCGAACACTGAAATTTCCTCTTGGTTCTTCCTGCCAAGCCCAAAAGTCCGCAACCTTGCGAGTACACAGTGGTATCTTCAGAATATCGTCGGCATCAAACCGAGCAAAGGTTGCTCGAATCAGCTCCTCTTTCCACGATGCCGTGGTACTATCTATAAGCTCGGAGACCATGATCGGAGGGTTTTGCGTTAGCGATGTGATAGGTCTTCTTACTCCCTCCCTCGGTATCCAATTGTGTCTCCAGATATAAGTGGACCCGCCATCTCCAATCCTCTTCACAGTACCCTGTATCAAAACATCCCGACCGTCAATGATCGAGCGCCAAACCTGAGAAGGGTGTGACCCAAGCTCCGCCTCAAGAATAGAAACCTCCGGGAAATAAACAGCTTTTAAAATCCTGGCACTTAAGCTCAGTTCCCCCGTTAGCAGCCTCCACGCTTGCCGTGCTAGTAGAGCTAAGTTGAAGATCTCCATATCCCGAAATCCCAACCCTCCCAAACTTTTCGGGCTTGTCATAATATCCCAAGCCACCCATGCGGGCTTTCTTCTCCCCTGCTTGCTTCCCCACCAAAACTGTCGTATGATTGAGGTTATATTTTCACAAAGGCCTCTTGGCAACCTGAAACAGGACATAGAATAGACTGGTATCGCTTGGGCCACAGCCTTGATTAACACTTCTTTACCTGCTGAGGACAACAGCTTCTCCATCCATCCTTTGATCTTCTCCCACACCCGGTCTCTCAAGTATTTGAACGTGCCATTTTTCGAACGTCCCACATCGGTTGGCATGCCTAGATAGCGTTCATTCAAAGTCTCCTTGTGCACATGCAAGGTGTTTTTTATTGATTCCTTCAACGTGGCCTGACACGACTTACTGAAGAAAATTGAAGACTTCTCATGATTGATTCTCTGCCCCGAAGCTGCGCAGTAGGTCTCGAGCAAGTTTGATGCCACACCTGCACCCTCTACGTTGGCCTTGAATAGCAACAGGCTATCATCTGCAAACAACAAGTGGTTAACGGTGGGAGCCGTTGGGGCCACTTGAATACCTGCAAACGATGACGAAGAACTTGATTTAAGGAGGCACGAAAGGCCCTCTGCTGCAATCAAGAATAAGTAGGGGGAGATTGGATCTCCTTGTCGGATTCCTCTCGATGGTTGGAACGATTCGAGCTTCTCTCCGTTGAACATTACCGAGAAAGATACCGAAGACACCATGCTCATCACAGTATCAATCCACTGTCCTGCAAACCCAAGTTTAGTCATGATAGCCCTCAGATATGTCCACTCTACCCAATCATAGGCCTTCATCATGTCCAATTTCAGTGCACAAAAATTATTTGATTTTGATCTAGACCGCTTCATAAAGTGCAGACACTCATAAGCTGAAATTATATTGTCAGTAATTAACCTTCCGGGGACAAAAGCGGACTGCTCCTCAGAGATAATGTCTGGCAGAATGAGTTTCAGTCTATTTGCAATTACCTTGGATGCTATCTTGTATAACACATTGCACAAACTGATAGGTCTATACTGAGATAAAGCAGTGGGGCTTGTTACCTTGGGTATGAGCACCAAAACCGTATCATTGATGCATTCCGGACTCTCCTCCCTCCGGACAATACTCAAGATAATTTTTGTTACCTCCTCTCCACACACATCCCAGTGTCTTTGGTAAAAATGAGCCGGGAAACCATCGGGCCCCGGCGCTTTTGTTGGAAACATCTGAAAGAGGGCGGTCTTAACCTCCTCATTCGTATAAGGGGCACACAATGAGGCATTCATCTCTGCTGACACCTTCCTCGGAACATGATCAAGTACTGCATCCATGTTTTGAACACCCTCCGAAGTGTACAGATTGTGATAGAATTCATTGGCCAACGCCCGTAGTTCAGCCGGATCATCAACCACTACCCCGAGGGAATTTTGGAGGGCTTTTATCATGTTTTTCTTCCTTCGGATACTGGCTCGTAGATGAAAAAACTTCGTGTTGCGATCGCCCGCAGTGAGCCATTCTATCCTGGATCTTTGCCTCCACATAACTTCCTCATGATGATACACCTCGATCAAATTTTGGTTTATTTTCAACTCATTATGTGAGGGAGCTATCCTTGCTGGATCGGCCCGCAGATCTTCCAACTCCTTCTTAAGCCTCTTTATTTCCTTCCGGACGCTGCCGAAAGTGTCTCTGCTCCATTTAACTAGGCCCTGTGAGATGGTTTGCAGTTTTTGTTTCAAATCCTCCACCGACAGACATGGAGGGCTAGCTTCCCAATCTGCTAGAACCACATCCTTAAAACCTTCATGTGATTCCCACATCACCTCGTATTTAAAAGATTTCTGTGCTTGCAACCGATCTGTATCTCTGAACTCCACCAAAATCGGTGCGTGATCCGACGTGGCGCATGTGAGATGTGAAACCGAGGCCATAGGAAACTTGTTCATCCATCCCGCATTAGCTAATGCTCTGTCCAACCTGCATCTTGTGTAGCTTCCTCCAACAACTTTTTTCTCAAAGGTCCAAAAGTGCCCCGAGTAGCCCAAATCTTGCAACATGCAAATATCTATAGTATCTCGGAATGCTTGTATTTGAGCATTACTCCGCTGCCCAACCCCCGCATGCTCTTCCGGACGTAACACTTCGTTGAAATCACCCACGCACAACCACGGCAAGGAGCTCAAAGTACTGATATTCTTCAAAACTGTCCAGGTTTGGTGCCTCAAATTTGTTTGTGCTTCCCCATATACACATGTCAGCCTCCACCTATCCTGGTTCTGTTCCTCGACCAAAACATCCAAGTGATAATCAGAGTAACCAAAAATCTCAACATTTATTGAATTATTCCAAAACAAACCAATGCCACCACTTCGGCCCTGACTACTAACAGCATATGCATTATCATAACCCAACGTACCAGCTAAAGCTTCTAACCTATTACCATCTATTTGTGTTTCAACTATGCACAACAGGGTAGGGGCAAATTGCCTCGCGAAATCACGAAGCTCACGAACCGCCGCGGCTTTGCCCGCGCCACGGCAGTTCCAACACATGGTACTCATTGGGCCCGGCGGCGCTCCTCGAAGGAGCCCGCCAAGTTCTTAATTGCTGAGTTTGATCCTTCATTCCCTTCTTCAAAAGTCTTAGATCTCTTCAACTCCCTCGTCGGTGGTGGACTGGCAACAGAGCTGCCCACAGGCACCAAGGCTAGATTATTGTCAGCTGTAGTCCTTCCCTGCCCTGCAGTATCGTTCTGTGTCCTTTCTAACAGTCCAGCCGCTAGCCTTTTCCTGGTCGCGTCTTCCATGTCTACGTCCTCAGCCCCCGGCGCTGCAGCCGTCCCTGTTCTTCCCATGTTCTTGGTCCCAGCATAGCTAGTATTGCCCTCTTCATACCTGGTGTTGTTCCTACCACCAGAACGGCCTCCTCTCCTGCCTCCACGATTGCCACGGCCTCCCCCCGGGCCTCTTCCTGTACGCATTACCCAGCTCGCTCGCAGGTCCTTGAACACCAGGGCAGATGGTGGGTGGATCCCGTTCCCATGCTCCTTGTAAAGATGCCCAAGCCTACCACAGACGGCACACCAGTCAGGCAGCTTTTCGTATTTGACTCTGTAGATCTGCCTCTTCCCCTCTCTGACCATGGATACAACATTCTTCAAAGGTTTGGATACATTGATCCGCACCCAGACCCGGTAGAAATTACCAATGAAATCATGAGACAAGGGCTCCGTAAACAAGACTTCCCCTACTTTGGCCGCCAGAGGGGTAATCAGATGGGCATACAGATCGGGCAGGTCGTGGATTTGAATCCAGATATCGATCGTCTCTAACTTGACTGTCGACGGCTTTGAGATCCCATCATAGCGAGCCATTACCACCGCATCTCCTCTGAAGTTCCACGGCCCGTCATTGATCACCCTCTCCCAATCTCCCAAGCACGAGAATTGGACGGTATACAGATTCTCTTCAAGAGGTTTGAACTTCACTTCCTGCGCAACATCCCACGCCGAACGCATGTTCCTATAGAACCAGGTCTGGCTGTATGTCTTGGTGGTGTTGACTCTGGCAAGCATGATCCATCTAGGCCCCTCCGCAGGAGCTTGCTTCTCATCAAAGATCACATCATCTAGGTCTTCCTCCGTCAGTCCCAGCTCTCGCATCATCGCCTCAACATCCTCTGCTTCCGCCGTGGCCGATGCCGCGTTCGAAGCCATCAAGAACCCTAACCCGATGAGACAACAGATCGGGTTTTTTGTTTGGGGAACCCTAACTCCACCGTTCCCTAGCCAAGCAGAAGCAGGGCTGCGGCACACGGCCGCTCCCAGCGTCGTAAACGATCGCCTGAGATAGGGGTACGTGGTAGGGGAAGATAGAACTCGACGGCGGCGTGGTCGCCTCCGGGAGAAAAAGGCAAACCCTAACTAGAGGGAAATCGTGACCCACGTATAGCTAGCCGGTACCTGCGCCTGAGTTGTCTGACTCGATCTCCATGGCTGTTACTTGGGCCTTAGCCCACCGAAGAGGTATGTTGCCAGGTGTCCCGATCTCCTTCCTATTTGAACAAGTCCTTCCTCTTTTTGAATCCTTTCTGCGTCGGTCGCCTCCTCCAACACAAACTCTCTTCGAGCACGCACACGCCCATGCGGGGATCGGCGGGGACTCCTTTGGCCCACAGGCCGATGAAGGCACATATAAAGGATTCTCGACTCCCTCGAGTCCTCGACCGAAGCCCCAATTCAATTCAGCGACAGGAACAATCTCACGGGAGCAGGGGGCTTCCTCTATGTGGGGTGCGCACCGCGTCGTCGTCGTTGTCGTCGGTGGCGTTCTAACCGTTATGGGCATGGAACCCTAAAGCTACCGGCAGCTTTGCCGAAGACGGGAGCTAAATCTGTGCCTTGTTGATCGTAGTTTAACTAACGGCGGCGACAGGAACAAGCTGCACGGCAGCGGCGGCAACGGTGACATCAGCGACATGAACAATCTGACAGGAGCAGGCTAGCTTTATGTGGGGTGCGGGCGTGTCGTTGGTCGTATTCTAACTGTGTCGCGACGAGAGTCGTTGGTGCATGTGTTGCATGCCGCGGTCATGGAGTTGAATAATTGGAGCTTCCATGGAAGGCAACGATGAGTCGACAATAAGGAGGTTGGGGAGGAGAGGGCGGAGGGGTAGACAACAAGAGGCCATGATCAGTTGCAGAGATTGTGAGGCACGTCAGGAAGGCACCATTTCTGGTGCAGTAGGAGATTGTAACTATGTGGCGCGACCGCGCGAGCCTGCGTCTAATAGCGACCGTCGTCAATACCATACTTGAGGAATACAGAGAGGAAAGGCGATCAGGTCCGTTGCAATTCGATTACTAACATGGTGTCCAAGTTCCTCGGAAGATTCCGTTTTGCACAGCTAGGACGGCCATAGCGCTAGACAGATGCATGAGCCCTAATAAACTCATAATAATGCATCTTCTAGGACATGCAGGCGGTGTTTCTTAAGTATGTACTTCTGATTGATGGCCTCCTATATACAACAACTAGAGATCAGATAGGTTATTTCCTAGCATGGCCTGAAGGGCACTGCTTGCAGCAGTGGTGCCAAAAATTGCTGCCCATATGGTGTCGTTGCTTTCTTGGTACGTGCTTATTAGTCTCACCATGTTTTGTTTGATATTGTTGGTAATTTTTTCATCTGATCTCGAAATAGTAGCGAGCGCGCATACATATTAGGATCATTGTCAGGCCACCTCAAGGTTGCCGCCAGCAGCTACCAGTGTCCAAGAAAACTGTGCCATTTATTAGTGTAAACAATTAATGTTTTCCTACTACTTCTTTGAGTATTTGTGTTCTACATGATCATTCTTACTCATGATATGCTAACATGAAATTGCTCTTTCAGGACATGCGTGGGGGTGTGCCTAAATGCATAGTTAAAACAAGAGATATAATGTTCCCTTTCTTTTTAGAGTATTGATAGACCCTTCTTCACATTAAGTTATCATTTGGTTTCACAAGTTTTTTTTTTACACTAATTCAGTTTCATTGTTTTAGTATGTTTTCCAAAAACATGTTGCCCTGCTCCTCCCATCCATAAGTATCCCTCAAGGATATCATGTTTGTTTTTTATTATCCAATTAATTAATATTTTCTAGACTCTCTCAAACCTGTATTTTTCTGTCCCAGGGTTTCCATTGGTATTTGTTCCAATGATTTTTTTTCTTCAAGTCTGTTCTAATTGTCAGTCTTTGTAGATGGTGATCCATATTGTAATTGATTGGCGTGCGAGGATCTGTTTCTTCCGTTGCAACGCACGGGCATATGTTTGCTAGTTAATAATAAAGCACGGATTGACTTTGTCGGATTCATCGTCACAATACGCTTCTTCACGTGAATTTACGCTTTCGCTTTGAATTTAAAACATATACGCGAGATGATACTAATAAAATTGAGTACGTCGCACGCTAGGCTCGCTCATGCTATTGATCCTTTTATTACGGGGGCCTTCTCTTACATTGATCCTTTTATTATGGGCCTTCTCTTATGGATCGTCCAGTATTGAAAAGAAAAACTCCTGAAAGCGCACGCACACGCGGACATCTCCTTCTTCTTTCTCTCAACACGCACGAACTCCTCCTAACCAGCGTTGGCCGCCGCCGATCTGGACTCTCCGGCTCCCGTGCTCCCCCCCCATCTCGCGCTGCTAAGGGAAGGAAGGGCATGGCCCTGCGAGCGGCCGCGACGAGGCTCGCATCCTCCATCCGCCGCCACAGCCACCTCCCAATGTCCGAGTTGCTGCTCTCGTGTCGTGATTGGAGACCGTGTCCTTTTCCAACTGCAATCAATGGATTTCCCTACCCGGATTTGAGTCGCCTGGTATAAGAAGGAAGGGTCCTCGGCCGGAATCTCCATCAGGTTGTGTCCTTGGACCAGAAGCTCCATCAAATCCCGTCGAAATTGCAATTTTCCTCGAAACATCCAATGTCGCCGCCGAGTTCTCTGGAGGAAGAAACGCCGAGTTCACCGGAGGAACAAGAATGTCCGTCCAACCGTCCAATGTCGCTGCCGGTGGCTACACCAGAGGTATATATCCCCTTGATATTCATTGGATGCAATTCCCTGTTTTAGATGTTGTTTCTGTCCCCTGCCATTGACTACGCAACAAGGGATGGAACCTGAGGCACAACCGCTATGGTGCTTAGAAGGAGGCGGCTGTGGCACCCGACAAATGCTGGACTCGGCTTTGATGCTCAATTAGGGCGGCCACACACATGACTCTGCCCAAGATTCAACTGCAGGTGGCTCGGATAAAAAGGATTGCAACATAGAACTGTTGATAGGATGGTTAGTTTTGGAAGGGGAATGGTAGTATGAGCAGAGATTGAAAACAAGGCTGCAGTGCAAACACTCTTGCTCAACCAATTTAAGCTCAGCGTCAGCTGTTGATTAAACATTGGATATACTCCCCCAAATGACATCGTTGCACTACACTGGACCTGACGAGGAGGGGATCCAGCTAGCTGTCTGATGGCACTTCCACATGTATAAGCTTTGTATGTCCCTCCTTTTTCTGCATCTTTGTTTCCAAAGGTCGAGAAAGTACGTCTCATCTTTTTCTTCAAAATTTCTTGCATGAGACTGACCATTGTTTCTTCTTTTTCTTTAGGAGCTTAGGTTGTATTTCTGAGGGGAGCATACTTATTATTACCTTAATTGGGTTTGACTTTTGGCTATTGTATTGCTGTCACAACTTACCTGCGAAATAGAAAGAGAGTCATGTTTGATAAGGTATTCTGATTCAGCTGTATGCTTGCAGAGCATTTATTTTTCTATCCAAGTATTACTAGACTCTACCAAGTTTTATAATGACATAACATTAACTTGTTATAGGATATGTACCGAGTAATGAGTATGTACAGAAGTGTTGGTTCTTGGTTCTTGCATGGAGGTGAGCAATTATGGGTTGCAATCGTTGTTGCTGCCCATCACCTGGTCCAGTTGAAGCACAACCAGTAGGCTGCCTTGAATAAAGGAGTTCTCAAAGATGATGTCTTTTAGCACGACCATTTTTATTGATTTAGTTTCTGTACAATTTTGGGGCATCCAAACTTGGAAAGTTTCATCCTTCAAGTTAAATTGGGACAATCCATTCATTAATTTCAGCGAAAAATATTGGTACTATTCTTCCTATTTTTATTCACATTCGTAGAAATATATGTTTAATGATGGCTCTGCAATTTTCCTATTAGTATGCATGATTTTTCTTTTTGATTGCTCACCCTCGTACTTTTTGCAGTAAGATCATAAATGACAATTACAACGGTGGCGATTTTTACCATCAATTCCTTATTTTTCACTTCTCTCACACTCATGATAGGTTGATATATATTTCCAGTTATCTTTACATCTTCAATATGTTGATGTAGCTCCAATCCCATGCTACAATCAATTCATTTTCTGCAGCCCATCTCATGCAGGCAGATGGGGCGATACATTCATGAGCTTGCCACTATGCTTAACTAGCTTGTTCAACTTCTCTTGTGAGATCAAATTACTTTGACGTGAATTTTCATAGCTCTTTGTGCTCTTTCCTTCTTGCTGAACCAATGTTTCCTCATGAGGTGACCCTGATTATGTGGACCCTGATTTGACTTGGAGTCTGCCTTAACTAACGCCTCTGATATTTAGATAGAGACAAGGGGACGGGTGAATCCTGCGGAGGCGGACGAGGTCACAAGGAGGCGTACACCAAGGCCGATCCCATCAGGAACTACATCTACCGCCGTCGCCTCTCCTGTGAGCGTCTGGGAGCCCCTCCTCGGCTCCTCCCACAAACACATAGCGGCGTCTTAAGCACGTCCGCCGCTCGCTGCCGCCGGCTGGTCGTCGTCTCCCTCACCGGCATCCCAACGAATCCATCGGCAGTAGCCTTCCTCTCTTCGATCTTGACGTCCGTTTCGTTCGTCGTTATCCAGCCCCTTGCTCCCTGAGACGGCAAGGAGATGGACGCTGCCGAGATTAGGTCAAGCGCGGCAAAGCATACCAGACCCGATCCAGCACCATCCTCCCTGCTGTGGCAAGGAGACGGGCGCTTCACAGGCGAGGTCGGGCCCAATGAAGTAGGCTGGATCGATCTCATGCACGTACCAGTCGGGGCCGACTACTACTGAACCCCATCCATGGATGCAAGGTCTCCGTGCTCATCGTCGACGGCTGCACCCTGGCCAAGTCGCTCATCATTCGTGAGTACATCCATACCGCTTGACGGTACAGCTGACATGTACGAGGGTGCCGACGCTTGACGGAGACGAGAGCACAGAAGAGGCTGTCGCCATCGAACCCCGTCAGAGCATGCCACGCCGACCCACGGAAGCAGGCTGCCATCGTTGAACCTGGCCAGCCACGATAGTGCATGAATAAGGGCGCCGCAATCGAACCGGCATGCTACGTGCGTGAAGCCGTGGAGTACCAAGGTGCAGGCCAGCGTGCATTGTGTTCACCCCGGGGGTAAAGCTCGGCGATGGAAGCTGCCACGCTACAAGATGCACGTTGCACATCCGCGTGGCAATCATGCACGCATATGCTCTCATAGCTAGGTGCGGTCGCATGAGCTCCTGGGCGGCGTAGATATACAGCGAGCATGCATGTAGTACGCACAAAGCATCAGCATGACTGACAGTTCTTTTGTCGGAAGAGCCTGACAAATAGTTGTAGCTCCTCAACTGATCTATGTCTAAAGTTTCAAAGCAAGGATCAATATGCAAGTAAAAAATAAAAAATCAAGGATCAATATGGCAGCTATATTTACACTGCTAAAATTTCAATTTACTCTGACCGATGTTGCGTGTTTGTCCAGCTGTTTTGTAGCTAGGTACAGACAGACAGGTCTCATGCTTAGGCATTTGACACGAATGATGGAAATTTAATGCAGAAACTCAATGAGACCATGACTAACTACCGTCACATGAAATTACTGGCTACTGCATTCTATTGATCATGCATGGCTACTGAATTCTTAAATTTATTTTTATATCCGTTGCAACGCACGGGCCCTTTTACTAGTATATATATATATATATATATATTGACTTGTTGCTTGTAGGGGCAATGAGATATTCACGCATTGACCCTTTTTGCGTATGGGGCAATGAGATATTCATGACCAAGTATCAAGTGAGGAGACTGATAAGAATTATTAGCAAAAAGATACGAATGGTGGCAAGCAAATTATTTGTTTATGGTCTATCCAACACAACAGTGAGTTGTAGGATGGTAACTACAAACTCTGTAGCCTTCTCTTTTTACTGCCCATAATGAGTTTTTAGACAACAATGTCTGAATCTTTTTCGTTCCCAGTGGTTCCCGAAGCAGTTCACTCAAGATGACCTCGCAAAGTACATGATTGGTGGACACGCGATGAAGGTTAAAGTATTTCATCCAGACTACAATGAGCATCGAGAAGTCGTAATGAAGACAATGAAGGATGGACGGGCAACCATCACAAGGGGTTGGCCTAGAGTCGTGTGCGCATTACGCATGGAGGAGGGCACAATATGGGCATTCCGCTTCACCTCCTTCAGCAACCAGAATGTCTTTCGCCTCTCTCTTTACAATCTTTCGTACAACCATGGTTCGTCATTCTTTACTTGGTGCTTCTGTAGTTCTTCAGTATATGTACCTGTGCATCGAATTATGCATTCGTGGTTGAACCTATATTTGTAATAAACATGATTGGATATGAAATAAGTGATTGCCTACTTTCAGATTCAAAACATGTGATTTTTAAATTAGGGATTAATTAGGGATTACACTGCACACGGTTTGCGAAAGCGAAACGTCTACGATAGACGTGGAGATCAGAAACGTTTTTAGGATCCACTACGTGTGCGATCAATCTCCACTGCACACACGACATCCTCTTGAAAACTATCTGCATTAGGCCACCTTGCGCAAACGTTTACGACATAAAAATTGTGTGTGATGGACAGTTTTTGCCAAACAGTTTCTTCTATGAACCGTGTGTGATGCATTTAATAACGCAAACGATAAAATTGTTAATATTATGTGCAATGGCAATGCTATCACAAACGATTTAACGGGAAATATTGTGTGTCATGTACCTGTGAACGGAAACATTTTTTCTTGGAGCAACTATGTGGGATGTACATATGAATTGAAACATTTAGCGGGGACTGACTGTGTGGGTTGTACTTGTGACCGGAAACAATTACGCATGTATAATTGTATTTTTTTAGCTCTATTGTACGTATTTCCGTATTTGAGCGCTCGCCGGTCGCACATAAACTCATTTTGCCGAGCATGTGTGCCAGGAGGGTCATATCCCTGACGGTTTCTGGGTCTTGTGGGAAGGACCCCCCTATCGCCATCACTCACTAGGCGACAATTCCAAATGTCATCGCGGAAAGGGGTTTAAAACCGTTTGTATAGCACCGACGCGTACCAGTGCTAGCATGAATAATAAACATTTATCATGATAAGGAAAATATAAATAACAACTTTATTATTGCCTCTAGGGCATATTTCCTTCAAAATATTCCCTAACACATATCTCACTTGTATACATAGAGAGCTCAAAGAGGAGAGATGTAACCTTGGCTTCAATAGCTCATGCACAAGCTCTAGTCATTGGTCCAGTTGGCGCTTGGGTTGTGGTAGCCATAGGGATGACCATTCGGTGCTCTACACCCCCCTCCCGGGGAAAGATCTGCCCTAGGATCCTGATCTTCATCGCCATGGTAAGGTGCCAAGTCCAGAACATTGAATATGTCACTCACGAAGTACTTGTCGAGTAGAATGTAAATCTTGTAGGCATTGTCATTGATGCGTTGGATCACCTTGAATGGGCCATCTGCTCGGGGTAGTATCTTGGACCTACGTTGTTCTGGGAAGCGGTCATTCAGAAGGTTAAATACCATGGGCTTCTTGCTGGTGTGGATCTTGGGAGCATGCCGGTGCACTTGACGCTCCATGGTGAGCCTTGTGTCTTACTGCATTTTGTTCATGCAGTTGGCTCGTGCCCTTTGCATCCAAATTGGTGTGCTCTTGTAGTGGAAGTGGTAGGATGTCCAATGGGAGCAAAGGGTTGAAGTAGTAGACCACTTCAAAGGGAGACTTGGTATTAGTCAAGTGTCTTGCACGGTTGTAGATGATCTCGGTGATGGGCAAGCACTCCTCCCATTCTTTGATGTTCTTATTGACGAGCACTCGAAGTAGAGTGAAGAACGTTTGGTTCATCACCTCCATTTGGCCATCGTTTTGAGGATGATATGCCAAAGATAACATGAGCTTGATTTTGAGCTTGGTGCATAGTGTCTTCCAGAAGTAACTCAAGAACTTGATGTTGCGGTTGGAGACAATCGTCTTTGGCACTGCATGAAGACACAAATTTCTATACAAAAAGAATTGCAATATTTGAAGCATCGCCGCCCTTGTGACATGGAATAAAATGTGTCATCTTAGAAAATATATCAACAACCATGAATATCAAGTCTTTTCCATCTCTAGTTTTCGGCAAACCAAGTATGAAATCTATGATTATGTCCTCCCAAGGTGCATATGGAATTGGTAAAGGCATGTAAAGACCATGAGATTGTGCTTTGGACTTCGCTTTGCGGCATCTGGAGCAATGGTTGACGAAGCGTCCCACATCATGAAGCGTCCTTGGCCAAAAGTACTTGTGGGCGAGGGTAGCATACGTCTTTTCACATTCAAAGTGTCCCATGAGTCCTCCACCATGTGATTCTTGCAAGAGGAGCAAACACAAAGAGCTCTCGGGGACACAAAGTTTGTCAGCATGCAAAAGATAACTATCTTTGAAATAGAATCTCTCCCAAACAAGTGTTAGTTTGACAATTGGCAAGGGGAGTCGCAAAGAAAGGATCATGCTCATATAAATCTTTGATATGCTGAAAACCAACAACATTAAGCTCAAGTTGAGTAAGTAGCATGTGAAAGAAACGACATGGTTGACTAGGGGGGTGAATAGGCAACTACCAATTTCTTGCTCTTTTAATCAAATTAGGTTTAGCAACAAATAGGTTGTTTAGATATGCAACTAGGTAAACAACCTATATGATGCTAACAACAATCATAACACAAGTGTTGACGTATAATGTGCTGCCTAGTCCCTCCCTCGGATCGGTCTGATGGATGAACTGGTTAGGTGCATAAACTTACAACCAATAGGTTCAGGGTTCAAAACCCAGTAAACGCAATAATTAATTGCCGCCTGCTCCCGCTTCCGCTGGCCACGTCATATAGCTCCAAAGGAGCATAGACGTGAGGGGAGTGTTGGAGTATAATGTCTGGCCCTCTTTCTAAGATCGGTATTTTGGTTGCATTGGTTAGAGCATGCACTTCTTCATGGTATCGGAGCCAAGAGGTCTTGAGTTCAAGACCCGGCTGGCGCAATTAAATTGCAACCCTCTTTCGGTCCACGTTTAGGCTTGAGGGAGCCACACGTGAGGGGGAGTGTTGACGCACAATGTGCTGCCTAGTCTCTCCCTTAGATCGGTCTGATGGATGAACTGGTTAGGTGCATAAACTTACAACCAACAGGTTCAGGGTTCAAAACCCAGTAAACACAATAATTAATTGCGGCCTGCCCCCGCTTCCACTGCCCACGTCATATAGCTCCAAAGGAGCATAGACGTGAGGGGGATAGTTGGAGTATAATATCCGGCCCTCTCTCTAAGATCGGTCTTTTGGTTGCATTGGCTAGAGCATGCGCTTCTACAACAAGCAAGCAAATAATACAACACAATAATAGCTTGCACAAAGTAAAGGTAAGATATAACCACAGGTGGAGTCGATGGAGATGAGGATGTGTTACCGAAGTTCTTTCCCTTTAGGGGTAGTACGTCTCTGTTGGAGCGGTGTGGAGGCACAATGATCCCCGAGAAGCCACTAGGGCCATCGTATTCCCCTCACGCCCTCGCACAATGCAAGGTGTCGTGATTACACTAGTGGTGCCCTTGAAGGTGGCAATTGTATCTTTACAAACTCTCTCCACAACTTAATTGGAGTCTCCCAACACCACCTCGAAGATTCACCGGAATGGATCATGGCTCCGAGGTGACCTCTTCTGTCTAGGGTGCCCAAACACCCAAGAGTAACAAGATCCGCAAGGGGTTAGTGGGGGAATCAAATTTCTCTCGATGGAAGTGTAGATTGGGGCCCTCTCAAGCAAACCCTAAAGAATCAACAAGTTTTGTTGGCTAGGGAGAGAGATCGGGCAAAAATGAGCTTAGGGGCAACAATGGAGCTTGGGGGGGCAGAGATAGGTCAACCTATGGAAGAAGACCTCCTTTTATAGTGGATGAACAAAACCAACTGTTATCCGCCCTCACATGCACTCGGTACGACTGCTCCAGGGAGCGGTGGTACCGGTTTGTGTGTGCAAGTGGGTGAGTCACATGCACGGTAGTTCCGCCAGAGCGGTACTACCGCTGTGTACTACACAACATGGTGGTACCCGCGGTAGTAGAGACGGGTAGGGCAGTAGTACCGCTTGGGGCGGTACTTAGTACCATGGTCTACATATGTTCTACTACCTTGGATGTGAACACGAGTTTCGAGGGGAAATCAATGAGCTGCGGTAGGCCAGTGGCGGAAGGAGCTATAGTACCGCACTAAGCGATAGTACCGTCCTTCACCCGTGGTAGTACCGTCCTTCACCCGCGGTACTACCGCTTAAGGAGGTACAACCGCCCTATTCCACCGCCCTACCACCATGAAAACGGGGAGGATAATAGAAGCCCAAAAGTAAGTGGAGGTAGCCACGGTACTGGACCACAGTGGTACCGCTTTAGGTGGTACTATCGCTGCCAGGGGATGTACTACCACTTAGGTGCCACCAGGAAACCCAAGCAGAGAAAGGCATGAACTCCACGTTGCCGTGAAGGAATGGAGGGTGCAAATGCGTGTATGTGTAGATTCCACCCTAACCTTTCCATTGCGGCCCCCTCTTGATATTACGGATTTCCTATGACTCAAATCCACTAAAAAGAAATCGTCGGAAAACAACCATCTTTACTATTAATCACCGAGCGGAAATAAAACCGTCTCATGCCATCTCATATAATCTCTGAAATACTCAATGCATATGGTTAGTCCGCAAAATGCATTGTCATCAATCACCAAAACCACGAAGGGTGAAATGTGCCCTAAAAACATGCATTTGTGGGCAAGAGCATCCACAACAATATTAAGGACCGAAGTGAAAGGGCCTGTTTGAAGTAAATGGACCCAAACAACCTACTTCACCTATGAGTGTTGGTCCCCTCTTTGAAGTTCGAGAGGGTATAAAAGGAGACGATGTGAGATTCTGTAAGGGGGGAGAAATATACAAAAGAACACACTAAAGCAAGAGTAGTGTAGGGTGTTACACCACTATGGTGGACTGAACCTGGGTAAAATCCGTTGTCGCGTGCATGGAGTGATCGAAGTGTTTTAACCCTTGTCCGAACAATATAAGAGATGAAGGAAATATGCCCTAGAGGCAATAATAAAGTTGTTATTTGTATTTCCTTATATCATGATAAATGTTTATTATTCATGCTAGAATTGTATTAACCGGAAACTTAGTACATGTGTGAATACATAGACAAAATGAGTGTCATTAGTATGCCTCTACTTGACTAGCTCGTTAATCAAAGATGGTTAAGTTTCCTAGCCATGGACAAGAGTTGTCATTTGATGAATGGAATCACATCAT
This sequence comes from Triticum dicoccoides, assembly GCF_002162155.2. Classification (NCBI taxonomy): domain Eukaryota; kingdom Viridiplantae; phylum Streptophyta; class Magnoliopsida; order Poales; family Poaceae; genus Triticum; species Triticum dicoccoides. The sequence continues at coordinate 223,273,182 of NC_041382.1, forward strand.
TAGAGAATGGTGTGATTGACTTGACCCATCTATTAGCTTAGCACTTTGATCGTTTAGTTTATTGCTATTGCTTTCTCCATAACTTATACATGTTCCTATGACTATGAGATTATGCAACTCCCGAATACCGGAGGAACACTTAGTATGCTATCAAACGTCACAACGTAACTGGGTGACTATAAAGATGCTCTACAGGTGTCTCCGATGGTGTTTATTGAGTTGGCATAGATCGAGATTAGGATTTGTCACTCCGTGTATCGGAAAGGTATCTCTGGGCCCTCTCGGTAATGCACATCACTATAAGCCTTGAAAGAAGTGTGACTAATGAGTTAGTTGCGGGATGATGTATTACAAAATGAGTAAAGAGACTTGTCGGTAACGAGATTGAACTAGGTATTGAGATACCGACGATCGAATCTCGGGCAAGTAACATACTGATGACAAAGGGAACAATGTATGTTGTTATGCGGTTTGACTGATAAAGATCATCGTAGAATATGTAGGAACCAATATGAGCATCCAGGTTCTGCTATTGGTTACTGACCGGAAGTGAGTCTCGGTCATGTCTACATAGTTCTCGAACCTGTAGGGTCCGCACGCTTAAAGTTCAGTGACGATCGATATTATGAGTTTATGTATTTTGATGTACCGAAGGTAGTTTGGAGTCCCGTATGTGATCTCGGACATGATGAGGAGTCTTGAAATGGTCGAGATATAAAGATTGATATATTGGAAGGCTATGTTTGGACATCGGAATGGTTCCGGGTGAGTTCAGGCATTTACCGGAGTACTGGGGGGTTACCGGAACCCCCCCGGAGTGTATGGGCCTTATTGGGCGTTAGTGGGAGAGAGGAGGAGGTGGCCAAGGTGGAGGGCACGCCCCCCAAGCCCAATCTGAATTGGGTTGGGGCCGCCCCCACTATAAAAAAAATGCACTTCCGTGATGATACGTGTTTTTCACAGTAGGTCACGTTTTCTGTCATGCATGTACATACATGATAAATTTATGACAGAATCAAGATAGTCATACCTGTGTTGTCATAGAAGTGTTCCATGACATTACCAAAATTATCATCACGGAAGTGTCCACTTCCATGAGGATAAATCGCTCGTCACAAAAGTGCTTTCGTTAAGGGTGACTGACACGTGGCATCCACAGTAACGGAACGCCATTAAGCTATCAGTCCGGTTTTGGATCCGATAACCTGTTAACAGCCCCAACCAATGGGGATTTTCCACGTGTAAAATCATCATTGGCTGGAGGAAACACGTGTCGGCTCGCCGTTGGGACAGATGTCCTCCACTCATTGGACCCAAAGCGCCTATGATACATCGACACGTGGCACGACCCAACAGAGGCCCATTCCTGTGAAAAGGCCGGCCCGTTTGACTTGGTCAAAAGGTGGCGGGCCGGCCCACGGCAAGCGTGTTAACGGCCTGTTCGCATATAGCCCATTTACAGCCTGCTAACCTAGGGCCCGTTTACGGCCTATCCGAATTAGGCCCAGTAGCGTCATCTGGGCCGTCCAATATAATTCCAGCCCGTTTTAACTTCCGGCCCATGTATGGCCCATGATGTCTTTTGGCCCATATGAGGCCCTTAGTAACCCTCGGCCCATTAACGGCCCGTGGTAAAACTGGCCCGTAATGAACAGTGTATCACTTTATACCCATTAACGGCCCCTTATTCCGTTGGGCTGTTTCCAGCCCGTGTTATCTTTCGGTCTTCTCAGGGCCCATTTATTCTTGGGCTCATTTCCAGCATTCAATTACTTTCGACCCGTTTCTATGATTTTCTGCTTGTGGGCCAAATACAACCCGTGGTTACAGTCGGCCCGTTTGTGGCCCGTTAATACGTTGGGCCGTTTTCATAGCGTCATCAAATATGGCCTATTAATGACAACCCATTATGGTCGGCCCATGAACGGACGATTTCAACTCTAGCCCATTTACGACCATAATGTGGTCTGTTATTGGCCCATGTTTGGCCAACCGATCATACGGCCTGTAGAAGGCCCATTGATGATACGGTCCGTAGAAGGCCCATTGTGTCTATGCCCCATAGAAGGCCCATTGTTTCTATGGCCCGTAGAAGGCCCATGTTAACTACAGTAAATATGTAGCCCATTGTTAATGTGGCCTAGTTTTAAAAAATAGGTTATTGTGGCCACTAGCAAACCGCGGAAAAAGAACTGCACTGACTACAAGAAAACAAATAAACAAGACAACAGAAATAAATAAGCAAGCAACTTACGCTAGGCTATCATGGCTATTACACATATTACATCCACTGGGCATCAAAGTTCGCCACAAGTGCAAATATAGGGAACAAAGCATCATATAAATGCCGCAGCAAAACAAGTCCAAAACTGAAACCACTTCAGAAGAGCTCAAGAAACAATATCCTAGGTACCCATAATGCTGGCAAGATGCTTAGCAAGCTTATTAACTTTGTCTTGTTTGGTGCTTAAATCCTCCAACACTTGTTGTTGCACCAGAAAGTATGCATCTGAATTATGCAGGGACTTCCTTAGTCCTTCAGCTTCCTGTCGCATAACATCTGATCGATGTCTTTCAACTTGAAGTTGAGACTCAAGAAGCCGAACTGATTCAGGCAGCAAGTTCGAAGAGCTGGTGCCAGCAGTAGTAGCCAGTAACTCGAACACTACATCAAGACAGGACTTTGGGGTTGTCTCAGTGTCTTAAATATAGTTTTTAACAGCTTTCTTGGAGAACAACAGGGATGTCTCACTATCTTGAACCTGATCTGCATTACTTCCTTTACCATTGCATAACGGGGTACTCTTCTCCAATATTTTATCCGCGTTCTAAAGGAGAAACAAACAAACACATCACATGTTTACAATGTAGTATATGAAACTCATTTTGGTAACCAGTTCAGTAGTAAGGTGGACATGATAACAGCATGAAACAAACATATATCTATGTAGTATGGTCACTGTATGGTCTATATCATTCTAGTTTATGTTGCCAAATCAAGATAGATACAGTTCGAATCATATCTATTTAAGACAAAGCAGCATAGACAAAATATAAGTGTGGGAAACTACACAGCAATAACAACACTTGTAATGTGCATGGCATGAGAACATAACTGTTTATTCAATTGAAACTAAAATCAACATAGAGCAATTTACAACAGCAAACACGTTAAAGAAACAGTTTTAAAACATACATGTTGTGCCATTGGAGTTTCAATTGCATCCTTCAAATTTGAAATTAGTTGGTATGAGTAAATACAATGATGCAAGAGGAAAGTAGTATGAACCATAGCTACGGAACCTGGCCTAAGAACAATTCTTCTTCTACTTTAAGCGTTGACTTGGGGTTCAGAGTGGTGGTCCTCATGCTTTGGGCACTGTTGTTGCCTTACTAACTGCTCGTGTTTGGGTGCTCTGTGGTGGAGACGGTGTTGTGTCAACGGGAACTGGATTACTATCTATTGGAGTTGGGGTTAGAAGGGGTGTAGCTGGTTCTCTGTCCAACTGGGTAGGGGTACAATCTGCGTGAGTCTGGGTTATGTGTGGTGGGGCTGGTTCTTGGGCAAGTACAACTGTGGTTCTATCTCCATCGACAGGTAGCATGATCTTTTCTGAAGACCGTGTTTTTACTCCCACAGATACTGCCATCACCCCCTCCAATTGAAATGGCCGATAAACAAGAAAAGTAATTGAATGTACAGACATTGTAAGATAGACAGGTGCAATGGATAGTAGGGAAGAAAATAGGGCATGAAATAATTCACATTTATGTTGTCTAACCAAACAGAATAGCAGGACATAATTTCAAATATATGATGGCTAATTAAACAGGATAGCATGACACAATTTCGCATGTATGATGGCTAACTAAACATGATAGAATGACATACTTCAAAATATGATGACTATGTAAATAGGATGACATGATATAACTATACGATGTGTCTATTAAAGTGGTTGGCATGCCATAAATCACAAACATGCCGTCGATGGAAACATGATGGCATGATATAATTCACAGATAGAATGACATAATTCAAAATATGATGACTATGTGAACAGGATGAGATGATATAACTATATTATGTCTTTAGAAAATGGGTTGGCATGCCATAGTTCAGATACATGTTGTCTATGTAAACATCATGGCATGATATAATTCAAATATATGATTTATATACCGAGGAAGTGAGCAGAGAGCAATCGCATATATGATGTGTCAACTAAGGAGATGGCATCCAATATCGTGTATATGATGTAAAAAATAAGCATTGCAATACAACATATGCATGACATGAGTAATATAACCCTGCCAAGTTTGAGCATACACCTCAGGGGGATAATAGGACTGGTCATCTGCCTCTGAATCCTCCTCTGAAGAGCTATCTGTAACCAGCAACATATCTGCTTCACCAGGTAGCATTGTCTGCTCTGAAGACCATGTTTTCACTCCAGATTTCTCAATCACCAATTCAAATGGCTGATGCACAGGAAGAGCAGTTGAATATACAAACATTGTCAACAAAAGCAATGAGAAATACAAAAAAAGGACGGCATGATATAATTCACATATATGACGCTTGGCTAAATAGCATGGCATTGCATAATTCACATATATAATGCCTTGCAACAAGATAGCATTGCATAATTCACATATATAATGTCTTGCAAAAAGATGGCATTGCATAATTCACATATATGGTAATTAGACACTAAACAGGTGGCATTCACACAAATCATGTCTAAACTAAGCAAATGACATAGCAATGCAAGATACCATACGCACGATATGAGCAACATAACCCTGCCAAGTTAGAGCATGCACCTCG
>NC_041382.1:223278115-223280100 GCF_002162155.2 Triticum dicoccoides
AATCCTCCTCTGAGGAGCTATCTGTAACCAGCAAGACATGCGCTTCGTCAGATAGCATTGTCTGCTCTGAAGACCTTGTTTCCACTCCAGATTTTTCCATGACCGTGCCAAATGCTGATGCATAAGAAGAGTAATTGAATGTACTAAAATTGTTGACAAATTTAACACGTAATAAAAAAATGATGTCATGATATAATTCACATATAAGATGACTGGCTAACCAGGGTGGCATTGCAAAATTCACATATATGATGCTTGGCTAAACAAGATGACATTGCATGATTCACATATACAATAAAGAAACTAAACAGATGGCATTGATACAAAGCATGTCTAAACTAAGCAGATGACATCTTTGATATATACAGTAAACAATGCAAGGCACCATATGCATGATATTACCAACATCAGCATGCCAAGTTAGAGCGAAGACCTCATGGGGTAAATAGGAGTGGTCTTCTGCTTCTGAATCCCCCTCAGAACAGTTATCTTCCTCTTGATTACGATCCGAAATGGGTGAAGGGGGCTGCCTTTGCGCCCACCATGGAGCAACGTCCACATGAAATTTTATTGCCACGCAAGGCTCATCTCTTTTGCTCTACATGTTCAGTTCCATTGTGTACAATAACTGACATGCATAGGAATAAAACATAGTGAGATTATGTAAGGAGTGAATGCACAAATCCAGAGTGAAGGTAGCAAACTGTGGATAGACCCAAAACTAATGATAGTAGGCAGATAATAGCTTTAGTTAAAAATATAGATAATGGCTCCTTTAATGTTTGTTTGCACCCAACATGAAACTCATAGTAGACACCCGAGATTAACCAGATAGTAGACATATAGTACTGATTGCTGCCCCAATATGTACCCCACAACCATTTAAAAACTAAAGTTTCAGCATAAGTTTGGACCTGAGTCAGAGTCTAATAGGTGAACACGATGATAAAGCGCATTTCATCATATTAAGTAATGCATAACGTAAGTAGACACGAAAGAGTGCGACCTCTCTTGCGGACCCATGTAGTCCTCAAGGTCATCTACTTAGTTCATGATGATACTGCAGTTGTCGTGGCTGCCGGCGGCGGGGAAGAAGATCTGAGGCGGCGAAAGACAGTCTGGAGTGAGGATCCCTGTTGTGGTGAACCCTTTAGTCGTTGGAGCAGCTGAGCTGGGGTGGAACACAACACCGCAGGAGCAGGACAAACCACACAAGGTTTTCTTTGACACATATCTGTAACATAAGTAATTGTGTAAGGGCTTGTTTGAATTTGAGGATTCTAACAATGCAGGGATAGGAAATAGACAGGAATAGGATAGGAATGCACATGCAAAACAGAGAATTTAAAAACATAGGATTTCTGCCAATCTGGGTATTTGGTTCACAAGAATTGGAAGATCACAGGATGCAAAGAAGCATGGTGAGATTAAGTCAAACCACAAGAAGTGTACAACCTCTTTGGCAAAGCCATGTCGTTCTCAGCGTGATTGGCTTGGCCGGTGAGGATGCTCCGGCTGACTTGGCTGTCGGAGGAGGGGAAGAAGATCTTAGGCGTCTGGAGATGGAGCCCAAGGTACTGCTCCGCTGTGATGGAGGGTTTCATCATTGGAGCAGCTCCGGTGAGTTGTACGACGCCGAGGCTGAAGCAGGACAAGAGAGACAATGTTAACCTGAGTGGAATTCTAATAGCATCTCCAATAGATGACGTAAAATACAAAACCACAAAGTGCTAGATGTATACATCAGCCGCTCATCTCTGAACTTAACTATCGAAACTGAACTTAACTGTCGAAATTGAACTTAACTATCGAAACTAAATTTTACTGTCGAAACTGAACGCACTAGAGGTGAGGCTACAAGTCAGTCGAGTGACTTTTTCATCTCTGGTCAGTCGATTTTGCAGCCGTTGGATACGAAATTAAGGGCATGTAGTTCATCTTCAACCTCCACCCCCTGAGCCGCCAGCCACCACCGGCCAAACAGC
>NC_041382.1:223280437-223292893 GCF_002162155.2 Triticum dicoccoides
CGGCAGTGCTCCGCCCCGCCCGCCCCGAAAACACTCCCCACCGCCGGTCCTCCGCCGCCCCGGCTAGGCCTGGGCGTTCGGTAGAAACCGAAATTTCGGTTTCTGCTGTTCGGTTTTTTTGTGAATTCGGTTTGCAGAAGTGGAAACCAAATTTGACACTAAAATTCAGGTAACCGAAATTTTGGTTAACCGGTTTTTCGGTTCGGTTTTCGGTTTTAACCGAATTACGTAACATGGACAGAAAATGCACTTTTAGACATACATAGTTTGCTAGGCATCCATCCTTCCTACCACTGAATCTCACATCCCTCATCCCTCTGTACTAAAGAACAGTGCATCCAAGATTCAACTACCATGTACATGTAGTCGTACAGAATAGTGAACGAAGAATGAAATAAAAAACGAGATAGGGAATGGGAGATGGGGTAACTTAATGGTTAGTTACATTGACTGAATGTTCAGTTTCTTCCGTGGAAGACGTTTTGGAGAAGTGGAGACTGGAGAAGACGCCGCAGAGTACCGAGATGTCGTGATGGATGGACGATCGCTGCTGAGTTGCTTGGCGATTTGGAGAGTTGGATGTTGTCCAAGAGTCGTAGCTCGAAGGTCAACGGGCTCCGCCGCGCTGGACGGATGGTCGGGGGCCTGCTCCTCTGGTGATCTGGTCCTCTCTCCTTGTGTACAATGAGACCAGCGACCGCGGTCGATGAGAAGGCGAGGGAGGAGGGCGGCGGGGTGGGGGAGAAGATGCGGTGGCGCTAGGCGCCGACGGTAGCTCAACCACGGTGGCGGCTGACTCAGGGTGGACTGGTGGTGCGGTGGTGGTAGAATGGCAGGGGCGCAGGGGAAGGGCGGCAGGCCGCTAGGTCTCTGGAGTAGTAGTGGAGTTCGTGGGAGCCTAGGAGGAATCGTGGCTGCGATCTAGGTCAAGGCGTGGGACTGGATGGGCTTGTCTCACTTGTCTGGACTGTGCGCCACGGGCTGGGCCTTTCGTTATTTTCGGTTAACCGAGTAAAATACCGTACCGACTGAATTTGGTTCAGTTAGTAGCCCAGCTAACCGAATTTTCTTGTACATACAACAAAAACCGAAAATTCGGTTTAATCGGTTTCGGTTTCGGTTCAGTTTTCGGTTGGTCGGTTTTTATGCCCAGGCCTAGCCCCGGCCATCCCTGTAGGCCTCCCCGTGCCGAGCTTTTTCTCCGGCGATCCCCACGCCACCGCCCCACCATCACCGGCGACCACTGCCCCCACCCTGAACCCTAAGATAGATAGTGGGGAACCTCTCCGGCGAGCCCCCCCTCCCTACTGCGGCTGGTTCTTCCTTAACTCCGACAAGCCCCCCCACCCCCTGAAAATCGACTGACCCAAAAGTCGATTCAGTCGACTGAAGTGTAGCTAAATCGGAGCAGCATCGCAAGCAAGAGCAAGAGTGAGAGCAGCAACGCGAGTAAGAGCAAGAGCAAGAGCAAGAGCAGACCAGGCAGGGGACCGAGAGCAAGAGCAGAGCAGCAGCGCGAGCGAGAGCTAAAGCAGCAGCAGCTCCTACTGATGTGGACGTCACCGCCGAGGGAGCGACACCATGGAGGAAGTGGCCGGCGACGCCGCCGTGGATGGAGCCGCGTCGTGTCGGCTCGGGACTGAGCGCCGGCAGCACCGTGAGATCGAATTAAGAAGAAAATGCGGTGATTAGTGTAAAACCTCTTTGGTGGCGCCGATTAGGCCACAACTTCATCTGAGGAAATGATGATGATGATGCTCTTCCGGTGGTGCAGGTGAAGACGGCGATGTGGGAATGGAGGTGGCGCGAAAGACAAGGTGAACATTGGGGCAACTCCTTGGAGGTGGAGGACGGGGTGGCTGAACCGGTGGGACGACCAGATCGATGACGGATCCTCATCCGGTACGATGGATGAGGGACGTCGAGGTGTTGCTGTGGACGACATCGTCGGGGAAGAGGCTCCGACTGGGTAGCAGACAGAGGAGGGTGTGGGGCTTCACGGGTTTTGCCGGCGTCGACGTACAAATGGGTGGGCGGATGGGATGGGAGTGGGGAACCATGGCTTAGGGACGCGCTTGTCCGAAATGTGGGGTAAGTTACGAAAGTGCCCCCACCGATTTAAGGCGGTTCTTTCGATTCAGGGGTATCACGGGCATTTCACGTGTCGGGATTTCACAGGAGGTGGGAGTTTTCGCGCGTGTTGTAATTTTGGAATAGCAAGGCGCGGGTTGAGATGGAGGGAGTTGTCGGAGCACAACGAGACAAAGATATATCTTAAATATTTCGGGCTAACAAGGCGCGAGTTGAAATTTCCGGACAAGCCTAACGTGTACTGTACCAAATCAATTCGCACTACAAATGTCATTCAAAACTTTGAATTCATGTTATGTTTAATTAAAATATTTCGCTATGTGTATAATGCATGCAACCTAGTACTCAAATGAACATTTTAGTGCATTCCAAACATATATACTACCGCTTCAATATGAACTAAATTTGAATTCGTTTATCTATTTGAATAAAGAAAAGTATACTTTTCATCCCTCAACTCTTGATGAAGTCTAAATTTGGTCCCTCAACTTCAAAATCGGACAACTTGCACCCCCAACTACCGAAACCGGACAAGGTTCGTCCCTGGACTCGGTTTTGACCGGTTTTTGGTGTTGACTCACCCCGGTTTTGACCCGTGCTCATTCATATTCCTGTATTTTTTTATAGCCGTGAACTTTTTGAAATTCACATACACTTTTCAACTCCGCGTAGTTTTTTCAAGGTCGCGTATTTAAAAAAAAATAAACATACCCTTTTTCAAATCAGCGAACTATTCTGAAATTCACGTACTTTTTTCAAATCTGTGATTTTTTTAACATTTACGTACTTTTTCCAAATCCCCGTATTTTCCCAAGTTTGTGTAATTTTATCAAATCCACGTATTTTTCAAAGCCATGAATTGTTCCTGAAATTCACATACTTATTTCAAATCCACATGCTTTCCAAAGTCTGCATTTTTTTTCAAATCTGTGTTGCTTTTATAATCCATGAACTTTGTATGAAATTCACGTACTTGTTTCAAGTTAAAATAATTTTTGAAATCCTCATATTTTTGCGCAAAAGAAGTCCATATCCGCGTACTTTTTTCAAGTTCGCATAAAATTTTCAAATTCATGAACTCTTTCAGAAAAAATGTACTCGGATATGAAACGTGCATCAATTTTAAAAAAATTAAATGAACTTAAAAAATAAATGAAATTTAAAAAATATGCATATTTGAAAAAGTACATGAACTTGGAAAAAAGTACGCAGATTTAAAAAAGTACACACATTTTAAAAAGGTTCACGTATTTAAAAAAAGTAACCGAATTTGAAAACAGTACGTGAACTTGGAAAAGGTAGGCAAATTTGAGTTGGAACGGTCAAAACCGGGGTGGGACAGCACCAAAACCGGGCAAAACCGTGACCAGGGATGAATCTTGTCCAGTTTAAGAAGTTAAGGGTGCAAGTTGTCCGGTTTTGGAGTTGAGGGACCAAATCTAGACTCCGCCAAGAATTGAGGGATGAAAAGTATACTTTTCTCATTTGAATAAGATCTACAATAATGATTTTTGTGAAGTCAAAGCATTTGAATTCGTTTCTCTATTTTAATAAGATCTACAATCGTCATTATTGTCAAGTTAAACCATCGTTTGTGTATTATCTTCACAGCACACCACATGATTAGTCTCGAGTTACATATGAACTTTGTGTACTATATGAACTCGAACTCGATTTTTTGAATCCACTTTATGTTGATTTCAAATCATAGTACATTTTAAGCTCTAGCTAGATCTTCACAAACTAAACCATGTCTCATATGTATAATGTGTTTATCACATTATGTATGGTGCCCCGCCCCCTACGCCTACAAGTATTTAGATGTGAGTTGCAAACACCACACATTACCACAAATTCAAATAAAATGTGAGAATGTTTGATATATAGTATTGTTTAGATTGTTCGATATTTAGTTGTAAGCTGCAAACGCCACACATTATCACAAATTCAAATAAAATGTGAGATTGTTCGATGTATAGTATGGTTTAGATTGTTCGACATTTAGCTGTGAGCTGCAAACGCCAGCATTATCACATTATGGTATAACATGTGCAAAACCACAACACACATATCACCGCTATATTCATGCATGCATATGTTTAAAACACTATGATCTCCTATTCAAATATATGAATCCACTTTTATATCAAATTATGATCTTTGTTAGTCTCTTACACCCACACAACCCTCTAACCTTTGTAGCTACCACTAACTTTCTCTCGTGCATGCACACGCCCTCCTCGCCCTCCCCCTCCAGCATTCTATCCATCGCGCACATTCATTTTCTTTTCTTTAGGTTGTTCTCCCACATTCTCCACAACTCCTTTCCGACACACACCGATCGATAAACCTCTCCAGCGATGTCTGCCTACAACATTCACACGCACCCTCAATCTCCTCCTTTATGTGTCCTTGCCTCGTGTCTCTCATACGGTCCCACACATGTGTAAACTCTCGCCCCTCTTTTCATTGATCTCACAACCGCACACTCCTCCCCTATCTAGCTAGTAGCTGGGCCTCTCGCACCACCTCCTAGCTCCATTCTCTCTGTCTATCTGTCTCGCCGGGCCTTATTTGCCTCTAACAAATGGACGTACACTGACCGATCTCCCGATATACATATAGCTAGCTAGGTCCTTATAACTCGTTTTCCCCACGCGTCGATCAATCTACCTCATTAGTTATGTCTCTCCCTTCCTTCGACAAACAACAATTGATCTACCGATCTAGTTAGGTTTGCTTACCAAACACATGGTTCCTCTTCATCATCCATGAATGTGTCCCGACAGATCTATCACGCACAGGCACACACAGAAACGCATCCCCACTCTTATTGATAATATTGCAGTTCCACCCTCAGTTTTTCTAGTTGGCCTCTCCCACCATCTTCGAGAAGCAACTCCATCACCCATTCAGCACTCTATCCCTCTCCCTCCCTCCCTCTCTCTCCTCTCTCTCTCTCTGTCCCATCCTATTTCCCGTTCTTCAGTTATGTATGGATGTCGACCGATCTCCCTCAAGACATAGCTGGGTCTCTCCTTCTTGATACGTCTCCAACGTATCTATAATTCTTGATTGCTCCATGCTATATTATCTACTATATTGGGCTTTATTTTCCACTTCTATATTATTTTTGGGACTAACCTATTAACCGGAGGCCCAGCCCAGAATTGCTGTTTTTTGCCTATTTCAGTGTTTGGAAGAAACGGAATATCAAACGGAGTCCAAACGGAACAAAACCTTTGGGAACGTGATTTTCTCACCGAACGTGATCCAGGAGACTTGGACCCTACGCCAAGGAACAAAAGAGGCGGTCACGAGGGTGGGGGCGCCCCCCCTAGGGCGCGCCCCCGTGCCTCGTGGGCCCCTTGGTGCTCCACCGACGTACTCCTTCCTCCTATATATACATATGTACCCCCAAACGATCAGAACAGGAGCCAAAAACCTATCCGCAACTTTCTGTATCCATGAGATCCCATCTTGGGGCTTGTTCCGGAGCTCCGCCGAAGAGGGCCGTCATCATGGAGTGCTTCTACATCATCCTAGCCCCTCCGATGAAGTGTGAGTAGTTTAACTCAGACCTTTGGGTCCATAGTTAGTAGCTAGATGGCTTCTTCTCTCTCTTTGAATCTCAATACAAAGTTCTCCCCCTCTCTTGTGGAGATCTATTCGATGTAATCTTGTTTTTGCGGTGTGTTTGTTGAGACCGATGAATTGTGGGTTTATGATCAAGTCTATCTATGAATAATATTTGAATCTTCTCTGAATTATTTTATGTACGATTGGTTATCTTTGCAAGTCTCTTCGAATTATCCGTTTGGTTTGGCCAACTAGATTGGTAGTTCTTGCCATGGGAGAAGTGCTTAGCTTTGGGTTCGATCTTGCGGTGTCCTTTCCCAGTGACAGAAGGGGCAGCAAGGCACGTATTGCATCATTGCCATCGAGGATAACAAGATGGGGTTTATTTCATATTGCATGAATTTATCTCTCTACATCATGTCATCTTGCTTAAGGCGTTACTCTGTTTTTAACTTAATACTCTAGATGCATGCTGGATAGCGGTCGATGAGTGGAGTAATAGTAGTAGATGCAGAATTGTTTCGGTCTACTTGTCACGGACGTGATGCCTATATACATGATCATGCCTAGATATTCTCATAACTATGCTCAATTCTGTCAATTGCACAACAGTAATTTGTTCACCCACCGTAGAATACTTATGCTCTTGAGAGAAGCCACTAGTGAAACCTATGGCCCCTGGGTCTATTCTCATCATATCAATCTCCATCACTTTAATCTTGCTTTGCCTTTTATTTTGCTTTTACTTTTTGCTTTGCATCTTTATACCAAAAATACCAAAAATATTATATCTATCAGATCTCACTCTCGTAAGTGACCGTGAAGGGATTGAAAACCCCTAATCGCGTTGGTTGCGAGTAGCTATCGTTTTGTGCAGGTACGAGGGACTTGAGCGTGGCCTCCTACTAGATTGATACCTTGGTTCTCAAAAACTGAGGGAAATACTTACGCTACTCTGCTGCATCATCCCTTCCTCTTCGGGGAAAACCAACACAAGCTCAAGACGTAGCAAGAAGGATTTCTGGCGCCGTTGCCGGGGAGGTTCGCGCAAGTTAAGATTTGACTCCCGACAACGAGCCATTTCTGGCGCCGTTGCCGGGGAGTCTACGCAAAAAGTCAACATACCAAGTACCCATCACAATCCCTATCTCTCGCATTACATTATTTGCCATATGCCTCTCATTTTCCTCTCCCCCACTTCACCCTTGTCATTTTATTCGCCCTCTCTCTCTCTCTCTATTCTCCCTTTCTATTTGCCTCTTTTGCCCGTTTGCTTTTTGTTTGCTCGTATGGTTGGAATAGTCATTTATTTATTACTAAACACAGACCTAAGATTTATGGATCCTCATCCGCTTGCTAATCTTTTTAAGAGATCCAGTTATGTTGAACCAATTGCTAGTGAGTTTTGTGCACTAGATTATCTTTATGAAGTTTTGCTTGAAATTCGTGAATCTGAAAAGTATGATGAAGTACTTTATGAAGCGATTCACGATAGATCTTTGAATAAAAAGCATGATTGCAATGATGATAGTATAAATTCTATTAATATAAATTGTGATAATAATATGCAAAACCCTAAGCTTGGGGATGCTAGTTTTGCTATGTTTACTACTTGTTGTAATGATCATGATTGGGGTGATTCTTCTTATGATATTGAAAATTTATTTAAGCCCCATGATGAATATGAGATTGATAATAGTGTTTGCAATGTTATTGAAAGTGGGTTTGGAAGAGTGTCAACTTTAGATCCCACATATTTAGAGAATGTTCAATCTTATGAAGTTTTTGATAAAAGTGGGTTTGGAAAGGTCATGACATTAGTTAATGTTAATCCCACTATTTTGGAAGAGTGTCAACTTTGCATGCATGTGGATCGTGTTGAAAATATTTTGTGTGATAGCTATTTTTTTGAATTTTTTTTATGATCCTACATATAATTATTATCAGAGAGGAAAATATGGTGGTAGAAATTTTCATGTTACTAAATTACCTCTCGTTATGTTGAGATTGCTATTGTTTCTTTCCGCTTCCTTGCATATGCTAGTTTTTGCTTGCCTTGATAATTTGTTTGCCTATAAGATGCCTATGCATAGGAAGTATGTTAGACTTATATGTGTTCGTCACATGCTTTATGATGCTCTTTTTGTGCTTCAATTCTTGTCTTTCATGTGAGCATCATTAAAATTATCAATGCCTAGCTATAAGGCTTTAAAGAAAAGCGTTTGTTGGGAGACAACCCAATATTTTTCCTTGCTGTTATTTAATAAATAAATTATTTAGCCTCTTTATTGGTTGTGTTTTTTCTGTTTAATTAGTGTTTGTGCCAAGTAGAACTGTTGGGAAGACTTGGGGAAAGTCTTGTTGAACTTGCTGTAAAAAAACAGAAACTTTAGCGCTCATGATAACTGCTGTCATTTTTATTTGAAGAGTGCTATTTAGTTAATTATTTTTGCAGATGATTAATAGGTAAATTACTCACGTCCATCAATTTATTTTAGAATTTTTGGGGTTCCAGATCTTGCGCTAGCTACAGATTACTACAGACTGTTCTGTTTTTGACTGATTCTGTTTTTCGTGTGTTGTTTGCTTATTTTGATGAACCTATGGCTAGTAAAATAGTTTATAATCCATAGAGAAGTTGGAATAAGTTTGTTTAACACCAATATAAATAAAGAATGAGTTCATTACAGTACCTTGAAGTGTTCTTTTGTTTTCTTTCGCTAACGGAGCTCACGAGTTTTCTATTTTGAGTTTTGTGTTGTGAAGTTTTCAAGTTTTGGGTGAATTCTTGTGATGGATTATGGAACAAGGAGTGGCAAGAGACTAAGCTTGGGTATTCCCATGGCACCCCCAAGATAATCCAAGGACACCAAAAAGTCAAAGCTTGGGGATGCCCCGGAAGGCATCCCCTCTTTCGTCCACTTCCATCGGTAATTTACTTGGAGCTATATTTTTATTCACCAACATGATATGTGTTTTCCTTGGAGCGTCTTGTATTATTTGTGTCTTTGTGTCTTAGTATGCCACAATCATCCTTGTTGTACACACCTTTTCAGAGAGCCATACATGAATTAAAATTTGATAGAATACTCTATGTGCTTCACTTATATCTTTTGAGCTATGTAGTTTTGCTCTATGTGCTTCACTTATATCTTTTGAGCTATGTAGTTTTGCTCTATGTGCTTCACTTATATCTTTTGATCGTTATAATTTTGCTCTATGTGCTTCACTTAGATCTTTTAGAGCACGGTGTTGGATTTGTTTTAAAGAAACTATTGATCTCTCATGCTTCACTTAAATTATTTTGAGAGTCTCTTAATAGCATGGTAATTTGCTTAATAATAATATGCTTGGTATTCAAGATTTGTGAAACTTTCTTTTGAGTGTGTTGAATACTAAGAAAATATTGAAGCATGATAATTGTTTTGAGATATGGAGGTGATAATATTAAAGTTATGCTAGTTGAGTAGTTGTGAATTTAAAGAATACTTGTGTTAAAGTTTGTGAATCCCGTAGCATGCACGTATGGTGAACCGTTATGTGATGAAGTCGGAGCATGACTTATTTATTGATTGTCTTCCTTATGAGTGGCGGTCGGGGACGAGCGATGGTCTTTTCCTACCAATCTATCCCCCTAGGAGCATGCGCATAGTACTTTGCTTTGATAACTTCTAGATTTTTGCAATAAGTATATGAGTTCTTTATGACTAATGTTGAGTCCATGGATTATACGCACTCTCACCCTTCCACCTTTGCTAGCCTCTCTAATACCGCGCACTTTTCGCTGGTATCATACACCTACCTTATATCTTCCTCAAAACAGCCACCATACCTACCTATTATGGCATTTCCATAGCCATTCTGAGATATATTGCCATGCAACTTTCCACCATCTAGTTCATCATTCATCATTGTCATATTGCTTAGCATGATCATGTAGTTGACATAGTATTTGTGGCAAAGCCACCATTCATAATTCCTTCATACTTGTCACTCTTGACTCATTGCATATCCCGGTACACCGCCGGAGGCATCCATATAGAGTCATACTTTGTTTTAGAATCGAGTTGTAATCATTGAGTTGTAAAAAAATAAAAGTGTGATGATCATCATTTAATAGAGCATTGTCCCAAAAAAAGGAGAAAGGCCAAAGAAAAAAAGAAGGCCCAAAAAAAGGGGGCAATGCTACTATCCTTTTACCGCACTTGTGCTTCAAAGTAGCACCATGATCTTCATATAGAGAGTCTCTTGAGTTATCACTTTCATATACAAGTGGGAATTTTACATTATAGAACTTGGCTTGTTTATTCCAATGATGGGCTTCCTCAAGTGCCCTAGGTCTTCGTGAGCAAGCAAGTTGGATGCACACCCACTAGTTTCTTTTGTTGAGCTTTCATACATTTATAGCTCTAGTGCATCCGTCGCATGGCAATCCCTACTCACTCACATTGATATCTATAGATGGGCATCTCCATAGCCCGTTGATACGCCTAGTTGATGTGAGACTATCTTCCCCTCCTTTTTGTCTTCTCCACAACCATCATTCTATTCCACCTATAGTGCTATATCCATGGCGCACGCTCATGTATTGCGTGAAGATTGAAAAAGTTTTGAAAAAGTTGGAGTATGAAACAATTGCTTGGCTTGTTATCGGGGTTGTGCATGATTTGAATACTTTGTGTGGTGAAGATAGAGCATAGCCAGACTATATGATTTTGTAGGGATAACTTTCTTTGGCCATGTTATTTTGAGAAGACATAATTGTTTTGTTAGTATGCTTGAAGTATTATTATTTTTATGTCAATATAAACTTTTGTCTTGAATCTTTCAAATCTGAATATTCATATCACAATTAAGAAGATTTGCATTGAATTTATGCCAAGTAGCACTCCGCATCAAAAATTCTCTTTCTATCATTTACCTACTCGAGGACGAGCAGGAATTAAGCTTGGGGATGCCTGATACGTCTCCAACACATCTATAATTTTTGATTGCTCCATGCTATATTATCTACTGTTTTGGACTATATTAGGCTTTATTTTCCACTTTTATATTATCTTTGGGACTAACCTAATAACCGGAGGCCCAGCCCAAAATTGTTGTTTTTTGCCTATTTCAGTGTTTCAGAGAAACGAAATATCAAACGGAGTCCAAACGGAATAAAACCTTCGGGAACGTGATTTTCTCACCGAACGTGATCCAGGAGACTTGGACCCTACGCCAAGGAACAAAAGAGGCGGTCATGAGGGTGGGGGCGCTCCCCCTAGGGTGCGCCCCCTACCTCGTGGGCCCCTCGGTGCTCCACCGATGTACTCCTTCCTCCTATATATACATACATACCCCCAAACGATCAGAACAGGAGCCAAAAACCTAATTCCACCGCCGCAACTTTCTGTATCCACGAGATCCCATCTTGGGGCCTGTTCCGGAGCTCCGCCGGAGAGGGCCGTCATCATGGAGGGCTTCTACATCATCCTAGCCCCTCCGATGAAGTGTGAGTAGTTTACCTCAGACCTTTGGGTCCATAGTTAGTAGCTAGATGGCTTCTTCTCTCTCTTTGAATCTCAATACAAAGTTCTCCCCCTCTCTTGTGGAGATCTATTCGATGTAATCTTCTTTTTGCGGTGTGTTTGTTGAGACCGATGAACTGTGGGTTTATAATCAAGTCTATCTATGAATAATATTTGAATCTTCTCTGAATTCTTTTATGTATGATTGGTTATCTTTGCAAGTCTCTTCGAATTATCCGTTTGGTTTGGCCAACTAGATTGGTAGTTCTTGCCATGGGAGAAGTGCTTAGCTTTGGGTTCGATCTTGCGGTGTCCTTTCCCAGTGACAGAAGGGGCAGCAAGGCACATATTGCATCGTTGCCATCGAGGATAACAAGATGGGGTTTATTTCATATTGCATGAATTTATCTCTCTACATCATGTCATCTTGCTTAAGGCGTTACTTTGTTTTTAACTTAATACTCTAGATGCATGCTGGATAGCGGTCGATGAGTGGAGTAATAGTAGTAGATGTAGAATCGTTTCGGTCTACTTGTCACGGACGTGATGCCTATATACATGATCATGCCTAGATATTCTCATAACTATGCTCAATTCTGCCAATTTGTAACATCCCAAATTTTCAATTTGGAATGTTATACATTAGACCATCAATGCATATCATATATTTTTTTGCATTTGGTTGATCCTAGAAATTCTACGCAACTCAATGACCCACAGAGAGAGTTGGGGATTTCGTTATTTTCATATTTGAGTTCTCTCAAATTTTGAGAATATGATCATTTGATTTTATTTATTTTATCATCAATTATTTCTATTACAAAAATATGAGAGAGGGAATAAAATAACTTTCCCAAAATAAAGAAATATTGAGGATTTAATAATAAAATCAAATAAGATTTTATTTCGGAGTTTTTCGGTGTTTTATTTGAATTTAGGAAAAATGTGCGTTTTTCAAAATTGCATTTAGGTCCCAAATAAATGTTCACCTTGTGCGTCTTGATTTTAGAAGCCCGTGAAAATTTATTCCAGAATTTTTGGAGTCCGTTTAGTATTTCTTTTTAATTCTTTTTTCTTCCGAGCGGAATAATTAAAAAAATGCGAACCGACTTAACGGGCCGTGTCCGACCTGGACACCGACCCGGGAGGCCTTTAAAAGCCAGGGGGGGAGCCAGCCGAGCCCAGCCACCCGCGCCCCCAAACCCTAGCCCGCGCGCCCCGCCCTAGCCGCCGCCGTCGTCCGCCGCCGCCGTCGTCCGCCTTGTTTTCCATGCCG
>NC_041382.1:223293087-223315307 GCF_002162155.2 Triticum dicoccoides
TATATATTGGCGTTCGTCATTTTTTCTTTTTCTCGGATTAAGTCCATGATTTTTCTGATCGCGATTCCTGATCCGTTTTTCGTTTTAGTATAACTTTTCGCTCGTTTATCGGAATCAGGCGATTCAAGCGCCTAGAGTTTCGTCTCGAAACCCTCTATCCGTTTAACAAACTTAAACAAGTTTTTGCTACTGTAAAATTTGCCCTAGATCCAAATTTGTAATACGAAGTTGTTTTCTTCGCCGTTTGACTTTCGTTGCTTCGTTCGATTTGATTCTTTTTGCCAACCGGAGTTCTTAAGTTGAACCTTCTAGTTAGATATCTTATTTAAGTTTTACCTGTGCATTAGATGAATACTTATTGTACACTTGTTTGTTTGTCTGTGATAGAATACCCGGAGTGCGCCGCCTGTTACTTCGAATCTCTAGGTTTCGCGGATCATCAGCAAGGCAAGTAACACTTTGATCATACCTTTTCTAGTACCCAGTTTTATTGCATTAGATCAACCCTCACACATTGCATGATTAGGATCTAATTAAATTGTGGGATGGGAAGTAGATGAGGTAGTACCTATTACCTGTTTATTATCAAACCTTTGGGAGTTACTTCTACGTTTGCTTATTATGCCATGCTATGCTAGTAGATGTGGATTGGGTGAGTGATATCCATGACAGATGTGAGTTTGTTAATTAATGGTTTATCTAAGGTGGCAACTTAAACTCACATCTGGGTGGATTGAGGCACCTGGGTATTCTAGGACTTGCCTGTTTTCTTTCGGACCGCCACCCAGGCTCAAAGGGATCACGAGACTATTCATACTAGAAACTTCCGTGTGCAGCCACAAGCTATTATGGGCTCTAGCATAGTTGACTAAGTCGTGCGAACTCTTACAGTGGTAGACTAGCAGATATAGGGGATGTAGGTTGGTACGGTCTACCCGATCGTAAGGTGCTAGCGCTTCTGAAAGACTATGTCTCGGCCATCCGTCTTCTCAAACACCATGTAGTGCGAGAAACCAAACGGAGGCGATCGAGTCTTGTGGGGAAAAGTGCGCAAACCTCTGCAAAGTGTAATAAACTAATCATGGTTAGCCGTGTCCCCGGTTATGGACATCTTGAGTATCTAGTACCTGGATTTTCATGTGAATCTCAACATGTTACTCTAAATTAATTTTGTTGGGTTATGTTTAATGATGATGCTTAATTGAGATTGAGAATGCTGTCAACCATTCTCAATGTTTAACAACTACCATGATAGTTAAATAAATTTATTCCTTTGAAGTAGGGAAAAATTGGCTTTACGCAAAACTGTAACCATAGAGCTTTCCACCAGCAAAATATGCATATAGTATAGCTGTTTCATTCCATTACTCTCTATGCGTTACCTTGCCAGCATATTCCATGTGCTGACCCATTTCAGGCTGCAACGTTAATGTTGCAGACTTTTCAGACGATGATTTAGGAGTTTTTAGGTCGTGGTTCTATACTCAGTGATGCTGTTGGAGTTGATGGACTCACTTATCTTTCAAGCCTTCCACTGTTATCGTTATTAGATGGCCTTAAGCCATATTTTATTGTATTAAGTTCTCTTTTGAGACACTCGATGTAATAAGTGTGTGATTGCTACTCTGCTATAAATCCTCCGAGTACTGTGTGGTGTCAGCATTACTGATCCGGGGATGACACTGGAGCACAGAGATCAGACTGTTTGAGGTCTGGTCGCTACAGAGATGGTATCAGAGCACACGCTGACTGTAGGACACGACCACTAAGCTAAAGGACCTAGATCACTATTCACTCTTTTCTCTTCTGACCTCTCATCTTTTCTACTATTTAGGATGGCAGATGCAAGGAACAAGTTCACGCAACCAGATGAAGATACACCCTTTGGACGTCACTTGAAGGAAGTCACTAGATACCTGAACATAGGAGTACCAAGCTTCACCAGAACCTACAACGCCACTTTACCTGAAGAAGAGCGTTGGATGATTCAAGTTCAAGTTCCAGGAAGGACGTTCATGCCAGTCACTGAGGCCATAGAGTTTTCTTTTGATGCATCAACTTGGAGTCTAGGACAGAGCATGGCAGCTCACATCGCCATGGGACGCATTGGAGAAGTCTACCGCAAGGATCTCAAGGATACTATCTACCAGATTTGTGGGCACCGAGATGAACACTGGGAGATGATCAGCACCAGGAAGGATAGATCAATTGCAGCTTTTATCCAGGAGCTAAACCAGCACATTCGACGACAGGAGAACCAGATGTGCGCCGACATGATAGATCTGAAGAAGGCTAAGACTAGAATCAAGGAACTGGAGGAAGAACTCAAGGCTACACGTGAAGATTATGAAGAAGAAATTGAAATATTGGTGGAGAAGAATGACGACCTAATCAAGAAGATTGGAATATTTATGGGAGGCCCTATGCCAGTAGAGGAAGACGAAGAACCCAAGGAGATTAGCCCGGAAGACTACATCATCATCGACGGCACCGATTCGGATCCAGATAGTAGCGATGATGACTATGTTGATGAAGCTAGAGCAGATATCATGGAGTCTGCAACCGAAGAATATTTCTAGTAGACCACCTCATCAGTAGTAGTAGTCCACCATGTAAATATAGTAGTTCGAGCACTTTTGCGATAGATAGATCGATTGTATGCCCTTGTTTGATTGAATGAAGTGAATTGTTTGATTTTGCCTCATGAGCATATGGGTAGTGTTTTCTCTTTAGACCCCCTCTATTCTTACATCCCATCTTTTCTAAACCCTCAGATGCCTCCGAGATGTGACCCCAGATTTGCCTTTCTACCGGAGCTCACCCAGTTGATCCAGCAGCAGAACACACTGATGCAGTTGCTAGTCCAGAATCAGAATCAGGGGAACAACAACAACAACCCACCACCACCACCACCACCTGTTGATCACTTAGCCCATTTTCTTAGGCTGAATCCGCCGGTGTTTTCCAGTAGCACCGAGCCGATAGTAGCAGATGATTGGCTCCGCAAGACAGTTAGGGAGTTGACCACAACAGGATGCACAGATGCGGAGAAGGTGAAGTTTGCCGCACATCAGTTAGAAGGACCCGTAGCATCATGGTGGGAGAATTTCACAGCCACTTCCCAGTCGACACTGTCACATGGGACCAGTTTCAGCAAGCTTTTCGTACTGCACATGTTTCAGCAGGAGTTATGGCCATGAAGAAGCGTGAGTTTCGCAACTTGTGCCAAGGAGGACGGACAGTTGGCCAGTATGTGAAGGACTTCAGTAAGTTAGCATGTTATGCCCCAGATGACGTCGCTACGGATGCAGCTAAGCAGGAGAAGTTTCTGGAAGGACTGAATGATGAGTTGAGCGTGCAGTTGATGGTAGCAACCTTCAACAACTACCAGGAGTTGGTAGATTGTGCTCTTATGATTGAAGGGAAGCAGCAACAAATTGACAATCACAAGAGGAAGTATGGGCAAGGAAAGTATAGTTCAGGAGCTTAGCAGAAGCCACGTTTTACCCCTAGACCGGGAGGACATTTCTAGCATACCCATGGAGGAGGTAGCTCGCACAATTACAATGGCACCAGGAATGGTAATGGGAATGGAGGAAGCAACGGCCAGAACCGCACCAACCCATCAACCCCAGCCAAGAAGGACCTGAGCCAAGTCACTTGCTTTAAGTGTTCAAAGACCGGACATTATGCCAATGAGTGCCCTGAAATACAAAATCGAAATGGTAATGGAAGTTCTGGGAAGAAGCCAAACCCTTTCAACAGGGGACAGGTGAACCACGTTAGCGTGGAGGAGGTTGAAGCTCAGCCTGATGCAGTAATAGGTAAGTTTTTGGTTAAGTCATTTACTGCACTCGTTCTTTTTGATACTAGTGCATCGCATTCATACATCTCAGGGGATTTGTGGCTAAGTACAACCTATCAACCCAAGCCCTTAGGTCACCCATGTTAGTAACCTCGCCTGGAGCAGAGTATGTGGCTAGTCTATGGTGTGATCGGTTACCATTAAGGATTGGTAACTATGTTTTTCCCTCAGACCTAATAGTATTGGAATCACAAGGATTGGATGTGATATTAGGCATGGATTGGTTATCAAAGTATGAAGGGAATATTGAATGTGCTAGTAAGTCAATTTTGCTTGCCACACCAGAAGGGAGAAGGATCAAGTATGTATCCCGACATGTGCCGAAGAGGACTCAAGTAAATTGCCTAACAGGAGTTGTGCAGGAGGAAGTACCAGTGGTAAGGGATTTTCCCAATGTATTTTCGGAAGAGTTGCCAGGCATGCCACCGGATAGAGATATTGAGTTTTTGATTGAGCTATTGCCAGGCACAGGGCCAATATCGAAGAGACCATATAGGATGCCAGCAAAGGATTTGGTAGAAATTAAAAAACAGATTAAGGAGTTACTGGATAAGGGATATATTCGCCCAAGTTCTTCGCCTTGGGGATCGCCAGTACTTCTAGTGGAGAAGAAGGATGGATCGTTAAGGATGGTTGTTGATTATCGAGGAACGAAGTAACAATCAAGAACAAGTACCCACTACCAATGATTAATGATCTGTTTGATCGATTGCAAGGAGCTAAGGTATTTTCCAAGATCGATCTGCGATCAGGATACCACCAGTTGAAGATTCGAGAACAGGATATTCCAAAGATAGCTTTTACCACCAGGTATGGGCTGTACGAGTATACCGTTATGTCATTTGGTCTGACTAACGCACCTGCCTATTTTATGAACATGATGAACAAAGTGTTTATGGAGTTTTTGGATAAGTTCGTCGTAGTGTTCATTGATGATATCCTGGTTTATTCGAAGAATGAAGAGGATCATAAGGAGCATTTGCGTTTGGTACTTGGAAAGCTCAGAGAACATCAATTATATGCCAAGTTCAACAAATGTGAGTTTTGGTTGAAGGAAGTAGGATTTCTCGGACACGTTATATCCGGAGAAGGAATAGCAGTAGATCCCGCTAAAGTTGATACCGTGACTAAATGGGAAGCACCGACCACAGTTGGAGAGATCCGGAGTTTTCTTGGATTCGCAGGATACTACCGGAGATTTATTGAGAATTTCTCAAAGATTGCGAAACCTATGACGGAGTTATTAAAGAAAGATACCAAGTTCATATGGACGGAGGAATGTGAGGCTAGTTTCCAGGAGTTGAAGGAACGATTGGTTACCTCACCAGTGTTGATTTTGCCAGACCAGACCAAAGATTATGAGGTGTATTGCGATGCTTCACGTCGAGGACTTGGAGCAGTGCTTATGCAGGAAGGGAGAGTTGTTTCATATGCCTCAAGAAAACTGAAGCCTCATGAGTTGAATCATGCTACGCATGATTTGGAGTTAGCAGCCGTATGCATGCTTTGAAAACATGGAGGCATTTCCTCATTGGAAACCATTGTGAGGTGTACACGGATCATAAGAGTTTGAAGTACATTTTCACATAGAAGGAGTTGAATCTCAGACAAAGGAGATGGTTGGAACTCATCAAGGATTATGATATGAAATTGCATTATCACCCCGGAAAGGCTAATGTAGTAGCAGACGCATTAAGTCGTAAGAGCCATGTCAATACGTTAATGACGGGAGAAATGCCTAAGGAGTTAGCAGAAAATCTTCGTGAACTATGTTTGGAAATAGTTCCGAGAGGCTATGTAGCAGCATTGGAGATTTAGTCAACTTTGATGGATAAAATCAGAGAAGCCCAAAAGACCGACAAAGAGATTGCCGCCATTAAGGAAAAATTGAGCAAAGGAAAAGCTAAAGGATTTCGTGAGGATGAACACGATACCCTATGGTTTGAAGACCGCGTTTACGTGCCCAATGACCTGGAGATCAGGAAGTTGATTTTGCAAGAGGCCCACGATTCACCATATTCGATTCACCCAGGAAATACCAAGATGTATTTGGATTTGAAGGATATTTTCTGGTGGACTGGAATGAAGAAGGATATTGCGGAGTATGTAGCAGTTTGTGATGTATGTCAGAGAGTAAAGGCAGAGCATTAGAAGCCAGCAGGATTGTTACAACCATTGTCGATACCCAAATGGAAGTGGGATAAGCTAGGCATGGATTTTATCACGGGATTTCCCAGGACTCGTTCAGGCTATGCCTCGATTTGGGTTGTAGTCGATCGATTGACGAAAGTAGCTCATTTCATCCCAGTAAAGACCACTTACACCAGTGCTTAGTTGGCAAAGATATACATGACCAAGATCGTATGTCTGCATGGAGTTCCAAGGAGTATCGTATCAGATAGAGGAACCCAGTTTACCTCAAAGTTCTGGAAGCAGTTGCACGAAACTTTGGGTACCAGGCTAGAATTCAGTACAGCTTTTCATCCACAGACAGATGGACAGACCGTGAGAGTCAATCAGATTTTGGAGGATATGCTGAGAGCTTGTGCGCTAGATTATGGATCTAGTTGGGACGATAATTTGCCATATGCAGAGTTCTCTTACAACAACAGTTACCAAACCAGTTTGAAGATGGCCCCTTTCGAAGCATTATACGGAAGGAGGTGCAGGACACCATTGTCATGGGACGAAGTTGGAGATCGCCAGTTGTTTGGACCTGACTTGATTAAAGAGTCTGAACAGAAGGTGAAGTTGATTCGCGATAGGCTCAAGGTAGCCCAGTCCAGACAGAAAAGTTATGCAGATTCTAAACGCAAAGAGATAGTTTGCGAAGTTGGAGATAGAGCTTATCTTCGAGTATCACCACTTCAGGGAACAAAGCGTTTTGGAGTTAAAGGGAAGTTAGCACCACGATTTGTAGGACCATATCGAGTTTTGGAGCATATGGGAGAAGTGGCCTACAAGTTGGAATTGCCTGAAGGATTGTCAGGAGTTCATGATGTGTTCCATGTTTCCCAGTTGAAGAAGTGTCACGCGGAGATGGCTGACATACCGTTGAGAGATACAGTGCCTTTGGAAACTATTCAGTTGGATAACGATTTGACCTACGAGGAGAAGCCAATTAAGATCCTCGAGTTTGCTAGCCGAGTTACTCGCAGCAAGGTTATCAAGTTTTGCAAAGTTCAGTGGAGCCACCACACAGAGGATGAAGCCACCTGGGAACGAGAGGAAGATTTGCTCAAGGACCACCCTTACCTATTTTCTAGCCAACCCGAATCTCGAGGGCGAGATTCATCTTAAGGGGGGTAGGTTTGTAACATCCCAAATTTTCAATTTGGAATGTTATACATTAGACCATCAATGCATATCATATTTTTTTTGCATTTGGTTGATCCTAGAAATTCTACGCAACTCAATGACCCACAGAGAGAGTTGGGGATTTCGTTATTTTCATATTTGAGTTCTCTCAAATTTTGAGAATATGATCATTTGATTTTATTTATTTTATCATCAATTATTTCTATTACAAAAAATATGAGAGAGGGAATAAAATGACTTTCCCAAAATAAAGAAATATTGAGGATTTAATAATAAAATCAAATAAGATTTTATTTCGGAGTTTTTCGGTGTTTTATTTGAATTTAGGAAAAATGTGTGTTTTCCAAAATTGCATTTAGGTCCCAAATAAATGTTCACCTTGTGCGGCTTGATTTTAGAAGCCCGTGAAAATTTATTCTGGAATTTTTGGAGTCCGTTTAGTATTTCTTTTTAATTCTTTTTTCTTCCGAGCGGAATAATTAAAAAAATGCGAACTGACTTAACGGGCTGTGTCCGACCTGGACACCGACCCGGGAGGCCTTTATAAGCCGGGGGGGGATCCAGCCGAGCCCAGCCACCCGCGCCCCCAAACCCTAGCCCGCGCGCCCCGCCCTAGCCGCCGCCGTCGTCCGCCGCCGCCGTCGTCCGCCGCCGCCGTCGTCCGCCTTGTTTTCCATGCCGTTGTTAAATATATATATATATATATATATATATATATATATATATGTATATATATATATATATTGGCGTTCGTCGTTTTTCTTTTTCTCGGATTAAATCCATGATTTTTCTGATCGCGATTCCTGATCCGTTTTTCGTTTTAGTATAACTTTTCGCTCGTTTATCGGAATCAGGCGATTCAAGCGCCTAGAGTTTCGTCTCGAAACCCTCTATCCGTTTAACAAACTTAAACAAGTTTTTGCTACTGTAAAATTTGCCCTAGATCCGGATTTGTAGTACGAAGTTGTTTTCTTTCGCCGTTTGACTTTCGTTGCTTCGTTCGATTTGATTCTTTTTGCCAACCGGAGTTCTTAAGTTGAACCTTCTAGTTAGATATCTTATTTGAGTTTTACCTGTGCATTAGATGAGTACTTATTGTATACTTGTTTGTTTGTCTGTGATAGAATACCCGGAGTGCGCCGCCTGTTACTTCGAATCTCTAGGTTTCGCGGATCATCAGCAAGGCAAGTAACACTTTGATCATACCTTTTCTACTACCCAGTTTTATTGCATTAGATCAACCCTCACACATTGCATGATTAGGATCTAATTAAATTGTGGGATGGGAAGTAGATGAGGTAGTACCTATTACCTGTTTATTATCAAACCTTTGGGAGTTACTTCTACGTTTGCTTATTATGCCAT
The DNA here is from genome assembly GCF_002162155.2 of Triticum dicoccoides. NCBI lineage: Eukaryota > Viridiplantae > Streptophyta > Magnoliopsida > Poales > Poaceae > Triticum > Triticum dicoccoides. The sequence goes on from NC_041382.1 coordinate 223,301,636, forward strand.
GCTATGCTAGTAGATGTGGATTGGGTGAGTGATATCCATGACAGATGTGAGTTTGTTAATTAATGGTTTATCTAAGGTGGCAACTTAAACACACATCTGGGTGGATTGAGGGACCTGGGTATTCTAGGACTTGCCTATTTTTTTCGGACCGCCACCCAGGCTCAAAGGGATCATGAGACTATTCATACTAGAAACTTCCGTGTGCAGCCACAAGCTATTATGGGCTCTAGCATAGTTGACTAAGTCGTGCGAACTCTTACAGTGGTAGACTAGCAGATGTAGGGGATGTAGGTTGGTATGGTCTACCCGATCATAAGGTGCTAGCGCTTCTGAAAGACTATGTCTCGGTCATCCGTCTTCTCAAACACCATGTAGTGCGAGAAACCAAATGGAGGCGATCGAGTCTTGTGGGGAAAAGTGCGCAAACCTCTGCAAAGTGTAATAAACTAATCATGGTTAGCCGTGTCCCCGGTTATGGACATCTTGAGTATCTAGTACCTGGATTTTCATGTGAATCTCAACATGTTACTCTAAATTAATTTTGTTGGGTTATGTTTAATGATGATGCTTAATTGAGATTGAGAATGCTGTCAACCATTCTCAATGTTTAACAACTACCATGATAGTTAAATAAATTTATTCCTTTGAAGTAGGGAAAAATTGGCTTTACGCAAAACTGTAACCATAGAGCTTTCCACCAGCAAAATATGCATATAGTATAGCTGTTTCATTCCATTACTCTCTATGCGTTACCTTGCCAGCATATTCCATGTGCTGACCCATTTCGGGCTGCAACGTTAATGTTGCAGACTTTTCAGACGATGATTTAGGAGTTTTTAGGTCGTGGTTCTATACTCAGTGATGCCGTTGGAGTTGATGGACTCACTTATCTTCCAAGCCTTCCACTGTTATCGTTATTAGATGGCCTTAAGCCATATTTTATTGTATTAAGTTCTCTTTTGAGACACTCGATGTAATAAGTGTGTGATTGCTACTCTGCTATAAATCCTCCGAGTACTGTGTGGTGTCAGCATTACTGATCCAGGGATGACACCGGAGCACAGAGATCAGACTGTTTGAGGTCTGGTCGCTACAGAGATGGTATCAGAGCACACGCTGACTGTAGGACACGACCACTAAGCTAAAGGACCTAGATCACTATTCACTCTCTTCTCTTCTGACCTCTCATCTTTTCTACTCTTTAGGATGGCAGATGCAAGGAACAAGTTCACGCAACCAGATGAAGATACACCCTTTGGACGTCACTTGAAGGAAGTCACTAGATACCTGAACATAGGAGTACCAAGCTTCACCAGAACCTACAACGCCACTTTACCTGAAGAAGAGCGTTGGATGATTCAAGTTCAAGTTCCAGGAAGGACGTTCATGCCAGTCACTGAGGCCATAGAGTTTTCTTTTGATGCATCAACTTGGAGTCTAGGATAGAGCATTGCAGCTCACATCGCCATGGGACGCATTGGAGAAGTCTACCGCAAGGATCTCAAGGATACTATCTACCAGATTTGTGGGCACCGAGATGAACACTGGGAGATGATCAGCACCAGGAAGGATAGATCAATTGCAGCTTTTATCCAGGAGCTAAACCAGCACATTCGACGACAGGAGAACCAGATGTGCGCCGACATGATAGATCTGAAGAAGGCTAAGACTAGAATCAAGGAACTGGAGGAAGAACTCAAGGCTACACGTGAAGATTATGAAGAAGAAATTGAAATATTGGTGGAGAAGAATGACGACCTAATCAAGAAGATTGGAATATTTATGGGAGGCCCTATGCCAGTAGAGGAAGACGAAGAACCCAAGGAGATTAGCCCGGAAGACTACATCATCATCGACGGCACCGATTCGGATCCAGATAGTAGCGATGATGACTATGTTGATGAAGCTAGAGCAGATATCATGGAGTCTGCAACCGAAGAATATTTCTAGTAGACCACCTCATCAGTAGTAGTAGTCCACCATGTAAATATAGTAGTTCGAGCACTTTTGCGATAGATAGATCGATTGTATGCCCTTGTTTGATTGAATGAAGTGAATTGTTTGATTTTGCCTCATGAGCATATGGGTAGTGTTTTCTCTTTAGACCCCCTCTATTCTTACATCCCATCTTTTCTAAACCCTCAGATGCCTCCGAGATGTGACCCCAGATTTGCCTTTCTACCGGAGCTCACCCAGTTGATCCAGCAGCAGAACACACTGATGCAGTTGCTAGTCCAGAATCAGAATCAGGGGAACAACAACAACAACCCACCACCACCACCACCACCTGTTGATCACTTAGCCCATTTTCTTAGGCTGAATCCGCCGGTGTTTTCCAGTAGCACCGAGCCGATAGTAGCAGATGATTGGCTCCGCAAGACAGTTAGGGAGTTGACCACAACAGGATGCACAGATGCGGAGAAGGTGAAGTTTGCCGCACATCAGTTAGAAGGACCCGTAGCATCATGGTGGGAGAATTTCACAGCCACTTCCCAGTCGACACTGTCACATGGGACCAGTTTCAGCAAGCTTTTCGTACTGCACATGTTTCAGCAGGAGTTATGGCCATGAAGAAGCGTGAGTTTCGCAACTTGTGCCAAGGAGGACGGACAGTTGGCCAGTATGTGAAGGACTTCAGTAAGTTAGCATGTTATGCCCCAGATGACGTCGCTACGGATGCAGCTAAGCAGGAGAAGTTTCTGGAAGGACTGAATGATGAGTTGAGCGTGCAGTTGATGGTAGCAACCTTCAACAACTACCAGGAGTTGGTAGATTGTGCTCTTATGATTGAAGGGAAGTAGCAACAAATTGACAATCACAAGAGGAAGTATGGGCAAGGAAAGTATAGTTCAGGAGCTTAGCAGAAGCCACGTTTTACCCCTAGACCGGGAGGACATTTCTAGCATACCCATGGAGGAGGTAGCTCGCACAATTACAATGGCACCAGGAATGGTAATGGGAATGGAGGAAGCAACGGCCAGAACCGCACCAACCCATCAACCCCAGCCAAGAAGGACCTGAGCCAAGTCACTTGCTTTAAGTGTTCAAAGACCGGACATTATGCCAATGAGTGCCCTGAAATACAAAATGGAAATGGTAATGGAAGTTCTGGGAAGAAGCCAAACCCTTTCAACAGGGGACAGGTGAACCACGTTAGCGTGGAGGAGGTTGAAGCTCAGCCTGATGCAGTAATAGGTAAGTTTTTGGTTAAGTCATTTACTGCACTCGTTCTTTTTGATACTAGTGCATCGCATTCATACATCTCAGGGGATTTGTGGCTAAGTACAACCTATCAACCCAAGCCCTTAGGTCACCCATGTTAGTAACCTCGCCTGGAGCAGAGTATGTGGCTAGTCTATGGTGTGATCGGTTACCATTAAGGATTGGTAACTATGTTTTTCCCTCAGACCTAATAGTATTGGAATCACAAGGATTGGATGTGATATTAGGCATGGATTGGTTATCAAAGTATGAAGGGAATATTGAATGTGCTAGTAAGTCAATTTTGCTTGCCACACCAGAAGGGAGAAGGATCAAGTATGTATCCCGACATGTGCCGAAGAGGACTCAAGTAAATTGCCTAACAGGAGTTGTGCAGGAGGAAGTACCAGTGGTAAGGGATTTTCCCAATGTATTTTCGGAAGAGTTGCCAGGCATGCCACCGGATAGAGATATTGAGTTTTTGATTGAGCTATTGCCAGGCACAGGGCCAATATCGAAGAGACCATATAGGATGCCAGCAAAGGATTTGGTAGAAATTAAGAAACAGATTAAGGAGTTACTGGATAAGGGATATATTCGCTCAAGTTCTTCGCCTTGGGGATCGCCAGTACTTCTAGTGGAGAAGAAGGATGGATCGTTAAGGATGGTTGTTGATTATCGAGGATTGAACGAAGTAACAATCAAGAACAAGTACCCACTACCAATGATTAATGATCTGTTTGATCGATTGCAAGGAGCTAAGGTATTTTCCAAGATCGATCTGCGATCAGGATACCACCAGTTGAAGATTCGAGAACAGGATATTCCAAAGACAGCTTTTACCACCAGGTATGGGCTGTACGAGTATACCGTTATGTCATTTGGTCTGACTAACGCACCTGCCTATTTTATGAACATGATGAACAAAGTGTTTATGGAGTTTTTGGATAAGTTCGTCGTAGTGTTCATTGATGATATCCTGGTTTATTCGAAGAATGAAGAGGATCATAAGGAGCATTTGCGTTTGGTACTTGGAAAGCTCAAAGAACATCAATTAGATGCCAAGTTCAACAAATGTGAGTTTTGGTTGAAGGAAGTAGGATTTCTCGGACACGTTATATCCGGAGAAGGAATAGCAGTAGATCCCGCTAAAGTTGATACCGTGACTAAATGGGAAGCACTGACCACAGTTGGAGAGATCCGGAGTTTTCTTGGACTCGCAGGATACTACCGGAGATTTATTGAGAATTTCTCAAAGATTGCGAAACCTATGACGGAGTTATTAAAGAAAGATACCAGGTTCATATGGACGGAGGAATGTGAGGCTAGTTTCCAGGAGTTGAAGGAACGTTTGGTTACCTCACCAGTGTTGATTTTGCCAGACCAGACCAAAGATTATGAGGTGTATTGCGACGCTTCACGTCGAGGACTTGGAGCAGTGCTTATGCAGGAAGGGAGAGTTGTTTCATATGCCTCAAGAAAACTGAAGCCTCATGAGTTGAATCATGCTACGCATGATTTGGAGTTAGCAGCCGTAGTGCATGCTTTGAAAACATGGAGGCATTTCCTCATTGGAAACCATTGTGAGGTGTACACGGATCATAAGAGTTTGAAGTACATTTTCACACAGAAGGAGTTGAATCTCAGACAAAGGAGATGGTTGGAACTCATCAAGGATTATGATATGAAATTGCATTATCACCCCGGAAAGGCTAATGTAGTAGCAGACGCATTAAGTCGTAAGAGCCATGTCAATACGTTAATGACGGGAGAAATGCCCAAGGAGTTAGCAGAAAATCTTCGTGAACTATGTTTGGAAATAGTTCCGAGAGGCTATGTAGCAGCATTGGAGATTTAGTCAACTTTGATGGATAAAATTAGAGAAGCCCAAAAGACCGACAAAGAGATTGCCACCATTAAGGAAAAATTGAGCAAAGGAAAAGCTAAAGGATTTCGTGAGGATGAACACGATACCCTATGGTTTGAAGACCGCGTTTACGTGCCCAATGACCTGGAGATCAGGAAGTTGATTTTGCAAGAGGCCCACGATTCACCATATTCAATTCACCCAGGAAATACCAAGATGTATTTGGATTTGAAGGATATTTTCTGGTGGACTGGAATGAAGAAGGATATTGCGGAGTATGTAGCAGTTTGTGATGTATGTCAGAGAGTAAAGGCAGAGCATTAGAAGCCAGCAGGATTGTTACAACCATTGTCGATACCCAAATGGAAGTGGGATAAGCTAGGCATGGATTTTATCACGGAATTGTCCAGGACTCGTTCAGGCTATGACTCGATTTGGGTTGTAGTCGATCGATTGACGAAAGTAGCTCATTTCATCCCAGTAAAGACCACTTACACCAGTGCTAAGTTGGCAAAGATATACATGACCAAGATCGTATGTCTGCATGGAGTTCCAAGGAGTATCGTATCAGATAGAGGAACCCAGTTTACCTCAAAGTTCTGGAAGCAGTTGCACGAAACTTTGGGTACCAGGCTAGAATTCAGTATAGCTTTTCATCCACAGACAGATGGACAGACCGTGAGAGTCAATCAGATTTTGGAGGATATGCTGAGAGCTTGTGCGCTAGATTATGGATCTAGTTGGGACGATAATTTGCCATATGCAGAGTTCTCTTACAACAACAGTTACCAAACCAGTTTGAAGATGGCCCCTTTCGAAGCATTATACGGAAGGAGGTGCAGGACACCATTGTCATGGGACGAAGTTGGAGATCGCCAGTTGTTTGGACCTGACTTGATTAAAGAGTCTGAACAGAAGGTGAAGTTGATTCGTGATAGGCTCAAGGTAGCCCAGTCCAGACAGAAAAGTTATGCAGATTCTAAACGCAAAGAGACAGTTTGCGAAGTTGGAGATAGAGCTTATCTTCGAGTATCACCACTTCAGGGAACAAAGCGTTTTGGAGTTAAAGGGAAGTTAGCACCACGATTTGTAGGACCATATCGAGTTTTGGAGCATATGGGAGAAGTGGCCTACAAGTTGGAATTGCCTGAAGGATTGTCAGGAGTTCATGATGTGTTCCACGTTTCCCAGTTGAAGAAGTGTCACGCGGAGATGGCTGACATACCGTTGATAGATACAGTGCCTTTGGAAACTATTCAGTTGGATAACAATTTGACCTACGAGGAGAAGCCAATTAAGATCCTCGAGTTTGCTAGCCGAGTTACTCGCAGCAAGGTTATCAAGTTTTGCAAAGTTCAGTGGAGCCACCACACGGAGGATGAAGCCACCTGGGAACGAGAGGAAGATTTGCTCAAGGACCACCCTTACCTATGTTCTAGCCAACCCGAATCTCGAGGGCGAGATTCATCTTAAGGGGGGTAGGTTTGTAACATCCCAAATTTTCAGTTTGGAATGTTATACATTAGACCATCAATGCATATCATATTTTATTTTGCATTTGGTTGATCCTAGAAATTCTACGCAACTCAATGACCCATGGAGAGAGTTGGGGATTTCGTTATTTTCATATTTGAGTTCTCTCAAATTTTGAGAATAGGATCATTTGATTTTATTTATTTTATCATCAATTATTTCTATTACAAAAATATGAGAGAGGGAATAAAATGACTTTCCCAAAATAAAGAAATATTGAGGATTTAATAATAAAATCAAATAAGATTTTATTTCGGAGTTTTTCGGTGTTTTATTTGAATTTAGGAAAAATGTGCGTTTTTCAAAATTGCATTTAGGTCCCAAATAAATGTTCACCTTGTGCGGCTTGATTTTAGAAGCCCGTGAAAATTTATTTCGGAATTTTTTGAGTCCGCTTAGTATTTCTTTTTATTTTTTTCCTTCCGAGCAGAATAATTAAAAAAAATGCGAACCGACTTAACGGGCCGTGTCTGACCTGGACACCGACCCGGGAGGCCTTTATAAGCCGGGGGGATGCCAGCCGAGCCCAGCCACCCGCGCCCCCAAACCCTAGCCCGCGCGCCCCGCCCTAGCCGCCGCCGCCGCCGCCGATCGTCCGCCGCCGCCGTCGCCGGATCCCGCCGCCGAGGTTCGCCGCCGCCTCGTTTTCCGTGCTGTCGTAAAAAAAAAGAAAAAAAGTATCGGTGTTCGTCGTTTTTCTTTTTCTCGGATTAAATCCGCGATTTTTCTGATCGTGATTCCTGATCCGTTTTTCGTTTTAGTATAACTTTTCGCTCGTTTATCGGAATCAGGCGATTCAAGCGCCTAGAGTTTCGTCTCGAAACCCTCTATCCATTTAGCCAACTTAAACAAGTTTTTGCTACTGTAAAATTTGCCCTAGATCCAGATTTGTAGAACGAAGTTGTTTTCTTTCGCCGTTTGTCTTTCTTCGTTTGATTTGATTCTTTTTGCCAACCGGAGTTCTTAAGTTGAACCTTCTAGTTAGATCTCTTATTAGAGTTTTACCTGTGCATTAGATGAGTACTTATTGTATGCTTGTTTGTTTGTCTGCGATAGAATACCCGGAGGGCGCCGCCTGTTACTTCGAATCTCTAGGTTTCGCGGATCATCAGCAAGGCAAGTAACACTTTGATCATACCTTTTCTACTACCCAGTTTTATTGCATTAGATCAACCCTCACACATTGCATGATTAGGATCTAATTAAATTGTGGGATGGGAAGTAGATGAGGTAGTACCTATTACCTGTTTATTATCAAACCTTTGGGAGTTACTTCTACGTTTGCTTATTATGCCATGCTATGCTAGTAGACGTGGATTGGGTGAGTGATATCCATGACAGATGTGAGTTTGTTAATTAATGGTTTATCTAAGGTGGCAACTTAAACACACATCTGGGTGGATTGAGGCACCTGGGTATTCCAGGACTTGCCTGTTTTCTTTCGGACCGCCACCCAGGCTCAAAGGGATCATGAGACTATTCATACTAGAAACTTCCGTGTGCAGCCACAAGCTATTATGGGCTCTAGCATAGTTGACTAAGTCGTGCGAACTCTTACAGTGGTAGACTAGCAGATGTAGGGGATGTAGGTTGGTACGGTCTACCCGATCGTAAGGTGCTAGCGCTTCTGAAAGACTATGTCTCGGTCATCCGTCTTCTCAAACACCATGTAGTGCGAGAAACCAAACGGAGGCGATCGAGTCTTGTGGGGAAAAGTGCGCAAACCTCTGCAAAGTGTAATAAACTAATCATGGTTAGCCGTGTCCCCGGTTATGGACATCTTGAGTATCTAGTACCTGGATTTTCATGTGAATCTCAACATGTTAGTCTAAATTAATTTTGTTGGGTTATGTTTAATGATGATGCTTAATTGGGATTGAGAATGCTGTTAACCATTCTCAATGTTTAACAACTACCATGATAGTTAAATAAATTTATTCCTTTGAAGTAGGGAAAAATTGGCTTTACGCAAAACTATAACCATAGAGCTTTCCACCAGCAAAATATGCATATAGTATAGCTGTTTCGTTCCATTACTCTCTATGTGTTACCTTGCCAGCATATTCCATGTGCTGACCCATTTCGGGTTGCAACATTAATGTTGCAGACTTTCAGATGATGATTTAGGAGTTTTTAGGTCGTGGTTCTATACTCAGTGATGCCGTTGGAGTTGATGGACTCACTTATCTTCCAAGCCTTCCGCTGTTATCGTTATTAGATGGCCTTAAGCCATATTTTATTGTATTAAGTTCTCTTTTGAGACACTCGATGTAATAAGTGTGTGATTGCTACTCTGCTATAAATCCTCCGAGTACTGTGTGGTGTCAGCATTACTGATCCAGGGATGACACCGGAGCACAGAGATCAGACTGTTTGTGGTCTGGTCGCTACACAATTGCTCAATAGTAATTTGTTCACCCACCGTAAATACTTATGCTCTTGAGAGAAGCCACTAGTGAAACCTATGCCCCCTGGGTCTATTCTCATCATATCAATCTCCATCACTTTAATCTTGCTTTGCTTTTTATTTTGCTTTTACTTTTTACTTTGCATCTTTATACCAAAAATACCAAAAATATTATATCTATCGGACCTCACTCTCGTAAGTGACCGTTTAGGGATTGACAACCCCTAATCGCGTTGGTTGCGAGTAGCTATCGTTTTGTGCAGGTACGAGGGACTTGAGCGTGGCCTCCTACTGGATTGATACATTGGTTCTCAAAAACTGAGGGAAATACTTACGCTACTCTGCTGCATCATCCCTTCCTCTTCGGGGAAAACCAACGCAAGCTCAAGACGTAGCACTTCTCAACACATATACAAGTCGTTCTACCTCTAGAGTTAGGCCTCTGCCTACCCCTCCCCCACCCCTCCCCCACACACACACCGATACATCGAACACTCTAGTCATGTCTCCCTGCCACACACAAACTTGACCTGTGCCCTCTGACGTTCCTATATCTTTGACTTGCACACACACACACACACACACACACACAATTTCGATGGCTCTCTTCATCGATCTCGCACCCACCCACTTGATCCTCTCTTCGACTCTATCGATATCTATGACCCCTCCCTCTATTCTCGTGGATCGCCCGACCCTCTATATATGATATGGATATGCCTCCATTTCACACACATTGCATGCAAAATTTTGTTTGAGATGTCATCGGCACATATTCCCACAAATACATTCATGAAATCAACCTCCCCCCAAAACAAAAAAACACTCACGAACGCACAAGCCATTTGTCTAGGTTTGTATCTCTCTCACACACACCCACGTAGGTGGGGGACTTGTGATACGTCTCCGTCGTATCTACTTTTCCAAACACTTTTGCCCTTGTTTTGGACTCTAACTTGCATGATTTGAATGGAACTAACCCGGACTGACGTTGTTTTCAGCAGAATTGCCATGGTGTTATTTTTGTGCAGAAATAAAAGTTATCAGAATGACCTGAAAATCAACGGAGAATTATTTTGGAATATATAAAAAATACTAGAAGAAAAATCCACGTCAGGGGGGCCTCCACCTGTCCACGAGGGTGGGGGGCGCGCCCTACCCCCTGGGTGCGCCCCCTGCCTTGTGGGCCCCCTGACGCTCCATCGACCTCAACCTTGACTCCATATATTCACTTTCGGGGATAAAAAAATCAGAGAGAAGGATTCATCGTGTTTTACGATACGGAGCCACCGCCAATGTAACGCCCTCGATGCGGCTATATCTCCCACGTGTCGAGGCACGACTTTGAGGCATAACTGCATTGAAAGCAATGTCGCAAGTTAGGCAATCATCACCACATCCAATGTAATACATAATAGTGGGATGAGTAACATAGTTGGCTTACACTCGCCATGTCAATCAAAGTACATAAATAGCATTACATCAATCAAACACTCATGGCCCGACTATGGCGCCAAAGTAAAAGATAACCCAACATGCGACACGGTCCCGATCACCCCGACTAGGCACCACTACTGATCATCAGGGAAAGAAACATAGTAACGGCGTGAGTCCTCGCCGAACTCCCACTTGAGCTCTACCGCGTCATCTGGAGCGGAGTCGTCTGGCCCTGCATCTGGTTTGGAAGTAAACTGTGAGCCACAGGGACTCAGCAATCTCGCACCCTCCCGATCAATACTATTTAATCTTATAGGAAAGGCAAGGTAAAATATGTGGAGCTGCAGCAAGCGACTAGCATATATGGTGGCTACCCTGTTCGCAAAAGAGAGCGAGAAGAGAAGGCAAAGCGCGAACGAATAGCTAGAGAACAACCTACGGCAAGCATTACTCCAACACCGTGTTCACTTCTCGGACTCCGCTGAGAAGAGACCATCACGGCAACTCACACAGTTGATTCATTTTAATTAAGTTAAGTTTCAAGTTATCTACAACCAGATATTAACAAATTCCCATCTGCCCATAACCGCGGGCACGACTTTCGAAAGTTCAATCCCTGCAGGGGTCCCAACTTAGCCCATGACAAGCTCTCACGGTCAACGAAGGAATAGATCTTCTCCCGAGACATTCCGATCAGACTCGGTATCCCGGTTCTAGAAGACACTTCGACAAGTTAAAACAAATCTAGCAACACCGCCCGAATGTACCGACAAATCCCGATAGGAGCTGCACATATCTCGTTCTCAAGGCACACTCAGATTGTCTAAACTTCCGGTAGGCCAGCCCAGAGTTGCCCCTGGTAGCCACCGGCGGCTGACGAGGTGGACCAACACTCAGAGGAGCACTGGCCCGGGGGGGGGGTCTAAATAAGATGACCCTCGGGCTCCGGAAACCCAAGGGAAAAAGAGGCTAGGTGGAAAATGGTAAAACCAAGGTTGGGCATTGCTGGAAAAGCTTTATTCAAGGCGAACTATCAAGGGGTTCCCATTATCACCCAACCGCGTAAGGAACGCAAAATCCGGGAACATAACACCGATATGACGGAAACTAGGGTGGCAAGAGTGGAACAAAACACTAGGCGAGAGGCCGAGCCTTCCACCCTTTACCAAGTATATAGATGCATTAAGATAATATGGCAATATAATATAGTGATATCCCAACAAGAAAATAATGTTCCAACAAGGAACGGTCTCCAATCTTCACTTGCAACTAGCAATGCTATAAGAGGGGCTGCGCAAAGCGGTAACATAGCCAATCAACGGTTTGCTAGGACATGGTGGGTTAGAGGTTTGACATGGCAATTTGGGAGGCATGAAAAGCAAGTGGTAGGCATCATAGCATAGGCATAGCAAAAGAGCGAGCATCTAGTAAAGCAAAGATAGAAGTGATTTCGAGGGTATGATCATCTTGCCTGCAACATTGTCAGAGTTGACTGGATCTTCGAAAGCAAACTCAACGGGCTCCTCGTTAGTGAACTCGTCTCCCGGCTCTACCCAAACAAGACAAACAAGCAAAAAGGAACGCAATCAACCACGTGCACAACTCAAACAACATGATGCGACGTGGTATGCTATGCGGGATGCGATGCGGGATGCATATGCAAGATTTGACAAGAGATGAATGAACCTGGCCTCAACTTGGAAATCCAAGTGTTCCACTAGAAATATGAGATGAAATCGCTTGAAAATGATATAAAGAACGCCGGAATCGGAGTCAGGGTTTGGAAATGGCAAGCAATTCAAATATGGCACCGGTCTGCGATTTACATCAAGTAGTCAACTAAATGCAACAAGATGAACATGCTACAGCACACAAACATGGCAACAAAATACATGGCAGGAATCCATTCATGATGCTTAACAAAATACTAGCACTGAGCTACGGCCAATTCATCCATTAACAGGTTCAAACAAGCATGGCAAAAATGCATTTGGTAAACAGATTTCAGACTTAGTGAAATTAACACTTGTCTGGAATTTCAGATCAGATAGCACTCTTTGGAGCAACAAAACTATATGCTACAGGATCTGAACATGGCAAAGTAAAGCATGGCAAGGAGCTACTCAAAGAGCTTAACAAAAGTCCCTTAGTGACCTTGAGCCAAAAGGGATCAGAAAATACATTTGCAAGCATGTGAACATGACAAAAACATAATCAGTTCTCAGACTTAGTGAAAAACTGGGACATGCAAAACAGATATCAAGTAGGCATGTTTACGAGCTCAATGCACTCACTACAGAGCATGTCATGACAATCTAAGCATACACCCATCAAGAATACACATTATTCAAGCTAGACATGGCAAGAACAATAACATGGCATGCACGGATCAACTACAACATCATCGGCAAAATCGCTAACAAGTAGACAATCTGCCCAGATTCACGAAATGACAAAAGTAGAGCTCGATTGACTCAAGCTAGGGTGCTCCATAATTGCAAACAAAGACATGGATGGATAGAGCACTACAAGATTAACAAATCATCCTTACTGATCATCCTCAAAAGAGGCACAGATCACTAGGAAACAACATGAACATATGGCATATTGAAATAAACAGATCAAGGACTTAGTGGAATTGCTAAGTCCCTGAAATCAGCATTAACAAATGCACCACTTTGCAAGCTTGTGCTAGTCGCCACACACATCACAAAAATACATGGATACCACCACCGGAAAAATGGCAAAACATATAACAAAACATATGTAGAGCTCATGGGCATAGCATGCACACAATAATCATGGCAAAAAAGACAAATATCTAAATGGAGCAGCAGATCTGACAAATATCTCAACTAGCATTCTTCTAACAGCATTTCGGGCATCAAGATGAACTCAAATGAAAATGATGCAATGAGATGAAATGATGTGCTCTTTGAGACGAACAATTTGATATGCTATATGCCCAAAACGGAGCTATGGATGCAAAGTTACGACGCAATGAACATAGCAAAATATTAGGGTTTCGGGGCAAAAAGTCAACCCGATCTATTCTCAGATCTAGATCCAGCCGGCACGCTTTACGAGGATGGCCGGATTTCTCGCCGGCGTTGAGGAAGAACTCGTCGGAGACGTCGGGGTGGCCGGATCCGGGCGGGGAGGCGAGGCCGGTCGGCAGGGAGGAGGAGGCCGGAGTCGAGGCGGCGATCGGCGGCGGCTTGCGGCGT